>NC_073645.1:53896666-54205833 GCF_029407905.1 Bubalus kerabau | reverse complement strand
AAGAGGCAACCCAGCAGTCATGAATCCTTAGACCGAAGAGGTGAAAAGTACAATATTACTTCTCTGGGTACCCAAAAGGCAATGGATAAGCAAGAAGGGAGTGAAATAGAGACTGAGTTGAAAATATGCTCAAAGAGTTGCTTTAAGGAAGCTCTCCTGAAAATTCCCTCTTACTTTGTATGTAAAAGGATCAAGAACAGACAAATAAAAATGTGGGCAGCCAAGTATGTAATATTTAATGCACTCTGGGCTAAAAAGAATGACCTTGACAAAAGCCAAAATCTCTTCCAAATTAAACAAAAGCAGAGAACACACAATTTCCCAGGTACAAAGGGCCAGCTGGCTTGGACGAGGAACAAAACTTTTCACATCAAAGGGCTGGGGAGTGTAAGCAATGTGCTCTCTTATCTGCCTCTGGTTCTACCTTCTTCTCACAGCTGCTGTTTAAGATCGTGGATCAAGCAAAACTGTTTGCTTGTGTGCAGAAGTTTTAACCCACCAGGTGGAGGAAGGGGCCCTCCTGGATTCCAGGGGCGTGGTTGCAGCTTTCTAAGACTCCAAAGGCGATGCCAGCACAGAGCAGTGGGGAATGGCCAGGGGGTCGGTGGGGGAGCGGGCAGTGGGAGGTTGACGTGACAAGAGAAGAATCTGCTGAGGACAGTGGTGGCTGTGGAAGGAGGATGGACTCAAAGCGGGGACCAGCCATTGTAAGACCCACCAGAGGGCACCAGAGAGAGGAAAAAGGGAAAACACCGACTGAAGCAATTTGTCCTTGGTTACACACAGACATCACCAGATAGATGGTCGATACCAAAATCCAATTGATATATTCTTTGCAGTTGAAGATGGAGAAGCTCTATATACAGTCAGCAAAAACAAGACCAGGAACTGACTGTGGCTCAGATCATGAACACCTTATTGCAAAATTCAGACTTAAATTGAAGAAAGTAGGGAAAACCACTAGAGCATTCAGGTATGACCTAAACCAAATCCCTTAAAACTACACACTGAAAGTGACCATTAGATTCAAGGTATTAGATCTGATAGACAGAGCGCCTGAAGAACTATGGACAGAGGTTCGTGACATTGTACAGGAGGCAGTGATCAAGACCATCCCCAAGAAAAAGAAATGCAAAAAGGCAAAATGGTTGTCTGAGGAGGCCTTACAAATAGCTGAGAAAAGAAGGGAAGCTAAAGGCAAAGCAGAAAAGGAAAGATATACCCATCTGAATGCAGAGTTCCAAAGAATAGCAAGGAGAGATAAGAAAGCCTTCCTCTGTGATCAATACAAAGAAATAGAGGTAAACAATAGAATGGGAAAGATTAGAGATCTCTTCAAGAAAATTAGAGATACCAAGAGGACAGTTCATGCAAAGATGGGCACAATAAAGGACAGAAACGGTATGGACCTAACAGAAGCAGAAGATATTAAGAAGGTGACAAGAATACTCAGAAGACCTGTACAAAAAAGATTTTCATGACCCAGATAATCACCATGGTATGATCGCTCACCTAGAGCCTGACATCCTGGAATGTGAAGTCAAGTGGGCCTTAGGAAACATTGCTATGAACAAAGCTTTTCTAAATGCAACTTATATACCTTCAAATTCTCAGCTCATGTACTGCTGAATGCTAGCTTGAAGGATATGGAGCATTACCTCACTAGCACGTGAAATGAGTGCTATTGTACAGTAGTTTGAACTTTCTTTGGGATTGGAATGAAAGCTGAGTTTTTCCAGTCCTGTGGCTACTGCTGAGTTTTCCAAATTTGCTGGCATATTGAGTGCAGCACTTTCACAGCATCACCTTTTTGGGTTTGAAATAGCTCAGCTGGAATTCCATCACCTCCACTAGCTTTGTTCGTAGTGAGGCGTCCTAAGGCCCACTTGACTTCACACCCCAGGATGTCTGGCTCTAGGTGAGTGATCACACCATCGTGGTTATCCAGATCGTTAAGCAGGAGATGGTGAGAGTGAACGTCGGCATTTCAGGAATCAGTGAACTAAAATGACCAGGAATCGGAAAACCTAATTCAGTGACCATTACATCTACTGCCATGGGCAAGAAGCCCTTAGAAGGAATGGAGCAGCCCTCATCGCCCACAAGAAAGCCACAAATGTAGTGCCTGGGTGCAGTCTCAAAAATGACAGGATGATCTTGGTTCATTTCCAAGACAAACTATTCAACATCACAGGAATTCAAGTCTATGCCCCAACCACTAATGCCAAAGAGGCTGAAGTCAAACGGTTCTATGAAGACCTACAAGACCTTCTAGAACAAACACCAAAAGAAGATGTCCTTTTCATCATAGGGGATTAGAATGCAAAAGTAGGAAGTCAAGAGATACCTGGGGTAACAGTCAAGTTTGGCCTTGGAGTACAGAGTGAAGCACGACAAAGGCTAACAGAGTTTTGCTAAGAGAATGCACTGGTCAGAGCAAGCACCCTCTTTCAACAACAGAAGAGATGACTCTACACATGAATACCACCAGATGGTCAATGCTGAAATCAGATTGATTATTATAGTCTTTGCAACAGAAGAAGGAGAAGTCAGCCAAAACAAAGCCTGGAGCTGACTGTGGCTCAGATCATGAGCTCCTTATTGTATAATTCAGACTTAAATTGAAGAAACTAGAGAAAACCACTAGGCCATTCATGTATGAATGATAGTCATATCCCTTATGATTATACAGTGGAAGTAACAAATAGATTCAAAGGATTAGATCTGATAGAGTGTCTGAAGAACTATGGATAAAGTAACACTGTACAGGCAGTGATGACCAAAACCATCCCAAAGAAAAATGCAACAAGGCAAAATGGTTGTCTGAGGAGACCTTAAAATAGCTGAGAAAAGAAGCGAAGACAAAAGGAGAGATATAGCCAACTGAATGCAGGGATCCAAAGAATAGCAAGGAGAGAAAAGAAAGCCTTCTTAAGTGAACAATGAAAATAAATAGAGGAAAACAGTAGCATGGGAAAGACTAGAGATCTCTTCAAGAAAATTAGAGATACCAAGGGACCATTTCATGCAAAGATGGGCTCAATAAAGGACAGTAACGGTAAGGACCTAACAGAAGCAGAAGAGATTAAGAAGAGGTGGCAAGAATACACAGAAGAACTGAACAAAAAATGCCTTGATAACCCAGATAAGCATGATGGTGTGGTCACTAACCTAGATATTTTAACTGCTAAGTTGAAAAGAATGTACAAGGAATGCCTAATGTAAATTAAGGTATAAAAACATAATCCACACCAAGCAATCCACTGCTAACCAGAACTGCCACATCCCCTCCACCTGCATCTGCCTGTCTATCCCCATGCCTCCCTTCTGAGGTGACCACTGTCCCAAATTTCCCTTCTAATTTTCTCGATAGTTTTATTTCTCGTACCATTTCATTTCTCGCTTTTGTGTTTCTAGACATGATTCCGTCACAGCCTCTATGCACCTTGTGAGCTGCAGGTGCCGGGTAGTGACCAGGGAGGCCCACTGTCCCTCAGATCAGTCCCATGTTTCTGCTGCTGCAGAGTGTTGTTCAGACCATTTTCACGCATGCTTCCTGGAACACTTTGCAAGAGCATCTCTAGGTCAGGTGCGTCAAGGGCTACATGACCCATGACACCACGTGACTTCCTAAGTATGTGAACTTATGTCATCTGGTCCCATAACTTCATGGCAAATAGAAGGGGAAAAGGTGGAAGCAGTGACAGATGTTCTTTTCTTGGGCTCGAAAACCACTGTGGATGGTGTCTGTGGCCATGACATTCAAAGATGATTGCTTCTGGGCGGGAAAGCTGCGTCAAACCTGAGTGCTAAGTTGCTTCAGTTGTGTCTGACTCTGTGTGACCCCATGAACTATAGCCCACCAGGCTCCCCTGTCCATGGAATTCTCCAGGCAGGAATACTGGAGTGGGTTTTCATGCCCTTCTCCAGGGGATCTTCCCAACTCAGGGATCTAACCTGTGTCTCTTCTGTCTCCTGTATTGGCAGATGGGTTCTTTACCACGAGCACCACCTGTTAAAAAGCAAAGACATCACTTTGCCAACAAAGGTCCATATAGTCAAGGCTATGTTTTTTTTCCAGTAGTCATGTATGGACGTGAGAGCTGGACAATAAAGAAGGCAGAGCACTGAAGAACTGATGCTTTCAAACTGTGGTGCTGGAGAAGACTCTTGAGATTCCCTTGGAAAGTAAGGCGATCAAACCAGCCAACCTTAAAGGAAATCAACCCTGAATGTTCATTGGAAGGACTAATGCTGAAACTGAAGCTCCAATATTTAGGGTGCCTAATGCGAACAGTTGACTCATTGGAAAAGACACTGATGCTGGGAAAGATTGAAGGAAGAAGGAGAAGAGGGTGACAGAGGATGAGATACTTGGATGGCATCACCGATCAATGGACATGAACTTGGGCAAACTCCGGGAGATGGTGAGGGACAGAGAAGCCTGGTGTGCTGCAGTCCATGGTGTCGGGAAGAGTTGGACATGACTTAGCAACTGAACAGCAACAAAAACTCTTATCAGCTGTCCAAGTGGTCCTGTCTGTTTGCAACACTAAGTACTAATGGACTTTTTAGTGTTTACCATCTAACAGGCACGAAATGGTCGTTAATCCTGGTCCCAATTTGCATTTCTCTGATTATGAATGAAGTAGAGAATCTCTTTATGTTTATTCATCAAACTTGTATCTTCTTTTGTAAAATGCCTACTCGTGTATTTACGCTTCTTTTGTGGTTTCTTTCTCTCTTTGTTTGTAGGAAAGTATATGTGTCCTAGTTAATGATCCATTTAAAGTTTTATGTATTGCAATGATTTTTCCTTCTCTTTGGGCTATGTTTTCACACTATTTGTTGAATTTTTCTTATAAACAGATACTTTAAAATTATCAGTCTTTTATTTTGGAATTAGCACTTTTTTGACTTTAAAATCTGTCTTTGCCCTAGAAAGATCAGAAGGCTAGTTGCCATTTTTAAAGTTCTACCTTTCATATTTACATATTAGGTCATGTGGAACTGATTTTTGCATGTGGTAGGGGCTAAGGATAAAATTTGTTTTTCCCATATAGATATTAATCATCCCGGGACAGTTAACTAGGCTTTATGGTTCCTACATGCAATTTGAACTGTGGTGCACAGATTGATGCTGTCTGGAAATGGTTTGCTCTGTCTGAGCTGAGACCAGGACAGAAACTGAGAGGAAGTAGAGTTTCCTCAACTCAGGAACAGGACTTCTCAGGCCCACACCCTCTCTGTTATTTTTCATCCCTTCCTTAGAAAATGTTAAGTTTCTCCATTACTAAGTCTAAGCCATGGACAGCCAGAAAACAGTCACTTCTACTGTTGAACAGAAAGAGTTCCAGGTAAGGCTGACCACACAGGCTCCCCTACTCTGGGGGTAAACCATGGGCCTCTCCAACCTCATATCCCCAGGCTGTGATGCAGCTGGCATCCAGCCTGCTAAGGGACCCTCCACTTGCATGCCTGCTCTGCTTCTCCAGGGCCAAGAATTCCGATCTTTCCTGGGGTGGGGGAAACCACTCTTGTCTGGGCACCAGCCTCAGATTCCCCTGGGGATTTGCCTTTGGCCTCAAAAAGCTTGACTTTTTGGTTGTTGATATGAGCATTGGCATTTTATTTTAACTCCAAGCTGCACACTCACACTTTTCATTATTTCTTTGTTTTCTTCTTTCATGATATATGACCACTTTAAGACTTACTGATGTTGCCTCGATGAGAAAAGGTTTAGAATAGAAGAAAGACTGGGAATGAAACATCCATCTCCCTACATTCTCTGAAGGAAGTTTTATTTGATTGAACATGTTTATCTGAAGGCACCTATTATTGATCTATGAAACGCCAAGAACAAGAACTAAAATGTAGGGAATTCCCTGGTGGTCCAGTGGTTAGGACTTAGTGCTTTCATTGCTCTTGGCCTGGGTTCATTCTCTTGTGAGGAACTAATTCCACAAGGTTGTGGCACAGGCAAAAAAAGAAGAAGAAGCACTAAGACGCGGTCAAAGAGACAGTCGTTACATGGATTCAAAGTAGAACTGGGGAAGGTCGAGTAAGGCCAGGTAGATTAGGGGTCAGACGGTATGTGGTCAAGCAGAACAGGTGACAGGACCCTGAGCCCAGGTAAAACAGGGGATAGTTCCATGAGGCCCAGGTAGAACACGACACAGGCTGTGTGAGGCCAAGCAGAATGTGGATGAGTTATGTGGGCTCCAGGCAGATGTGGGGACAGGCTCTAAAGGCCCGGTAAAGCAGGACCCGCCATGTGATGCCAGGTAACCAGCTGCAGGGGGCAGAAGGAGGGGTTGTTGGGGAAGATGAAGGAAGCTGAGGGAGGTGGCAAGGTTACTTGAAGATCAGGAGCCAACCGTGCACTGAGGGAGGGTCTGTGCAGAGACTGCAGAAGGTGAGAAAATACAGCCGCTGGCCCTTTCAGCTGGAGCTAGCACTGTGTGGCAGGTTGGGACAACCAAGGAAAAGCTGAGTTGAGAAGAACCTTGAGGAAGGTTTAGGGTCAGGTTCCTGGAAGCCACCCAGGGGTGGAGAGACGTTTCCCTGGATACAAGAAGGCCACCTCCCAGGACCTGGGTCTACAGTTCTGCAGCTGAGGACTTGTTGGGTGCAAAGGGCCCCAACTCAAGGGTAAGGGTACTGAGAGGATGACAGCCAGCTCTTTCTCCTCCAAGCTGGTCTCAGGGAGGCAGCCCACGGGCCCCATGGCAGAGAAGGGCTTGCACAAGTCTCCCCAGGGCATGTTTAACCTCCGTGTTCCTCAGAGAGTAGACGATGGGGTTCAGAGTGGGGCTCAGCATCGTGTAGAGCACTGCGGACACCTTGCTTCTCTCAGGGCTATAGCTGGAGGCCGGGCTGATATAGGCACAGAACACTGCGGAGTAGTACACGGAGACCACCAGGAGGTGGGAGGAGCAGGTTGAGAAGGCCCGCTGCCTCCCTGCAGCCGAGCGCATGCGCAGGATGCTGGCGACAATGCAGCCATAGGACAGCAGGGTGAGCAGGAAGTTGACGACTCCATAGAAGGCATCAGCTAAGACAGTCATGATGCTGTTCACGAGTGTGGGGCTGCAGGAGAGCAGCAGGAGTGGGGGGATCTCGCAGAAGAAATGTGCAATAACGTTGGGGCCACAGAAGGACAGCTGCGTCATCAGCCCAGCGTGCAGCGACCCGTTGAGGGCACAGACGGCCCACACGCCCACGGCCAGCGACCGGCACAGCCGCGGGCTCATCCGCGAGCTGTAGTGCAGCGGGCGGCAGATGGCCACGTAGCGGTCATAGGCCATGGCCGTCAGCAGCAGCAGCTCGGAAGATGCGGACCAGGTGAGGAAGAACAGTTGGGCCATGCACCCAGGGAAGGAGATGGTGTTTTCCTCGAAGGCCAGGCCCGCCAGTGCCTTGGGCAGCACAGATGAGGTGCAAACAATATCCATGGCAGCTAGATTGCAGAGGAAAAAGTACATGGGGCTTTGGAGGCTGGCGCTGTGGCTGACCACAGCGATGATCACAGCGTTGCCCGTGAGCGCCACGGTGTAGAGGGAGAAGAAGCAGCCGAAAAGGGGCAGCCGCAGGCGGGGGAGCTCCGAGAAGCCCTGAAGCACGAACTCTGTCATCAGGGTCTGGTTGGACCTTGTGGCCCAGCCGGGAGCAGCCCCAAGGCCTTGCTCCATGTGTGCACAGACCTGTGACAGAGAATACACGACGCTGGTGCCAGACTCTACCCAGGTGACCGTCTCAGAAGGCAGCCTGGTCTTGGAAAGAGGGCTGATCCGACTCCTTCACAGGAGTCCGTTTATTCCTTAACATCCAAACCCAACACTCTTCCGAAAGCCATATACCCTTCATTCACTTCTCCTTTCATTTTGCACTCGGAGAAACACTGTCCTCTAGCGTTTCTAGCCCCATCCCCATCCTTACTTCCTTGACTGTGAGCCACTTACAGCCTGAGCCCATTCCACGCGAAGGCTGAGCCCCTCCCCCAGCCCGCTCTCCTTCTTCCAGCCCCATCTCTGTAAAGGACATACTGCTGCTTTTCAGCTGTTCCCCTGGGTTCCTGTTTCCACCTTTTCTGAACTTGTGCTCCTTGCACTCCAGGATTACTTCTGTGGCTGATCCTGCCTTCAGTCTGACATCACTCATATCTACCCCCGAACCCCAGAACTATGAACCGCAATTCTGCCTCAAACTACAGGCTTCCAAACTCAGCATTCAAACCTGAACTGTTGGCCTTTGCCCCAGATGTGTTCATCGTGTAGTTTTACAGCAGCACAAGGTAACTCACCCACCCTCCCAGTTACCCAGCCACCCAAAATCCTGGGTTTAGGCTTTGTGGCAACAGGACCTCACTTGGACCACATCAAGCTTTAGTTCCTGGTCATGGGAGGTTCTCAGAATGTATTTGTTCCATGAGCCTTTGATGGTCTTCTTACCTCTCAACCTCTGGTTCCCAAGGCCTACAAACAAAGCTTCCTGCATGATGTTCACAGATGCTCCATCTCTCACTCACAGATATGTACCTAACTTCAAGCTTTTTGTCACCGCCTGGATGTCCAGTTTCTCCTTCCAACACCCTCCTATATGTTCCCAACTGGGTTCATGGTGATGCCCTGGGGCGAAAACCTGATCCTGGCATTTCATTCCCCTCTGTGAAGCTCACTAAGACTTAGCAGAGTGCTCAGGTGAGAAATAACAGAAAAATAACCAAACTGATCACATGGGCCACTGCCTTGTCTAACTCAATGAAATTATGAGCCATGCCTTGTAGGGCCACGCAAGATGGACAGGTCATGGTGGAAAGTTATGACAAAACATGGTCGACTGGAAAAGGGAATGAAAAACCACTTCAGTATTCTTGCCTTAGGAACCCCATAAAAAGTATGAAAAGGCAAAAAGATAGGACACTGAAAGATGAACTCCCCAGATCGGTAGGTGACCAACATACTACTGGAGAAGAGTGGAGAAATAACTCCAGAAAGAGTGAAAAGATAGAGCAAAAACAAAAACAACGCCCAGTTGTGGATGTGACTGGTGACGGAAGTAAAGTCTGATATTGTACAGAGCAATATCGCATAGGAACCTGGAATGTTAGGTCCATGAATCAAGGTACATTGGAAGTAGTCAAACAGATGTTAAGAGTGAACATCAACATTTTAGGAATCAGTGAACTAAAATGGACTGGACTGGGCAAATTTAATTCAGATGACCATTATATCTACTACTGTGGGCAAGAATCCCTTACAAGAAATGGAGTAGGCCTCAGAGTCAACAAGAGTTGGAAATGCAGCACTTGGGTGCAATGTCAAAAATGACAGAATGATCTCTGTTTGTTTCCAAGGCAAATATTTCAATATCACAATAATCCAAGTCTACCCAAGTAATCCACCAACCACTAATGCCAAAGAAGTGAAGATGAAAGGTTCTATGAGGACTTACAAGACCTTCTAGAACTAACGCCAAGAAAAGATGTCCTGTTCCTCATAGAGGACTGCAATGCAAAAGTAGAAAGTCAAGACATACCTGGAGTAACAGGCAAGTTTGGCCTTGGAGTACAAAATTAAGTGGGACAAAGGCTAACAGAGTTTTGCCAAGTTATGCACTGGTCATAGCAAACACCCTCTTCCAACAACACAAGAGACACATAGACATCACCAGATGGTCAATACTGAAATCAGATTGATTCTATTCTTTGCAGCCAAAATGGAGAAGCTCTATAGAGTCAGCAAAAGCAAGACGGAGCTGACTGTGGCTCAGATCATGAACACCTTATTGCAAAATTCAGACTTAAATTGAAGAAAGTAGGGAAAACCACTAGACCATTAGGGTATGACCTAAATCAAATCCCTTAAAATTATACACTGAAAGTGACAAATCGATACAAGTGATTTGATCTGATAGACAGAGCACCTGAAGAACTATGGACAGCAGTTTGTGACATTGTACGGAGGCAGTGATCAAGACCATCCCCAAGAAAAAGAAATGCAAAAAGGCAAAAGGGTTGTCTGAGGAGGCCTTACAAATAGCTGAGAAAAGAAAAGAAACTAAAGGCAAAGCAGAAAAGGAAAGATATACCCATCTGAATGTAGAGTTCCAAAGAATAGCAAGGATAGATAAGAAAGCCTTCCTCAGTGATCAATACCAAAAAAAAATAAAGGAAAACAACAGAATTGGAAAGACTAGAGATCTCTTCAAGAAAATTAGAGATACCAAGGGAACATATCATGCAATCATGGGCACAATAAAGGACAGAAATGGTATGGACCTAACACAAGCAGAAGATATTAAGAAGAGGTGGCAAGTATACACAGAAGAACTACACAAAAAATCTTAATGACCCAGATAACCACAATGGTGTGATCACTTATCTAGAGCCAGACATCTTGGAATGCAAAGTCAAGTCGGCCTTAGAAAGTATCTCTATGAATAAAGTTGGTGGAGGTGATGGAATTCGAGGTGAGCTAATTCAAATCCTAAAAGATGATGCTATGAAAGTGCTGCACTCGTTATTCCAGCAAATTTGGAAAACTCAGCAGTGGCCACAGGACTGGAAAAGATCAGTTTTCATTTCAATCCCAAAGAAAGGCAATGCCAAAGAATGCTCATACTACCACACAATTGCACTCATCTCGCACGCTAGCAAAATAATGCTCAATATTCTCCAAGCAAGACTTCAACAGTATGTGAACCGAGAACTTCCAAATGTTCAAGCTGGATTTAGAAAAGACAGAGGAACCAGAGATCAAATTGCCAACATCCATTGGATCTTAGAAAAAGCAAGAGAGTTCCAGAAAAACATCACCTTCTGCTTTATTGACCATGCCAAAGCCTTTGACTGTGTGGCTCACAACAAAGTATGGAAAACTCTTCAAGAGATGGGAATACCAGACCACCTGACCTGCCTCCTGAGAAATCTGTATGCAGATCAAGAAGCAACATTTAGAACCAATCTGTTGTTCCATGTTCAGGGTCTTTTCCAAGAGTCAGTTCTTCACATCAGGTGGCCAAAATATTGGAGCTTCAGTGTCCGCATCAGTCTTTCCAATGACTATTCAGGACTGATTTCCTTTAGGATTGACTGGTTTGATCTCCTTGCAGTCCAAAGGACTCTCAAAGAGTCTTCTCCAGCACCATAGTTCAAAAGCATCAATTCTTCGGCACTCAGCTTTCTTTATGGTTCAACTCTCACATCCATACATGACTACTGGAAAAACCATAGCTTTGACTAGACAGACCTTTGTTGGCAAACTAATATCTCTGCTTTTTAATATGCTGAACAAGACCCTGAACATGGAACAACAGACTGGTTCCAAATTGGGAAAGGAGTACATCAATGCTGTATATTGTCACCTTGCTTATTTAACTTATATGCAGAGTACATCACACAAAATGCTGATCTGGATTAAGCACAAGCTGGAATCAAGATTGCTGGGAGAAATATCAATAACTTCAGATATGCAGATGACACCACCCTTATGGCAGAGAGCGAAGAGGAACTGAAGAGCCTTTTGATGAAAGTGAAAGAAAAGAGTGAAAAAGCTGCTTAAAATTCAGCATTCAGTAAATGAAGATAATGGCATCCAGTGCCATCACTTCATGGCAAATAGATGGGGAAACAGTGGAAACAGTGACAGACTTTATTTTGGGGGCTCCTAAATCACTGCAGATGGTAATTGCAGCCATGAAATTAAAAGACTCTTGCTCTTTGGAAGGAAAGCTATGACCAACCTAGACAGCATATTAAAAAGCAGTCATGTATGGATGTGAGAGTTGGACCATAAAGAAAGCTGAGTGCCAAAGAATTGATGTTTTTGAACTATGGTGCTGGAGAAGACTCTTGAGAGTCCCTTGGACTGCAAGGAGATCAAACCAGTCAATCCTAAAGGAAATCAGTCCTGAATATTCATTGGAAGGACTGTTGCTGACGCTGAAGCTCCAATATTTTGGCCACCTGATGTGAAGAACTGACTCTTTGAAAAGACCCTGAAGCTGGGAACAATTGAAGGCAAGAAGAGAAGGGGGCAACAGAGGATGAGATGGTTGGATGGCATCACTGACTAGATGGACATGAGTTTGAGCAAGCTCCAGGAGTTGGTGATGCTACAGGGAAGCCTGGCGTGCTGCAGTCCATAGGGTCACAACGAGTCTGACCCGACTGTGTGGCTCAACTGGACAGGTGAGCCAATGCTCTTACCTCTTGAGATGCCCCATGACCCCTTTTGTGGGTTTTCTCACTGAGTCATCAGTACCCACAGTACCCACCCCAACCCTCAGCTGGTGATCCCTGGAGGTACCAGTTCTTCACACAGCTTCTTCCCTGGACATACCCTCTGGTTTCCGCCTCCTCCTGCACTGCCCGGGGCATGTCACAGCAGGACCTACTCAGGAAGCCCTTCCCTTCCTCATGGTCACCTCAAGAAACCCATCTCCTCCCCACTTTCCTCCCACGAGCTTGTGCTGTTCAGTTCCCATGGCAGCCCTCAAAAGCATCCACTGTCTTCCATGTACTGACTCTTTTCTCTAAAGGCTTTTCCACAATAGGATCAGCAATCCATTTTTCTTCCTATCTCAATGCTGATCTCTGAGATCAACAGAGAGTGTTTCTCAATCAAGCTTCAAACAGTAAATGAATGAGTGACTTTGATGACCAGACTGGGCTCTTCACTGACCCCAAACTCTTCCTTTACCAGCCAGGAACTTAAATAGAAACTGTTTCCATCAAGGCCATCAGGGGCTCTGATATCACCGAAACTGGGGGAGGAGTGGTGCCCGGCGGATCCCTGGCAGCATCTGGCAGCCACGCCGTGGTGGCTTCTGTCCAGAATCAGGACTCTGTTGCTGCTGCATCGCTGCCACTCCCACGGGCTCTCACCCAAGCTGAAGGTGTGCCAAGGCCAACTCCGGTGCATACAGATAGTACGTCTATCTGACTGTGCTTCCTTGCTGTCACAGAAATGGAAAACTGCTTCCACTTCATCACCACTTGAAAATCTTACACTAATGCCTCTCATTAGCAAAATCAAAGTCACAACAAGAACCAGCCTAAGGAGCTCTAGGAAACCCAGGTTTTGCATCACAGTCAATTCGGTCAGGCAGTAACACACAAGTGGGTGGTGGGTTCTGCTCCCAACAGAGCAGTGATCACACCAGCCATTCTTCAGCTAATAAACATCACCTGTAGTCAAATGTTAAACCCACCACTTGAAGACTTCAAAGAGCGTTCAGAAGGAGGCAGGTGTCAGGTCAAAAGATCAAAAGGATCTTTCTGGAGATTTCTGCTTCATGGCTTTTCACCTAAGGCTACTCACAAGCCTGTACAGATGTGGGTCTGGTAAAAGAGAAGCTGAAATCTGAAATTTTATAGGGTTTGTTTTGATGGAGAATATTCACCTCACATTTATCCACAATAGCCCAAATCTGGAACATCAATGAAAAAATGCATTAACAAATTGAGGTATATTCATAAAACCGGAACATTGCCACAGAAGAGACTGAACTAAATATGAGATAACATTGATCACAGAACAAAAGGAAGTGAAAATAGGCTGGTCACCAAGACAGTACATTACATGACTCCATTTATGTGATTTTGGAACAAGCAAAACTGATCTCTGACAGGAAAAAATGAGATCAGTGCTTGCCTTTGAGGGCCTGAGTGGAGCTGACCAAGAAGGAGCATGGCAGGAATTCTGAGTCAAGAAAGTGTCCTGCATTTGACAGAGGTGGGCTACTTAGCATTGTACTTGTCAAATCATCTGTCACATGGCTCGTCTATGATATGCATACATTTCATTTGGTAACTCAGTGGTAGAGAATCCACCTGCCAATGCAGGAGACACTGGTTCTATCCCTGGGTGGGGAAGAGCCTTTGGAGAAGGAAATGGCAACCCACTCCAGTATTCTTGCCTGGTAAATCCCATGGACCGAGGAGCCTGGTGGGCTACAGTCCATGGGGTTGCAAAGAGTCAGATACAACTTAGCAACTAAACAGCAAATTTCCCTTAAAAACTGCACAGAAATCTTATGCTTGCTTTTAATAATGGCATAGGCCATCCACCCTGAGGCCTGTGTGTCTCAGGCCTCAGCAAAGGGGTGATGAGAGCCACTGCTGAGAAGGGGGAGAGAAACGGCTGTGTGGTGCGATGTCAAGCCTGAAGACCTCAGACACTATGCCTTTGGGGCAGCTCTATCACAGTGTGATTTGAGAATCTTTCGCTGATGGGCATGTCAGTGAAGCCATCACCACTCTTCTGTGATCTCATGTCTTAATGGATAGATGGACACAGGAATAAGTGTGTGTGTGTGTGTACACAGCACACCCTTTCTGCCTCTGTCCTCTGAGGCCAACTGAAGCAAGGAGAGACAAGTAGCTGCTGCTGCTGCTGCTGCTGCTAAGTAGCTTCAGTCGTATCTGACTCTGTGTGACCCCATAGATGGCAGCCCACCAGGCTCCCCTGTCCCTGGGATTCTCCGGGCAAGAACACTGGCGTGGGTTGCCATTTCCTTCTCCAATGCATGAAAGTGAAAAGTATGAGCATCCAAACTTTTGTCCCTAAAGATCAATCTCCAGTAAAAAGAGCCAGGGCTGATTCCCTGAGAGGGGCAAGGAAAGCACAAGATGAGCTCAGAATACCTTCTTTTGTGCCAAAATGTGAGAAATTGTTCAAAGAATGATGACAATACATCAAAAGGAGACAGAGGCAGCCCGGCAGGGTTCCAGCTGCTATTTGAGAGACTGAAATAAATAATGTTAAGAAAGGACTAAACTCCACTGAGAAAGATTTGTGAGTCTACATTTACATTAAATAATTTGAGAGAAGGGACAATATGGTCTTAAAGTATATACAGCTAGTGAATTTCATAGGAAAAGGGACTCCCAGACCATCAGTCATTATAAAAATTGGTGGATGAGTGAAAGTTGGACCAGAGGCAGGGCTTTTACCTAGTCCCTACTTAGATTATTTTCCCCACATTTTATTTGCTAGTTAGAGAGGCAAAAAACAGTAAGTTCACTTTACCACCTTCACCAAGTGGTAATAGGCAATCCTGCTGGTGGGGGGCAAGCTTCTGCCCTGAAATACATGCAGCAGTGTGCCTGGTTCTTCCAGTGTCTTGTGGAAATTACACCAGAGACGTCAGGGATGAACTGGGAACCTCACCCCAGTAGACACTGGCCACCCCTGCCTGGACCTGGCCTGTGAGGTTGTCTTTCCTGGGCTAATCCACCTGCCAAAATCCATGTATTCTCTGTACAATATTTTATATACACAGCTTAGATTAAATGATAAGATTAGAATGACTCATTTAAAAAAATCAAGAATTGGTCTGATTCCTGTCCATTGTCCTGAACAGAGTCTATTTTAACGCCTGTCTTCCTGCTGGCAGGAGAGGTAAGTGTTTTTATCCCTGTATTTCAGGTATGGGAACTAACATCCAGAGGGGATGAATCATGGGCTCCCCAGCCCCAACACACAGAGGACCAGGCAATTCTCTGGATGCACAATGAGGGCCCTTCCCACCCATCCAAGCTGGTGGGAGTAGAGCTTGGGCTCTGAAATGTCCATCCAGAGAAAGCCAAGAGTTGAGCTGCTGGGGCTGCCCCATGCAAGAGAGGACGCCACTGTCTGGAAATGAAGTGGTACTTTCACGGGGGCTTGGGGCAGCCTTGCATCAGCCCACAGGCATTGAGCAGGAGAATGATCCTACAGGGCTGACCACCCACCTGAGAGCTGAGATCCAGCATAACATGGCTGCTTTTGGCCTAAGTTCTGTTCGTTTGAGCTGCCCCAGGGCCCACCAGCCCCAAGCTTTGTGCACCACCCGAGAGTCCAGCCCTCTTATCACTGTCTTGGCCCCTCTGAACTTTCTCTCCTGGTTTTTGCTCTGACTTGAAGGTCAAATGATGTGAATGCTTATTAGGTGACTTCTTATCATCCAGGGGCTTGGCAAGCTCTGGTGTGACTGGGTCAGTATTTTTCTTTCCATGAGAGGCAGGGTCAGGGACTGTTGACAAAGGGTCAAAGGCTGTTGCTGCAACCATTTCTCAGGGTTCTCTGGAGGCCATGGCTGAATGAGAGGACCCCTAAGTCTTGCCTAGTCATGGGTTTAGATATTAGATTCTTGAAAGTTTGTTTCATTTCAAAAGTAGATATATTGCATTACAGATGAGTAAGAAAACCAGGTTTTGAACATGGGTAAAAATAACTTGTATGAATGAAAATAGTCATTAAAAAAGGATTGATATTATTCTTTAATATAATGGAACATAAGACCAAACTTTTCTACCATATTCTTATCTTTGATCAGTAATTTCCCCAAAAAACTTGAAGAAGTGCTAGTTCACTTAGAATACAGTGCAAGAACTCCACACTGAGTTCCAAGAACTGTGACAAAAGCCCATGTGTAGTGAGAAGTAAATACCTCTTCTCTTAATAACTCATGATAGAACTGCCATGCTTACCTCCCCTTCGTTGGCTCCCAGCGGCCTCCGTGGATGTTCTGGACAGCGGCTGCAAAGTTAGCACGTTGTAAGTAAGACCAGGGATGCTCTGTCCTGCAAGAAGTCCATCTGCAGTGTCCTCCTGACTGCACCTCTGGGCTGAGGCTTGACTGGCCTTCAAGCAAACCTCTGTGTTTCCACGATCAAGGCAGGTGTCTATCCTGGGGGCCCTGGGGAGGCAAAGTGGAAGAGAAAGCTCTCAGGGACAATTAAATGTGGCTCGAGGGTTCCTGACCAAAGCTCCCTACCAAATAGGTGTTGAGGAGAGACGTAGGCGGCCAGAGCCTCCCTCCACAAGGGCAAGCACAGCCCTTCCGTGAAGACCGTCCCTTCCGGCCTTCCACTCCCCACGCTCACCTGCAACACGTTGGCATCACAGCCTCACTCTGGCCTGTGTGGAAGCTCCTGTTCAGACCAGTTCAACTGAGGCTCTTTTGTCTTAATTGTGCCTCCTACTGATAATACCTCAGTTAACTCATTCATGATAATATGGATCTATCCCTAGAGTATTTCTGCATGTTTTATGTGTATAACTACCCTTCCTACATAAGCAAGTTAATAAATTGCCAAAATTTCTGAAAAAAATATTCCTTTAGCACTTCAATTTACCCCATAATGGTCTTCAGTATGATTGTGTTTTGATTAAATTTACATATTATTCATCATTCTTTCCACTTAGTGAGGATTTTATTCCTTTTTCATTTATTTTTAACTTAAACCATTTATTGAGATGAAATTCCCACAACTTAAAATAACCGCCTTAAAGTGAGCCATTGAATGGCGCTTAAGTGAAGATTTTAGATCCACCTTATTGAGATATATAGTTGGTCCAGGAACCATGTGGGAGTTACTCTGAATATAATTTACAGCCAGCCTCCATATCAGCGTCTGTGGATTCAACCAACCATGGTCATTAGTAAGGATTGTAATATTTGCTACTAAAAAAGTGTCTGGGTGTAACTGGCCCACACAGGTCAAATTCCTGTTGCTCAAAGGTGAACTGCAATTAACACTGAAAGTCACAGGTTACCGTTTTGATGACTGTACACTGTGCTTGGGAGAGAAAAGCCACGACATTCCTGGGTGTTGCCTTGTGTCCTTGGCTTCTGTTTACCCCCCAGCCCCTTGCTTCCTGCCCCAGCACCACTGCATTTACATCTAAATTCTATTAGTAAATAATAGAATTTACTAATTCTATCTACTTCCTCTAGGATTCCCCATAAATAGAATCATGTAATACCTCCAGCTTTAAAAAAATAAATAAATAAAACATCTGTGAGATTTATCCATGTTTTTTGAAATGTTAGGAGTGTGTTCATATTTCTTGATAGTAGAATTTCATGGTATGGACAAAGTATGATTTTCAAAAAAAATCTATTTACCCATTGATAAACAGTGTATTGCCCCTAGTTTTAAACCTTATATGAACAGTTGCTATGAATGTTTTTAGGCAGTCTTTTTAGTGGTGCAAATATATGCTTTTATTTACCTTGAGTGCACACTCAGAAAGAAGTTGCTGGGTCATAAGGCAGTGAGCTCCTAAACTGTCTTCCAAAATGACTGCTCCATTCTAGAATCCTTTGCCTTTCTCTGACAAATAATGATGACAAGCACTTTTCTTGTTCTTATTGAATATATATATATATATATATATATATATATAATTCTAGGAAGTGTCTGTACAAATGTAATTTTTCTGTAGGCAGAGCAGGGCTTGCCTTATTATTGAAATGTGGAAGGCTTTTATGGTCTCAGGAAAGAAGTCCTTTGTCAAATATGGACTATGAGAAAGTGTCACTGTATTGTACATAGACATACAATCTGTTTCTTCAACTCTATGCCTTGACTTTTCATTTTCTTAAAGACTTCTTCCAAAGAGCAAAAGTCTTTGTGTTTGATGAACTCTAATTTAGCCTTGATCTGTTTTCTTTTAATAGTTCTGTCCTTTTCATGACATTACTTGCTGACAAAGGTCCATCTAGTCAAAGCTATGGTTTTTCCAGTAGTCATGTATGGATGTGGACCATAAAGAAGGCTGAGTGCTGAAGAATTGATGCTTCTGAACTGTGGTGTTGGAGAAGATTCTTGAGTGTCCCTTGGACTCAAAGGAAATCACACCAGTCAATCCTAAAGCAAATCAGTCCTGAATATTCATTGGATGGACTGGTGCTGGAGCTGAAGCTCCAATCTTTTGGCCACCTGATGCAAATAATTTCTCTTTGGAAAAATACCCTGATGCTGGGCAAGATTGAAGGCAGGAGGAGAAGGGGACAACAGAGGATGAGATGGTTGGATGGCATCACTGACTCCATGGACATGAGTTTGAGCAAGCTCCAAGAGTTGGTGATAGACAGGGAAGCCTGGAGTTCTACAGTCCATAAGGTCGCAAAGACTCATGACTGAGCGACTGAACTGAGCTGTTTTCTTTTATAATTAGTGCTTTTGAGGCTTTAAGAAATAAGTCTTAGGTATGAAAATTCTCTTCTATCCTTACTTCCAGAAATGTTATGAATTTACAATTTCAGTCTTAGTTTAAGGTCCAAAATCTCTTTTTGAAAGTCTATTGAAGCATAATTTACACAGAATAAATTGCACAAATTTAATGCACAATTTGTAAGTTTTGACATAAATCTATTCCTGTGAAACCACAGTCAGTTGATGAACCCCTCTATCCCCCAAAGGTCATTGCTCTTTGTTGTATCTTTCTTCCACCCCAACCCCCACTTTCCTTTCCAGGGTAACCACTTATGTGCTTTTCATCACCACAGATACATTTGCTCTTCAGAGTTTTATAAAAATGGAACAAAACAGTATGTGTTCTTTTTTGGTCTTCTTGTTTCTCTTGCCAAAATTATTTTGAGATCCATTCCATATTATAGTGTGTATCAATAGTTCAGTCCTTTAAATGACAAGTAGGAACACGTTGTATGGCTGCACCCTGATTGATTAGGGTTAGGGTTCAAGTCAGACTCCTCACACCAGTTCAAAATGCAGAAAAGGCACTTGGCAAAATCCAACAGTTTCTCATGATAAAAATAAACAAGGAATGGAAAGAAACTTTCTCAACCTGATAAAAAGCACCTAGGAAATCCACAGATCCCACCACACTTAGTGAAAATCTAGATGCTTTCCCCTTAAAATCAGAACATGTCAAGGATGTCCACTCATGCCACTTCTAACCAACATCATACTAGAGGCTGTAGACAGGGCAATTGAGCAAATTAAAAATGCACACAGATTGGATCATCTCTTTTCCAAGATGGTTTCCCTGGTGACTCAGATGGTAAAGATTCTGCCTGCAATGCAGGAGACCTGGGTTTGATCCCTGGGTTGGGAAAATCCCAAAAACTGTGGAAAATTCTTCAAAAGATGGGAATAACAGACCACTTGGTTTGCCTCCTGAGAAATCTGTATGCAAGTCAAAAAGCAACAGTTAGAACTGGACATGGGAACAATGGACTCATTCCAAATTGGGAAAGGAGTACATCAAGGCTGTATATTGTCACCTTGCTTATTTAACTTCTATGCAGAATATATCATGTGAAATGCCAGTGTGGATGAAACACAAGCTGGAATCAAGATTGCCAGAAAAAATATCAACAACCCCAGATATGCAGATGACACCACCATCATGGCAGAAAGTGAAGAGGAACTGAAGAACCTCTTGATGAAAATGAAAGAGAAGAGTGAAAAGCCTGGCTTAAAACTCAACATTCATAAAACTAAGATCATGGCATCTGGTCCCATCACTTCATGGCAAATAGATGGAGAAACAGTGGAAACAGTGACAGACTTTATTTTTGGGGGTTCCAAAATCACTGCAGATGGTGGCTTCAGCCATGCAATTAAAACACTCTTGCTCCTTGGAAGAAAAGCTATGACAAACATAGACATCATATTAAAAAGTAGAGATATTACTTTGCTGATAAAGGTCTGTCTAGTCAAAGCTATGGTTTTTTCAGTAGTCATGCATGGATGCGAGAGTTGGACCATAAAGAAATTTGAGTGCCAAAGAACTGATGCTTTTGAACTGTGGTGTTGGAGAAGACTCTTGAGAGTCCCCTCCTTGCACTGCAAGGAAATCAAACCAGTAAATCCTAAAGGAAATCAGTCCTGAATATTCATTGGAAGGACTATTGCTGAAGCTGAAACTCCAATACTTTGGCCACCTGATGCAAAGAACTGACTCATTGGAAAAGACCCTGATGCTGGGCAAGACTGAAGGCAGGAGAAGGGGACGACAGAGGATGAGATGGTTGGATGGCATCACTGACTCAATGGACATGAGTTTGAGCAAGCTCTGGGAATTGGTGCTGGACAAGGAGGCCTGGAGTGCTGCAGTCCATGAGGTCGCAAAAAGTCAGACACAACTGAGCAACTGAACTGAACTGGATTTTAAAGTCCACACAGAGCTTGCACTGAAACATCTGCTGCATGAACACAAGTGGGCACTACTGGAGTCACCAAAGGAGGAAGGAGTTCAGCTCAGAGAAAGCCAGTGAGTCGCGGTGCCCACCTTGACTGGCGGCACCCCTGCCTCTCGTGGGCAGCATGTTGTAGGGCAGGAGAGGACACAGGCCACGCTAGCTATCAGCAGAAAGAATTCCCATGGAAGACACCCAAGAGAGGGTGAGCACATTCTGCAGAGCACCTTAAACTTCCTCAAGGTCCTTTGTCACACTAAGCACCTTCTGCAAGGAGCATTCAGCCATCGAGTGCCTTCAAGATCTACATTCTGCAGCCAGGCCCCTGTTCACCTGCACCCCTCAGGCACCTCTGACCCCACTCTGTAATGCCCCAGCCCTTTCTCTGAGCTCTTCTGGCCAACTACATGCCTCCACCTCCACCCTGCATCCATACGCCCTGAGCTCCCAGACACACTGCTGTGTCTCCATCAGCTCACACGCCAGTTTGGCATCTGCAGAAAGTGTCACTGAACCATGCTGTATCCTGGGCTTGATGGTGCTGGGAGCTGAGACCGGAGGTAGTCCCTACGCAGCATCATGTCTGTGACACATTTTATCCTTTAAGTGTATTTTCGCAAGGCACACAACTTACTGCCAGGAGTTAATTCAAACATCTATGTATTTAAACTCTACATTTGTGTAATGTCAAAGGGGTTTCCAGGGGCTCTATTTCTGTTGGTTTGAATTCAAGAATGTCCAGGCACATGTTTCTAAATGGAAGGTACTGGGTGTCAATGAATTTAGTCTTTGTTCCCAACAGAAGATGCCACCTAACGAGCACATTTCAGGTTATGATAACTTGACATTTTCGGTTTCCTTGAGCCAGCACTTGATACTTTTAGGCAGTGAGCTTATAGTTTTTCTGCTAAAAATGTAAGGACTCTTGTGAGGGCTGCCTTGACATCCTTGCTCCTCAGGGTGCAGATGAGGGGCTCGAGCTGGGGCTCACGGTGCGTAAAGCACTGGCATCACCTTGCCAGCCCGTGGGAGCAGCTGGAGAAAGGGCTCGGGGAGGTGGAGATGATGGTCGAGTAGTACATGGTCACCACGATGAGGTGGGACGCGCAGGTGGAGAAGGCTCGCCACTTCCCCTCAGCTGTACAAATCTCAGGATGGTGGAGATGAGGAAGCCATAGGACACCATTGTGAGCAGGACATTCAGCACAGCAAAGAAGATGTCACAATTGCCATGATGTCATTCACATAGGTGGAGGAGAAGAGCGGGAGCAGAGGGACAATCTCACAAAAGTGGTCGACCACATTGGGCCCGCAGCAGGTCAGCCGTAGCATCAGGCGGCTGTTGGCTCCAGCTCCGAGTGTGCTGATTCCGCACACAGCCCCGCCAGGGCAGCACACACCCTGGGCTCATCCTGGAGCCGTCACACAGCCCTGTCACGGTCACAGGCCACGGCCGTGAAGAACAGCACCTTCCCACCACTGGCGATAACAGGAGGAACAGCTGGGCCATGCAGCCCCCATAGGAGATGCTCTTCTTCCCTGCCACCGGAATCTCGAGCAGCTTGGGCACCATGGTGCATGAGCAGACAACATCCAGCACAGACAGGTTGACCAGGAAGAAGTACGTGGGGGTACGGAGCCCAGAGCTACAAATGATGGCTGCCACAATGAGGGAATTGCCACAGAGCACCATGCGGTAGAGAGACAGAAAAGGGCTGAAGAAGAGGACCTGGAGCTGTGGTGTCTGAGGAGCCCTGAAGGATGAATTCTGTCACCAGTGACTGGTTCCTCATGGCCTTGGACTACTCTGCTCAGACTCTGTCTTTCTCTACAGCTGCACTGGAAAAAAGTGTGTGAAATTTGTGGTCTATATAGATAGGTAGGTCAAGATCCTTCACAGCTCAAACCCACCCAGAATTAGAGTAACTTTAAGTCACGTTATACTCGGGCACCATCAGTTAAGATGCTCCTCTCAGAGAAACGGGCGGCAGCTCTGTCTGTCTGCTGCCCGTGCACTGGACACAGCGCACACCTTCCCGTGTGCTCTCAGCGCCCTCACAGCACAAAGACCTCCAAAGTGCAAACCTGGCTGTACGGGGGCCTGCTAGAGCCCTTCAGGAAGACAGCATCCCTGTGCTCCACCCCAGCCACAGAGCGTCCAGCCTCACCCCCCTCACAACATCCCATCCTGCTTGCCTGACCCCAAGCGTGGGCTCCCACTTCAAGGAGCACCACACCCTGATATGCAGTCTGGGCTTAGGGAAGGTGATCTGCTTAGGTGAACAGAGCTGATTCCAGGGGAGGACAGGAGGCCAGGGCTCAGAGTCAAGAGGGAGAGTCTAGTCACTGAAGGGGGCAGAACTGAGGTGCAGGCTGAGAGGTCCAGGCAGGAGCACTCACAGAGATGGGTCAAAGGTGATTCAGACAACCCCTGAGCAGACAGGAGCTCATAGTCAAAGCCCAAGGTGAACACAAGAGGGGCACAGAGGAAAGTATTTTCCCCAAGCACAGTGCTGCTCTTTCTGCCCCACTGGATACCCGGACCCCAGAATGATGCCTCCGGGCTGGGGAAGGGTGGACTCATGGACACTGGTATGGACTCGGGTCCTCTCTGCAGAGGTGACCTTGCTCACAGTGCTCATCCCGGCTGACCCTGTGCTGACGTTTTAGAAATGAACACAATTGCAGATGGATCTCACATTCCTTAGTCTTGTTTGCTGTTCATGAAAGTAGACACAGAAACATTTCAAGAAGGGGCCTGTAAATGACAAGTGCAGAAGCCTTGGTTTGCTGAGAAGGCTGTGTGCCTCTGAGCACTTCAGAAAGACACAATTATTAAGGCTTATAGAGTCTCTTAAGTGGGCCTGGAACAGGCTTGCCTGCCTCAGGCATATTGTGTGTCTCTACAGACACACTGGCCCTTTCCAGACAACCAGCAAATTATTCCCAAGAAAGCAATGCTACTGTTCCAGAATAGATCACAGTCTTATTTATTATTCAGTGAGAGGATCTGTTTCTTCCACCCCAAGCCCAGATCAGCTTACAGGAAAGGTCACTGAGAACCACAGATGCCCCCAGACAGGGGTTAGTCAGTTACGTCTACAAGTGAAGCACTTTCTAAGAGTTTCCACCACAAACGACTGGCAAGTATTATTGTCACTATTCTAGTTAAGACTTAAGAGTCTCAAAGCAGAGTGCATGCCTTCCCCGAGCACACTCAAGGGTAGTTCAAGCAGCTCAAGGAAACTGTCTCTGCCTATGTGTCAGGTGTGAGTAGCCCTGGCATCTTTGCTTTGCACAAGGCCTCAGAGACATTCACTGTGGGGAAGATGGCCAGCAAGCCTGGGGAAGGGGCTCCAGCTTCTGAATAGTTTCTGCTAATGACTTAGTTCTATGCAATCACTAAACACATCATCCTGGCCACGAAACCTGATGTCCGGCCTCTCAGGAGTGAGGAGACCGTAGAGCGAGCTGCTTCCAGAGCTGTGAGCGCCTGGGGCCAGAGAAGTGCTGAGCCCAGGTGCCAGGAGGAGGCACAGCGGACAGAGGCGAGGGCAGAGGAAACCCTGGCAGCCCTGAAGGTACAGGAGCCCCCACTCTGCTCTCATGCCATGGGGCCAGGGATGAGCCTGCACGGATCCTGTGCCTTCAGCTGGTTTAACAACTCAGCAAAATGATGATCTGTCAGACAGACATACTCTCTCGAAGAGCAGAAATCAGTGAACAGACTGGAAAGACTGTCCCCTCATGTCCAGGTCAAACTCTCTTACAACCTGGATCACAGCCCAGGTTCATGGGCTCCACCAAGCCAGAAAGGCAGCATTCAGGCCACTGGACCCTGAGACGCATCAGGTCACTGCAAACGTGACAGCAGACCTCACCCCGTGACCACGCTCCCCCTGAGGCCTCACAGAAGGCGCACTGTGCAGGAGGAAGTGGGAGCAATGTCTCATGTTGGGTCAGAGAATGTGAAAAGCATAAGCAGTGCCCACTGTGGAGGAGAGCTGTGCTGCCCCTGGCATTCCCGGCCATTGTGCCACAGTGTCCACTGGGATGGTGGCAAGAACATGAGCATCAGTGCCTCCAGAGCCCAGCACTTCCGGCGTCTGGGTTGCAGAGCTGGGAGGTGGCCTTGGCCACCACATCCTCATCCCCTTTCCTTCCCTGCTCACTTCTTGCTGCTCAGAAAAAAACAGAACTGCTCAGTGTATATAAAAGGCTTCTTGAGCTTAGTCATTTTCCCCTACACGAATTTCATAAAGCCAATCTCTTTCACAGTAGCAAGAGAAAAGGTTCATGGTCAGGAGTAAATACAGAGCACTATTTTTAAAATGCTATACAAACTGAAGCTTCTTTTCAAGCCTGCTGATGAACCTTAAACTGCCCAGGGAGTCACCTCAGGCTTGACACAGAGGAAACAACCTCCGTCTTGAGCAGGTGTTACTGAGTCTTGACCCGATGCAGAGCTGGGGGCTCACAAAGCCCACCACAGCCAGAGCGGCCTGCTTTAAGTGCACGCAGCTCTGCTGTGTGGCGTGACCGGTGAAGGTGCTAACCCACTGGGACCCAGCCTCAAAGATGGTCACTTAGAAGACTTCAGAAGTCCCAGGGGCCTCTGAATGGCTGATGGCCTACAGAGGACCCCAGGGCTCAGGCAGGGCCCTGTGGTCAAGGGAGGCAGCCTCAGCTCTCTCTCCAGGCTTCAGCTCAGCATGGAGCAAGTTGAATCCAAGGAAAGAGGCACACTTGGGCAGGGGCTGTCATTTTTCTCAAAGTAAGGCAGAGAAGAAACTGACGTCCTCCCAAAGAGGCCATTGTGGGAGATGTTTCCAGAGGACAGATCCCAGATTCACACCCTTGACCACTGGTTCATCATGGAAACACAGAGCTGAATAGCTTTCCATCAGTAATGGAGCCAAACCTTCCTCTGTGATCAAGACACAGGTGCAGAAAAGAGGGTGTTACCCAACCACAGACCTGTCTGTGCCAGAACAGAACAGTCCCGTCTGGGACCAGCACTTCTGATCCTTCAGACCTGCAGTTAGAGAGGCTGTGCTGCAGCAGAGTCAGGAACTGCTGGTGGCCCCCGGGCTAACACGGGCTCCAGGGAGGGAGTGGGAAGGAAGGCACGAGTCTGAGCCGCAGGTGGGGTTTTGTAGACAGGCCAACAACAGCAACAAAATAGCAGCTAAGAGGCAGCCAAGCCAGTCTGAGCAGCTACTGTGCGCCAAGTTCTAGTCTCCTTCCGAAACATGATTGTATTTATTTATCTGCGGCGCTGCTGGCCCCTCACTGCCACACAGGCTTTTCCCCGGTTGTGGTGAGTGGGGGCTGCTCTCTAGCGGTGAGAGCACTTCTCGTTGTGGCGGCTTCTCTTGCTGTGGAACATGGGCTCCAGGGTGAGGGGCTTCAGTAGTTACGGCTCCCCAGCTCTAGAGCACAGGCTCAATATTTGGGGCGCATGGGCTTAGTTGCTCCAAGGCATGTGAGATCTTCCCGGATCAGGCATCAAATCTGTGCCTCCCACATTGGCAGTCAGACTTCCCACCACTGAGCCCCAGGGAAGCCCCCTCTTGTCCTTTTTTTTGACATTGTATTTGCATTTTCTCATCTTTGCTGAGTTATAATTGAGACATAAAAATTGTATCTCTTCAAGATGTATGAGTTGATTTTTTTCCAAGCAGTTTACATTTTTTGTGGTAAAACACCGTGACTAATGTTGACTACTTTCACCATTCACAGGGCACAATTCAGTGGCACTAAGCACTTTCACAACGTTCTGCAGTCGTCACTATCTAGTTCCAGAGCTTTTCCAGCATCCCAGTGGAAACTCCGTAACTTTTAAGTAGGGACTGCATGTTCTGCTCCACAGCCCCCGTCAACCACCACTCTGTCTGCATCTACATATTCTGGACATTTCCTATCAGGGATCATGCATTTTCAGTCTGGCTTCTCTCACTGAGAGTAATGTTTCCAAGTTTCCCCCAAGTTGTAGCAACAAGCAGACATACGGTAAGTACTAACTGCACGGCCACGGCCGACCTGTGGTGACCTGCAACATGGGCGATCTGCACTGTGGGTGACCTGGCTGACCTTCACTGTGAGTAACTCACACTGTAGCTGACCTGCACCGAGTGACCTGCACTGTGGGTGACCTGCTCCATGGCTGACCTACACTTTTCTATACACCTGAAACTAACACAGCATTGTAAATTAACTATGCTTCAATTAAAAAAAAAAAAGTTTTTTTTAAAGTATGTAGATGGAGACATATACACCATGCTAACACTAATCAAGACAGGCAGGAGTAACCATATCAATTTCAGATAGTAGACCTCAGAGCAAGGAAAGATATCAGGTATAAAGGGTGTTCCATAATACAGTTGTGTTGTTTCTCCAAGAAGACACAACAATTCTTAACATGCACCTAACAAAAGAGGTTCAAGCCATGTTAGACAAAGTGACAGAACTTTAATAGTGATGCAGGGAGATCAAGATGACGGAATAGGAGGATAAGTTTTAAAAGACAGAAATTAGAGCAAACATCTTTTCTGACCACAGTGGCATGAAGCTAGAAATAAATTATATAAAGAAAAATGGTAACAACACAAAGGCATGGAAAGTAAACAACATGCTATTTAAAAAAAAATAACAGTGGAAGGGGCGGTCCAAAAATAACAGAGGAATAGGACAGAGAGACCACTTTCTCCCCCACAAATTCATCAAAAGATCAGTTGAATCTTGAACAACTTTCACAAAACAGCTTCTGGATGCTGGTGGAAGACACCAGGTACCCAGAAAGGTAGCCCAATCTCCTTGAAAGGAGAAGTCTTGAGGCAACTGTAAGAGAAGGACTGAAAGCCAGTGGCAGGAGGTTTAATTCCAGAACTTTAGAACATCAGAAAACTCCTGACTGCAGGAAACATTAATAGACAGGAGCTCACCAAAAGTCTCCACACCCACACTGCAACCAAGATCCACCCAACAGCCAACAAGCTCCAGTGCAAAACACATCACGCTAATTCTCCAGCAAAATGGGAACACAATCCCAAACATTAAGAGACAGGTTTCCCAAAGCCATACCAAACTCACAAACACCCCCAAACTCCCAACTGGACACTTCATTTCACCCCAGGGAGAAAAGATCCAGCACACCCACCGGAACACAGACACAAGCTCCCCCAACCAGGAAACCTCGACAAGCCACTGGTCCAACCCCACCCACAGGGAGCAGACTCCACAGTTAAGAGGAACCATGACCTTCCAGCCTCAGAAAGGGCACCCAAAACACAGCAATCTAAACAAAATGAAAAGGCAGAGAAATATTCAGCAGGTGAAGGAACGTGACAAAAACCCACCAAACCAAACCAAAGAAGAGGAGATAAGGAGTCTACCGGAAAAAGAATTCAGAATAACAGTGGTAAAGATGATCCAAAATCTTGAAAACAAAATGGAGTTACAGATAAATAGACTAGAGACAAGGATTCAGAAGACACAAGAGATGTTTAACAAGGACCTAGAGGAAATAAAGAAGAGTCAATCAATAATGAACAATCCAATAACTGAAATTAGAAGCACTCTGGAGGGAGCCAATAGTAGAATAACTGAGGCAGAAGAGAGGATAAGTGAGGTGGAATGTAGAAGGGTGGAAATAAATGAAGCAGAGAGAAAAAAATAAAAATTAAAAGAAGTTAGGACAATTTCAGAGGCCTCTGGGACAATGTTAAATGCCCCAACATTAAAATCAGGGCTTCCCTGATAGCTCAGTTGGTAAAGAATCTGCCTGCAATGCAGGAGACCCTGGTTCAATTCCTGGGTTGGGAAGATCTGCTGGAGAATGGATAGTCTACCCACTCCAGTATTCTTGGACTTGCCTTGTGGTTCAGCTGTAAAGAATCCACCTGCAGTGTGGGAGACCTAGGTTCAAACCCTGGGTTGGGAAGATCCCCTGGAGAAGGGAAAGGCTACCTACTCCAGTATTCTGGCCTGGAGAATTCCATGGACTATATATAGTCCATGGGGTCATAAAGAGTCAGACACAACTGAGCGACTTTCACTTCACTTTGCTTCAAATCGTAAGTGTCCCAGAAGAAGAAAACAAAAAGAAAGGACATGAGAAAATACTTGAGGAGATAATGGTTGAAAACTTCCCTAAAATGGGGAAGGAAAGAGCCACCAGACTGTCCCAAACAGGATAAACCCAAGGCAAAACACCCCCAAAACACATATTAATCAAGCTAACAAAGATCAAACACAAAGAGCAAATATTTAAAGCAACAAATAACCCACAAGGGGATCCCCATAAGGATAACAGCTGATTTTTCAATAGAAACTCTTCAGGCCAGAAGGGAATGGCAGGACATACTTAAAGTGATGAAAGAGAAAAACCTACAACCAAGATTATTCTACTGAGCAAGGATCTCATTCAGATATGAAGGAAAAATCAAAAGGTTTACAGACAAGCAAAAGCTGAGAGAATTCAGCACCATCAAACCAGCTCTTCAACAAATGCTAAAGGATCTTCTCTAGACAGGAAACACAGAAAAGGTTTATAAACTCCAACCCAAAACAACAAAGTAAACAGCAATGGATCATACTTATCAATAATCACCTTAAATGTAAACGGGTTAAATGCTCCAACCAAAAGACAAAGACTGGTCGAATGCATACAAAAACAAGACCCCTATATATGCTGTCTACAAGAGACCCACCTCAAACCTAGGGACACATACAGACTGAAAGTGAGGGGCTGGAAAAAGATATTTCATGCAAATGGTGACCAAAGGAAAGCAGAAGTAGCAATACTCACATCAGACAAAAATAGACTTTGAAATAAAGACCATAATAAGAAACAAAGAAGGACACAACATAATGATCAAAAGATCAGTCCAAGAAGAAGATATAACAATTATAAATATATATGCACCCAACATAGGAGCACTCCAGTACATAAGGCAAATGCTGACAAGTACGAAGGGGGAAATTAACAGTAACACAGTCCTAGTGCGGGACTTTAATATTCACTCACACCTATAGATAGATCAACCAAACAGGAAATTAGCAAGGAAATACAAGCTTTAAAGGATATAACAGACCAGTTAGACCTATTTGATATCTACAGGACATTTCACCCAAAAACAATGGATTTCACCTTTTTCTCAAGTACATACAGAACATTCTCCAGGATAGATCACATCCTGGGCCATAAATCTAGCCTTGGTAAATTTTTTTAAAATGAACTCATTCCAAGCATCTTTTCTGATCACAATGCAGTAAGACTAGATGTCAACTACAGGAAAAAAAATATTAAAAATACAAACATGTGGAGGCTAAGCAACATGCTTCTGAAAAACCAACAGATCACAGAAGAAATCAAAAAGGAAATCAAAATATGCATAGAAACAATTGAAAATGAAAACACAACAACCCAAACCTATGGGATTCTGCAAACGCAGTGCTAAGGGGGGGTTCATAGCAATACAAGCCTACTTCAAGAAACAAGAAAAACATCAAATAAACAACCTAACTTTACACCTAAAGCAACTAAAAAAGGACAGAAAAACTCCACAGTTAGTAGAAGGAAAGAAATCATAAAAATCAGAGCAGAAATAAATTAAAAAGAAATAAAGAGGACTATAGCAAAACGCAACAAAACTAGAAGGTGGTTCTTTGAGAAGATAAACAAAATAGACAAACCATTATCCAGACTCATCAAGCAAAAAAGAAAGAAGAATCAAATCAATAAAATTAGAAATGAAAATGGAGAAATCACAATAGACAACACACAAATACAAAAGATCGTAAGAGACTACTATAAGCAAGTATATGCCAATAAATTGGAAAACTTGGAAGAAATGGACAAATTCTTAGAAAAGTATAACTTTCCAAAACTGAACCAGGAAGAAGTAGAAAGTCTTAACAGACCTATCACAAGCACGGAAATCGAAACTGTAATCAAAAATCTTCCAACAAACAAAAGCCCAGGACCAGATGGCTTCACAGCTGAATTCTACCAAAAATTTAGAGAACTAACACCTATCCTACTCAAATTCTTCCAGAAAATTGCAGAGAAAGGTAAATTCTCAAACTCATTCTATAAGGCCACCATCACCCTAATACCAAAAACCAGACAAAAATGCCACAGAAAAAGAAAACTACAGGCCAATATCACTGATGAATATAGATGCAAAAATCCTCAACAAAATTCTAGCAAACAGAATCCAACAACATATTAAAAGATTATACATCATGACCAAGTGGGCTTTATCTCAGGGATGCAAGGATTCTTTAATATTCAAAAATCAATCAATGTGATACCATATTAACAAACTGAAAGATAAAAACCACATGATAATATCAATAGATGCAGAGAAAGCCTTTGACAAAACTTCACACACATTTATGATAAAAATTCCCCAGAAAGCAAGCATGGAAGAAACATACCTTAACATAATAAAACAAACCCACAGCAAACATTTTCCTCAATGGTGAAAAATTGAAAGCATTTCCTCTAAAATCAGGAACAAGACAAGGATGCCCACTCTCACCACTACTATTCAACATAGTTTTGAAAGTCCTAGCCACAGCAATCAGAGAAGAAAAAGAAATAAAAGGAATCCATATTGGAAAAGAAGAAGTAAAATTCTTTTTGCAGATGGCATGATCCTCTACATAGAAAACCCTAAAGATACCACCAGAAAATTACTAGAGCTAATCAATCAATATATAAAGTTGTGGATATAAAGTTAATACACAGAAATCCTTTGCATTCCTGTACATTCAGTTCAGTTCAGTCACTCAGTCATGTTCGACTCTTTGTGACCCCATGGACTGCAGCATGCCAGGCCTCCCTGTCCATCACCAACTCCCAGAGTTTACCCAAACATGTCCATTGAGTTGGTGATGCCATCCAACCATCTCAATTCTGTTGTCCCCTTCTCCTCCTGCCTTCAATCTTTCCGAGCATCAAGGTCTTTTCAAATGAGTCAGCTCTTCGCATCAGGTGGCCAAAGTATTGGAGTTTCAGCTTCAACACCAGTCCTTCCAATGAATATTCAGAACTGATCTCCTAATTTAAGATGTACTGGTTGTATCTCCTTGCTGTCCAAAGGACTCACAAGAGTCTTCTCCAACACCACAGTTCAAAAGCATCATTTCTTCAGCACTCAGCTTTCTTTATGTTCTAACTCTCACATCCATACATGACAACTGGAAAAACCATAGCCTTGACTAGATGGACCTTCGTTGGCAAAGTAATGTCTCTGCTTTTGAATATGCTGTCTAGGTTGGTCATAACTTTCCTTCCAAGGAGTAAGCATCTTTTAATTTCATGGCTGCAATCACCATCTGCAGTGATTTTGGAGCCCAAAAAATAAAGTCAGCCACTGTTTCCACTGTTTCCCCATCTATTTGCCATGAAGTGATGGGACTAGATGCCATGATCTTGGTTTTCTGAATGTTGAGCTTTAAGCCAACTTTCTCACTCTCCTTTTCACTCTCATCAAGAGGCTCTTTAGTTCTTTTTCACTTTCTGCCATAAGGGTGGTATCATCTGCATATCTGAGGTTATTGATATTTCTCCCGGAAATCTTGATTCCAGCTTGTGCTTCTTTCAGCCCAGTGTTTCTCATAATGTACTCTGCATATAAGTTAAATAAGCAGGGTGACAATATATGGCCTTGACACACTCCTTTTCCTATTTGGAAACAGTCTGTTGTTATATGTCCAGTTCTAACTGTTGTTTTTTGGCCTGCATACATATTTCTCAAGAGGCCAGTCAGGTGGTCTGGTATTCACATCTCTTGAAGAATTTTCCACAGTTTTTGGCAGTCCACACAGTCAAAGGCTTTGGCATAGTCAATAAAGCAGAAATAGATGTTTTTCTGGAACTTTCTTGCTTTTTTGATGATCCAGCAGATGTTTGCAATTTGATCTCTGGTTCCTCTGCCTTTTCTAAAACCATCTTGAACATCTGGAAGTTCACGGTTCATGTATTGTTGAAGCCTAGCTTGGAGAATTTTGAGCATTACTTTGCTAGTGTGTGAGATGAGTGCAATTGTGCAATAATTTGAGAATTCTTTGGCATTGCCTTTCTTTGATTGGAATGAAAACGGACCTTTTCCAGTCCTGTGGCCACTGCTGAGTTTTCCAAATTTGCTGGCATATTGAATGCAGCACTTTCACAGCATCATCTTTTGGGATTTGAAATAGCTCAACTGGAATTCCATCACCTCCACTAGCTTTGTTCGTAGTGATGCTTTCTAAGGCCCACTTGACTTCACATCCCAGGGTGTCTGGCTCTAGGTGAGTGATCACACCATCGTGGTTATCTGGGTCATGAAGATCTGTTTTGTACAGTTTTCTGTGTATTCTTGCCACCTCTTCTTAATATTGTCTGCTTCTATTAGGTCCCTACCATTTCTGTCCTTTGTTGAGCCCATCTTTGCATGAAATGTTCCCTTGGTATCTCTAATTTTCTTGAAGAGATCTCTAGTCTTTCCCATTCTATTGTTTTCCTCTATTTCTTTGCACTGATCACTGAGGAAGGCTTTCTTATCTCTCCTTGCTATTCTTTGGAACTCTGCATTCAAATGGGTATATCTTTCCTTTTCTTCTTTGCTTTTCTCTTCTCTTCTTTTCACAGCTATTTGTAAGGCCTCCTCAGACAGCCATTTTGCTTTTTTGCATTTCTTTTTCTTGAGGATGGTCTTGCTCCCTGTCTCCTGTACAATGTCATGAACTGCTGTCCATAGTTCATCAGGCATTCTGTCTATCAGATCTAGTCCCTTAAATCTACTTCTCACCTTCACTGTATAATCATAAGGGATTTGATTTCAGTCATACCTGAATGGTCTAATGGTTTTCCCCACTTTCTTCAGTTTAAGTCTGAATTTGGCAATAAGGAATTCATGATCTGAGCCACTAACAATGAAAAAATGGAAAGAGAAATTAAGGAAACAATCCCATTCACCATTGAAACAAAAAGAATAAAATACTTAGGAATAAATTTACCTAAAGAAACAAAATACCCATATATAGAAAACTATAAAACACTGATGAAATAAATCAAAGATGACACAAATAGATGGAGAAATATACCATCTTGATGGATTGGAAGAATCAATATAGTGAAAATGAGTACACTACCCAAAGCAATCTTTAGATTCAATGCAATCCCTATCAAGCTACCAACAGTATTTTTCACAGAACTAGAGCAAATAATTTCACAGTTTGTATGGAAACACAAACAATGTTGAAAAGAATAATGGAACTGGAGGAATCAACCTTCCTGACTTCAGACTACAGTCCTCAAAACAGTATGGTACTGGCACAAGCCAGAAATATACATTAATGGAACAAAATAGAAAGCCTAGAGATAAATCCACACACCTATAGGCACCTTATCTTTGACAAAGCAAGCAAAAATATACAATGGAGAAAAGACAGTCTCTTTAACAAGTGGTGCTGGGAAAACTGGTCAACCACCTGTAAAAAAAAATGAAACTAGAATACTTCCTAACAACATACACAAAAATAAGCTCAAAATGGATTAAAGGTATAAATGTAAGACCAGAAACTATAAAACTCTTAGAGGAAAACATAGGCAGAACACACTCTGACATAAATCATGGCAAGATCCTCTATGACCCACCTCCCAGAGTAATGGAAATAAAAATAAACAAATGGGACCTAATTAAACTTAAAATCTTTTGCACAGTGAAGTAAACTATAAGCCAGGTAAAAAGCAGTCTTCAGAATGGGAGAAAATAATAGCAAATGAAATAACTGACAAAGAATTAATCTCCAAAATATACAAGCAGCTCTTCCAGCTCAGTACCAGAAAAATAAACAACCCAATCAAAAAGTGGGCCATAGAATTAAACAGACATTTCTCCAGAGAAGACATACAGATGGCTAACAAACACATGACAAGATGGTCAACATCACTCATTATCAGAGAAATGCAGATGAAGTACCATCTCTTGCCAGTCAGAACGGCTGTCATCAAAAAGTCTACAAACAATAAATGCTGGAGAAAATGTGGAGAAAAGGGACCCTCTTTCACTGTTGGTGGGAATGCAAACTAGTATAGCCATTATGGAGAACAGTGTGGCAATTCCTTAAAAAACTGGAAATAGAACTGCCGTATGACCCAGCAATCCCACTGCAGGGCATACACACTGAGGAAACAAGAATTGAAAGGGACACATGTACCCCAATGTTCATTGCAGCACCATTTACAATAGCTAGGACATGGAAGCAACCTAGATGTCCATTGGCAGATGAATGGATAAGGAAGTTGTGATACATATACACAATGGAATATTATTCAGCTATAAAAAAGAACACTTTTGAGTCAGTTCTAATGAGGTGGATGAAACTGGGCCTCTTATACAGAGTGAGGGAGAAGGCAATGGCACCCCACTCCAGTACTCTTGCCTGGAAAATCCCATGGACTGAGGAGCCTGGTAGGCTACAGTCCATGAGGTCTCAAAGAGTCAGACATGACTGAGCAACCTCACTTTCACTTTTCATTTTCATGCATTGGAGAAGGAAATGGCAACTCACTCCAGTGTTCTTGCCTGGAGAATCCCAGGGACAGAGGAGCCTGGTGGCCTGCCGTCTATGGGGTTGCACAGAGTTGGACGTGACTGAAGAGACTTAGCAGCAGCAGCATAGAGTGAAAAAAGTCAAAAAGAGAAACACCAATACAGTATATGAATGCACATAAATGGAATTTAGAAAGGTGGTAACGATGACCCCACATGAAAGACAGCAAAAGAGACACAGATGTAAAGAACAGACTTTCAGACTATGTGGGAGAAGGTGAGGGTGGGATGATTTGAGAGAATAGCATTGAAATATATAAAATAGATGACCAGCTCAAGTTCGATGCAGGAAGCAGAGCACTCAAAGTCAGTGCTCTGGAACAACCCAGAGGGATGGCATGGGGAGAGAGGGGAGTTCAAGATACGGGGACACATGTGCATCTGTGGCTGATCCATGTGGATGTATGGCAAAAACCACCACAATATTGTAATTAGCCTCCAATTAAAATAAATTAAATTAAATTTTAAAAATAACAGTGGGTCAATGAAGAAATCAAAAGAGTAATCAGAAAATACCTTCAGGCACATGAAAATCAAAATGCAACTTTCCCAAAGTAGCTCTAAGAGGGAGCTTTGTGGCAATACAGACCTACATCAAGTAACAGGAAAAAATAAATAAATAACAATCTTCTATCTAAAAGAATTAGAAAAAAATAACAAAGCCCAAAGTCAGCAGAAGAAAATAAATAATAAAGATCAGAAGAAATTAAGTAACATAGAGCCAAAAATATATGTATATATAGAAAATATCAATAAAACCAAGGGCTGGTTTTTGAAAAGATAAACAAAATTCATACGCTTTGAATCGGGCTCATTAGGGGAAAAGACAAAGGGCCCAAATAAGCAAAATAAGCAATGAAACTACAACTTATGTCACAGAGATACAATAAAATCATAAGAGAATTCTATGTACAGTTATATACCAAAACATTAGACAACCTATAAGAAGTCTATATATCCCTAAAAACCATAATTTTCAAAAACTGAATCAGGAAGAAAAAGATAATGTGAACAGACCAATCCCAAGTAGTGAAATTGAATATGCAATCCCAAACTTCCAGCAAACCTTGTCGTTGGGTGGCTTGGCAGCCCGGTGTGGCCGTGGCTGCCGCTGCTGTGCAAAGAGAGACCTGTGCTGACACCTGACGCACACCGACTGGCGTCAGTCTGCAGCTCTCCTTAGGTGCCAAAGAACAGGAGGAAAAGTGAGGTGTTTGACCCCTACACACACCTCTTACTGCATTTGTTGTGACCAGTAAATGAGTTCACAAGTCTAAAAACTGAATGTGTTGATGAATCTGTTAAAAGAGTAAATAAAAGAATACCGTCACCATGGGGCTTCCCTGGTGGCTCAGTTGGTAAAGAATCTGCCTGCAATGTGGGAGACCTGGGTTCAATCCCTGGATTGGGAAGGTCCCCTGGAGGAGGGCGTGGCAACCTACTCAGTATCCTTGCCTGGAGAATCTCCACGGACAGACGAGCCTGAGGCTACAGTCCATGGGGTCACAGAGTCGGACACAATCGAGCAACTCAGCACAGCACAGCAACCATCTGCAGTGGCTTCCACTGTTTCCTCATCTATTTGCCATGAAGTGATGGGGTTGGATGCTATGACCTTAGTTTTTTTTAATGTTGAGTTTTAAGCCAGCTTTTTCACTCTCCTCCTTCACTTTTCATCAAGAGGTTCTTTAGTTCTGCTTCACTTTCTGCCATAAGGGTGGTGTCATCTGCATATCTGAGGTGATTGATATTTTTCCTGTCTATCCTGATTCGAGCTTGTGCTTCATCCAACCCAGCATTTCACATGATGTATACTGCATATAGGTTAAATAATCAGCATGATAATATACAGTCTTGTCATTCTCCTTTTCCAAAGGAAACAGTTCAGTTCAGTTCAGTTACTCAGTCATGTCCAACTCTTTGCAACCCCATGGACTGCAACAGGCCAGGCTTCCCTGAAAATCACCAACTCCAAGAGCTTGCTCAAACTCATGTCCATTGAGTCAGTGATGCCATCCAACCATCTCATCCTCTGTCATTCCCTTCTCCTCCTGCCTTCAATCTTTCCCAGCATCAGAGTCTTTTCCAATGAGTCAGTTCTTTGCATCAGATAATCAAAGTATTGGAGTTTCAGCTTCAGCAACAGTCCTTCCAATGAATATTCAGGACTAATTTCCTTTAGGATTGACTGGTTTGATTTCCTTGCAGTCCAAGGGACTCTCAACAGTCTTCTCTAACACCACAGTTCAAAAGCATCAATTCTTTGGTGCTCAGCTTTGGCATCAATGAAAACAGTGACAGACTTTATCTTCTTGGGATCCAAAATCACTGCAGATGGTGATGGCAGCCATGAATTAAAAGATGCTTGCTTCTTGGAAGAAAAGCTATGACAAATCTAGACAGCATATTAAAAAAACAGAGACATTACTTTGCCAGCAAATATCCATATAGTCAAAACTATGGTTTTTCCAGTAATCATGTATGGATGTGAGAGTTGGATCATAAAGAAAACTGAGCACTGAAGAGTTGATGATTTTGAACTGTGGTGTTGGAGAAGACTCTTGAGAGTCCCTTGGACAGCAAAGAGATCCAACCAGTCCATCCTAAAGGAAATCATTCCTGAATATTCATTGAAAGAACTGATGCTGAAGATGAAAACTTCAACACTGGCCACCTGATGCAAAGAACTGACTCACTGGAAAAGACCCTGAAGCTGGATAAGATTGAAGGCAGGAGAAGGGGGTGACAGAAGATAAGATGGTTGGATGGCATCACCAACTCAATGGATATGAGTTTGAGCAAGCTCTGGGAGTTGGTGATGGACAGGGGAGCCTGGCGTGCTGCAGTCCATGGGGTCAGAAAGAGTTGGACACAACTGAGTGACTGAACTGAACTGAACCTTTTCCATTGTTTCCCCATCTATTTGTCATGAAGTGATTGGACCGATGCCATGATCTTCATTTTTTGAATATTGAGTTTTAAGCCAGCTTTTTCACTTTCCTCTTTCACCTTCATCTAGAGGTTTTTTAGTTCTTCTTCACTTTCTGTAATAAGGGTGGTGTCATCTGCCTATCTGAGGTTTGTGTTTCATTTCAGCTTGTGTTTCATCCAGTCTGGCATTTTGCATGATATACTCTGCATATAAGTTTAATAAGCAGGGTGACAATATGCAGCCTTATTGTACTCCCTTCCCAATTTTGAGCCAGTCCATTATTCCATGTTTGGTTCTAACTGTTGCTTCTTGACCAGCATACGGGTTTCTCAGGAGGCAGGTAAGGTGGTCTGGTATTGCCATCTCTCTAAGAATTTTCCACAGTTTGGAGGATGGTTATTTTGAGGTTCTAGCCTGCCATTTTCTAGGTCTCTTCCTTGCCTCAATACCTCCTCTCTCGGATTCATTGGCCTATCGAGTGGCGACAAGAGCAAGCTTGAACTAGGTAACAATTCGGCTTAGCCAGCCAGGAGCCTTGCTGCTTGTGGCTAGCCAGCCCCAATCAGGGAATATTGGGGCAGGACCCTAGCAGCTCCCAGGACCATTTGTTGTCCTGAGAATCTTTCCTTCAAGATTCCCTGAAGTGGCACTGACTTCCCCCAGAGCTTGGCAGTTGAGACAAGGAACCAACAAACTTCTAGAGCTGACGGACTCAATTATGTTTGGAGGGTAAGGCTACCCAATTTGATAGCTGGTTCAGCCAGTTTGCTTGTTTTATGTGTCCTTTTGTGTTGACAGCCAACAGGTTCGATTTTGGAGGGTAAGTTGCTCTGGTGTGCACACCGGGAACATTTCTCCCCTTCAATCTGGTCATTTCCTTTATGGGATAAGCCAATTTGGTTGGGTACCCATTTACAGAGAGGAGGTGCTGTTGGACTCTACCCTGAACCAGTTCATTGGGAACTAGTCCTCATGGAGCAAGTTCACCCCAGTTGAAATTAGCTCATTTGAAGGGTAATTTTATTTACCTGATTTGGGAACTGGTCCAGTTGGGGCTTCCCTTGTAGCTCAGTCAGTTAAGAATCTGCCTGCAATGCAGGAGACCTGGGTTCAATTCCTGGGTCGGGAAGATCCCCTGGAGAAGGAAATGGCAACCCACTCCAGTATTCTTGCCTGGAGAATCCCCATGGACAGAGGAGCCTGGCAGGCTACAGATGAAGGGGTTGCAAGAATCAGACATGACTTAGTGACTAAACCACCACCACCAGTTGGAACCAGTTCTTTTGGAAGCTAGTTCTTGTGGGAGTGGGTAGCCTAGTTGGAGTTAGTTAATTTGTTTTACAGGGTAAATGTACCCTGTCTGGGAATCGATTTGTCTGTATGCATCAATACTGGAATCTGTGCCATTTTTGTTGGAAGAATTTTGCACAGTTTGTTGTGACCCACACAGTCAAAGGCTTTAGTGTAGTCAATGAAGCAGAAGTAGATGTTTTTCTGGAATTCTATTATTTTTTCTATGATCCAACAGCTGTTGGCAAGTTGATCTCTGGTAATGTAATGGAGTACTATTAGCTATAATAACCCTGATTTAAAAAATAATTCTGAAGTGCATTAGATATGCAAAACTTGTTCATTTTATAACTGGAACTTAGTACCTTTTGACAATAACTCCTTAACCTTACCCCCACCCCCAGCCCCTGTTAACTGCCACACTACTGTCTATTTCTGAGTTTGATTTTTTAGATTCCACATATAAGAGAGATCTTACAGTATTTACCTCTGTCCAAATAACTCAGCCAAATGTCACAAATAGCAGGTGTCAGCTTTTCATAGGGCTGAATAGTATTCTCATGTAGATGTGCGTGTACATGTGTAGATATATACATATATCTCTACACTACACACACACGTTATATATGTGTACATACAAATACATACATATATATATGTAACTGCAGTGTGCACAGGGATGTGGGTCTCTCAAGATCCTGACTCGGTCCCTTTGGATATGTAGGCGCAGGAGGAAGCCTGTGGGGTCATGTGTGCTCACGCTCAGTCGTGTCCCACTCTTTGTGATCGCATGGACTGTGGCCCGCCAGGCTCCTGTGTCCGTGGGATCTCCAGGCAAGAACACTGGAGTGGGCTGCCGTTCCCTGCTGCATGCTGGATCACAAGGTAGCTCTACTTTTAATTTTGTGAGGAATTCCATGCTATTCTCCACAGTAGCTGCACTAGTCACGCTCCCACCAACAGCGCACGAGGGCCCTTTCCCCACACCTGCACTGTGACTTATGAAGAGCTGCAGGCGCCCTGCACTTAGCTGAAAACTGAGTTTAAACAGGAAAATCTTTATAATGACTCCATTCTTACACAGTTTATTTCTATCCAGTTTTGCCTATTTTAGGTCACTTTCAGGTACTAAAAACAGTTATGGCATTTAAAAATATTTATTCTGGAGATTATAATTGTTATCTGCATGAAGGCTAGTCTGATACAATCTAATTAAAGATTATCAAACTGAAAAAAAAATTGTCTCTTTTTTAATTTCAGTATTTAAAAACATTATTTATTACGCATACATTTTATTTTGGAGTAAAGAAAGAACAAGGGAACTTTCTGAGAATGTGAATGTCAGGCTTGAGGAAAGGGAGAAGGCCCGCACTCGCAGGATGATGCCCGAGGTGCTAGCGGGCACACTGCCTTCATGCACACACCAATCATGAGCACAGTCCCTCCCAAACGAAGTGACCTGGAGAAACCTGGGATGACATGTGGAGAATTCTAAACTCTGAGAAACAGTTTTCATAAAATAATAAATACAAAGTGATCCTCCATTTTTTATTGAAATACAGTTGTGTTACTTTGGGGTATATAACAAAGTAATTCTTATATATGTATATATATATTCTTTTTCAGATTCTTTTTCCTTATAGGCTATTCCAAAATATTGAGTAGAGTTCCCTGTGCTATAATACAGTAGGTCCTTGTTGGTTATCTATTTTCTATATAGTAGAGCATATCTGTTAATCCCAAACTCCTAATTTATCTCGCCCCTTCCCCTTTGATAACCTGTATATGTGTAGAAGTACAAACAGAAAACTGTTTATACCAGAATGTTACAGGTAGCTGCCTCTCAATGGGATAACAAGGGTTTTACTTTCGTATATTTTCTTTTCAAATATCTTATTTTCTAGTTTATTAGCATAGAATCCATTTGTAGTTAAAAGAAACCTCATCACCTCTTCAGGGAATCCCTACAGCACGGACAGCAGCAGAGACCAGGAGTCCACAGGAGCCAGGAGTCTGCGCCTCAAGGGGCTACCTTGGCCGGGCTCCTCCCTGGGGGATCCGGACACGTATTTCAGTGCAGTGCCTCCCCCAACATGGAGGTGGGGACAGGCACCTCTCACGCAGATTCTGGCTTCAGGGTTCACGTCTGGAAGCACTTCCTGCAGCCATGCTTACCCTGAGGTCAGAGCAGCACAGATCAAAGCCTACGCATCTAGAGGTCAAACCACAGGGCGTGGTGCCAACAACTCTCCACACGCTGCAGACCAACACCTCCCACCCCCACCCCCCCACACACACACGGTGTCCTGTGTAAGCTCGCACGCTCCACGATGGTACTGAGAGTTCTGCCACTGGCCACCATTTCAGTGACACTTTCCAGTTTCCACAGGTTTCATAAATCTCACAACCATGAAGCTTATTTCTGATTCAGTTCAGTTCAGTTCAGTCACTCAGTCGTGTCCGACTCTTTGCGACACCATGAATTGCAGCATGCCAGGCCTCCCTGTCCATCACCAACTCCCGGAGTTCACTTAAACTCATGTCCATCGAGTCGGTGATGCCATCTAGCCATCTCATCCTCTGTCGTCCCCTTCTCCTCCTGCCCCCAGTCCCTCCCAGCATCAGAGTCTTGTTCAATGAGTCAACTCTTCGCATGAGGTCATCATTCACTGACTAACCATGTCACAAAAATGCCTCTACCAAGTCTTTCCAAAACTAAGTCTGATGGTCTCATTGGTAGAAATCACCCCTGTATCATTCATTCTCTCTGCAGCCAGTGGTATTTACAGGGTGCCTGCCTCGTACATGGTGCACATTGCTTCCAGAATGAGCCAGTTTAGAGGAACAAACCCTGGTTCAAGTGTAAGAAGGTGGACCTCGTCGTTGTCCTCAAAGTGTTTACAGTCTTCAAGACACAGACAAGCACCATAGCAGGGGAAGATTTGCTCAAAGGAGACAGCCCCAGGGAACCAAGAACACCCTTCCCTCAAAGAGGCCCTTCTGTCCCCATCCCTTCAAGCCGCACAGGTTCCCTACGCCCCTCCCCCCAGCGCTGTGAAGCTAAATCACAAAGGAACAGAAAGGGCTCGCCCATGAAAAGCCCCTCTTCCCCAGCATCTCTCCTGAGCCCAATCTTCCTGCAGTCCAGTTCTGAAGGGGAGGACAGCTGAGTTTGTGGTGGAGGGGGAAGAAAAGGAAACAGCCTGGCCACTTTCCACACTGATGCCAGTAACATCTTTACATCATAGACTTGAAAAAGCCTTGCCAAAATGTTCTCCTAAAAAGCACTCACATTTAAAAAGACCACTCCTGGAAGACCACTTTGCTACCAGGGGGGACCTATCTTCCTGAAATCCGCCCCACCCCACCCCCACCCCGCCTCCCACCCCCGCACTGGAAATCCTATCCTAAAGTAGAATAGATTAACATATCCTACCTTAATCCCTCTCATCCCTGCTCAAATCCTCCTGTGACTAAGGCAAAGGCCACCCATTGTGAATGCAGAAGCCCAAAAAAGGAGGGCTGCAGCAAAGTCCAGGCTTGTTGGAAAACAAAGATGTGGGCATCTTGGGAAGAAGCTGCTAGAAGGGCTGAAGAAAGGGCCTGGTGCAGCTGGTGATCTACTACGTGCTTATTGGGTCATAAAGCTGTCATTGGTCATCCCAGGATCCACCAGGGAAGGACAGGGTGAGTCTGGGGGGATAAGGGGCTTCCTGAAAGCGGAGGAGAGATGCCTAGAGATGGTCCCATGGTCTCACTATACAGTACAGTAGGGTGAGACCTTAGGAGGCAGGATGGGGCTTCCAGACAAAAATCATGCCCCAGTTTAGGGAAAGCCACACTGGGCCCCGCCCTCCAGGCAAGAGGACCTTGCTGGGCGTGACCTCAGCAGCAGGACAGAAGCCTCCTGAGCGCCGCCTTGACCTCCATGTTTCTCAGTGAGTAGATGAGGGGGTTCAGAGAGGGGGCCACGGAAGTGTAGATCACCGACACCAGCTTGTCCTTGTCCAGCGAGTAGCTGGACGCGGGGCGGATGTAAGTGTAGATGACGGTGGAATAGTACAAGGTGACCACCAGGAGGTGGGAGGAGCAGGTGGAGAAGGCGCGCCGCTTGCCCACCGCCGAGCGCATGCGCAGGATGCTGCCGATGATGCAGCCGTAGGACAGCGTGATCACCGAGAAGTTCCCCACGGCCAGGAAGATGTCTGCCGTGAAGGCCATGGTTTCATTCAGCTGGGTCGGGGCACAGGAGAGCTTCAGCAGAGGGGGGATCTCACAGAAGAAGTGCTCCACCACGTTGGAGCGGCAGAAGGGCAGGCGAAGCAAGAGACTCGTGTTCACGCTGGTGTTGATCAGGCTGACTGTCCACACCACCCCCGCCAAGAGCGCGCACACCCGGGGGCCCATGAGGGCGCCGTAGTGCAGGGGCCGGCAGATGGCCACGTAGCAGTCATAGGCCATGGCCGAGAAGAGCAGCAGCTCGGCCCCCATGGACCACGTGAAGAAGAAGAGCTGGGCCATGCAGCCCCCATAGGAGATGGTCTTGCTGGCCACCATGCCCACCAGAAGCTCAGGTAGGATCGTGGACGTGCAGAGAATGTCCACCACGGCCAGGTTGACCAGGAAGAAGTACATGGGGGTGTGCAGGGCTGAACTGGAGCTGATGACCACCACAATGAGCAGGTTTCCAGAGAGGGCCACTGTGTACAGAAGCAGGAAGGCGAAAAAGAGCAGCGTTCGCAGCCCAGGTGTTTCTGAGAACCCCAGAATGAAGAACTCGGTGACTAGCGTCTGGTTCATCACAGCCCTGGAGGGTGCCAGCATGGTCCCTCTGAGACCGTGGGCGCTGCTCTGACTCAGGCTGTAGAGAAAGTGTTTGAACTTGTTCTGAGTGTTCCCTCTTACAATCCTGTGCACGACCCACTTAGAAAGAGGATTTTATAACTTATTTTGGTAATAAAAATGGAGCTTTGTGCTTCTGATAATTGTGGACCCCTGGGAACTTTCAGTGAGAGTGACTGCCCCTGAGGTGTGGAGAAGCTCAAATCCCCACCCCTCTCTGCCAGCGCAGGACTGAGATGGCCACTCACAGAAATCCCCAGACTCTGACTCCTGGTAGTGTGCCAGGATTGTGCTTCCCTGAAATGCAACCCACTCCAGTGTTCTTGCCTAGAGAATCCCAGGGACGGCAGGGCCTGGTAGGCTGCCGTCTATGGGGTTGCACAGAGTCGGACACGACTGAAGCGACTTAGCAGTAGCAGCAGCAGCAGCCCTCATGGAGCACATGTGGGGTGGGGTTGGGGTGGGCTTCCAGGGGAACCCTGGGGAGGGGCGTTCTGACCTCTGTCTCCTATTTGAAAATCTGTATTTACAGCCACTCATACGCTCAGACCGTGTCTGGGAACAGAGGAGGAACAGCGAGAAAAATAACCTGCTATTGGAAAGAACCTCTTTCCCAAATCCCTGTTCTCCTCCTGGACTCGCTACGTCCAGTCAGTACTGATGGAGGTCAACCACGGGTCTTCACACCACTGTCCAGTGACTTGCGAGTGGTCACTGGAAAGCCAGGGGTCCGGATGGGCCTGGACCCTGATTCAACTCCAGATTCTCTGCTGCCAGCCCCTGAACAGCCCACAACAGGGAGCCCCGCCCCCCTACCAAATCAGAGACAAATCACCACCAAAATGCTTCACCTGCATCAAAAAGTCTCCCCAGATAATCCTGAAATAGTGGGCACTCAGGCCCATGCATGCCAGCTTCCAAATGGAGATGCAAGTGCAGATGTCCTGGCTCTCTGAAAACCAAGATTGCATGTGGGCTGTGCTGATTTCAAACTAGTGCTCCTTGAAAGTATTTCACCACTTAGATCATAGCACTTTAATTAAGAAGGAAGATTGTCTGCATGAAGCTGGTGACCAACAAACTACTTTACGGTGTTGGCTTGGACCTGGGCTCCCTGTGCCCAGCTGCTTTAGAGTCAATGTCTGGGAGCTTAGGGCTTGCACTAAATTCTACAGAGACAGATCCCTGTGAGGAGCGGCCCGAGAATGACACCCAGACCACCAACTGGAGTGTGTTTACTGGTGTGGAAAATGGTGACAGTTTTCAACCAACAGTCTCTTATATGAAAGGAAAGAAAAAAAGACAAAGACAGGAAGAGAGAGAGAGATTTTAGACCATATTTTTTACACATTATTAATTCTCCTTTTTACTGAACTTTCTCAAATATGATAGCCAAAGTGGTCTGACGACTCTTAGTCACAGGAAAATATAATCATCCACCCAAATCAGAACATCGCTTTTCACCTATATGACATATGATGCGTACAGTACACATTCAATTATAGTGCGTGCTTACGAAAGATGGAAAATGTCTTTCTGGTATTCTTGGTATTCTCTCAAGAAACTTCCTTCTCCATCCTAAGAAAAAAACTGAAAATTTCTCAGGAATCATTAGGAGATAGAAATGATTAAAAGGAAAAAAACAAAGTGGATCCACCTGGTATAAAGAGTAGAGTCCATCAGAAACTTGTGACCAGGGCTAGAGAAGCCCTATATTGTCTAAGGTTGGCAGAAACAGGACTCACAGTTCATGCTCAAGGGCCCTGAGGGGCCAATTAGCACAGAACCTGCTCTCCTTCACTAGGCGAAACCTACCATGGATTCAGGACTCTCTGGAGAAGCTGACCAGCACCTTGGGGACAGATCTAATCACCACCAAGTAAGAACTGAGGTCATCCTTGGAAGCTACTGGAACATGGACTGGCACTCAGAAGTGTCCATGCAGGGACGGTTGACTAGCAGCAGCAGCATGAACAGCTGCAGGAGGTACAGAGCTGACACAGCAGACAATGAGGCTGTGGTGGCACCCAGTCAGTCAACAGTCTGGCCCATCGTTTCTGCTGACACTGACCTCCCATCCCAAGAAAGAAGCACAAAGGAGTCACGGCTAACCCCTATCAGTTGGTCACTGGCCCGGGGCTCTTACTGGTCGTCTCCGGATTTCAGCGTCTTCGAGTGCCAGTGGCCATGTGCCACTGGCGACCTTGCCCTCAGTGTCTGCTCTTTCGCTGCTGCCTTCCTCACACCACCAGCAAGTGCAGATTCCCCCCAGTCATGGCTACAACTCCTCTTAACAATTACTTGACATGAGGGGGAAATGGAAGATGCCCTGCCCTGGGCAAACTACACACCTTGGCTAGAGTAACCCATGGCTGCAGGCTTCCCTGCTCATGCATTATATTAATTTTACAGCTGGGGACATCAGTCCCCGAGGACATTAAATATGGAATCACTGGTGACTGCTCAGCAGGTCTTCTGAGACCCATCCTGCTGATCTTGCCTGGATAGCTTCAATTTCTAGTTTTGATCTAATCAAGGATACACTCACTCACCCTGACTCAGCACAGGGGTTTTATGTCTTCATTCTCCATCCTGTGTTTTCAGAAAAGGGGTCAGCTTCTAACGTAGGGTGGTTGTAGAGAGTCAGTATGCTACCATTGTTGTTCAGTCACTCAGCCGTGTCTGCCTCTTTGTGACCCCATTGACTGCACCATGCCAGGCTTCCCTGTCTATCACCATCTCCCGGAGCTTGCTCAAACTCCATTGAGTCAGTGATGCCATCCAACCATCTCATCCTCTGTTGGCCCCTTCTCCTCCCGCCTTCAATCTTTCCCAGCACCAGGGTCTTTTCAAATGAGTCAGTTCTTCACATCAGGTGGCCAAAGTACTTGAGCTTCAGCTTCAGCATCAGTCCTTCCGATGATATTTGGAGTTGATTTCCTTTAGGATGGACTGTTTGGGTCCTTCTGCAGTCCGAGAGACTCTCAAAAGTCTTCTCCAGTACCACAGTTCAAAAGCATCAATTCTTCAGTGCTCAGCTTTCTTTATGGTCCAACTCTTACATCTGTACATGACTACTGGAAAAACCATAGCTTGACTAGACAGACCTTTGTTGGCAAAGTGATGTCTCTGGCCTTAATTTGCTGTCTAGGTTTGTCATAGCTTTTCTTCCAAGGAGCAAGCATCTTTTAATTTCATGGCTGTAGTCATCATCTGCAGTGATTTTGGAGTCCAAGAAAATAAAGTCCTTCAGTTTCCATTATTTCCCCCATCTACTTTCCATGAAGGGATGGGACCAGGTGCCATGATTTTTGTTTTTTGAATGCTGCGCTTTAAGCCAACTTTTTCACTCTCCTCTTTCACCTTCTTCAAGAGGCTCTTTAGTTCCTCTTTGCTTTCTACCATAAGGGTGGTGTCATCTGCATATCTGAAGTTATTGATATTTCTCCTGGCAATCTTGATTCCAGCTTGTGCTTCATCCAGCCTAGCACTTTGCATGACATACTCTGCATATAAGTTAAATAAGCAGGGTGACAACATACAGCCTTGACGTACTCCTTTCCCAATTTTGAACGAGTTCATTGTTCCATGTTCAGTTCTAACTGTTGCTTCTTGACCTGCATATAGATTTCTCAGGAGGCAGGTAAGGTGGTTTGGTATTCCCATCTCTTTAAGAATTTCCCACAGTTTGTTGTGATCCACATAGTCAGAGGTTTTAACATAGTCAATGAAGAAGTAGATCTTTTTCTGGAATTCTCTTGCTTTTTCTATGATCCAGTGGATGTTGGCTATTTGATCTCTGGTTCCTATGCGTTTTATAAAACCAGCTTGTATTCTGGAAGTTGTCAGTTCACATACTGTTGAAGCCTAGCTTTGAGGATTTTGAGCACTATTTTGCTAGCATGTAAAATGACTGCCATTATGTGGTAGTGTGAACATTCTCTGGCATTAGAATGGAAGCTGACCGTTTCCAGTCTTGTGGCCGCTGCTGAGGACTACCTTTACTTATGTGTGATTGATAAGTAAAAGTACATACTTTGTGCAACATGGGTTTTTCAGGGTGTACATGATTTGATATGTGTAAACTGTGAAATGATTGCCACAGTAAAGTTAAATAACACATTCACAACCTCACAACACTGTTTTTAAGAATGCTTAACATTTACTCTCTTAGTGACTATCAAGTGCACAGCGTGGCATTGTGAACCCTCGACTCCATGCGTGTGTTCCATCCTGAGAACTCGTTGTCTCCTAGTGAGAGTTCGTACTGTTTGGTCCCCGCGTCCCTTTTCCACACCCCCAGGCTCCGCGCCAGCGCCTGTCTACCGTGTTTGCACTGGTCAGTTTGCCAGGTTCCACGGTACAAGCAGCACTGTGCAGCGTTTGTCATTTATCCACCATATCTCACCGGGCGTGGTGTCCTCCAGGTTCACCCACGTTGTCACAAATGGCGGGATGACGTTTGTAACTGTTTGATGGACTATTTAGTATTTTCTATGTGTACGCTCATGCCATCTGCAAATACAGATAGTTTTTCTTTTTCCTTTCCGATTTGGATACTTCTTTTTGTTGCCTCTGCCCTGCCTAGGACTTCCACTACTGTGGTGAATAACAGTGGTGAGAGTGGGCATCCTTGTCTTATCCCTCCTCTAGAGGAAAGCTTTTCGTTTACCATTAGGGATGTTAGCTGTGGGACCGTCATATACAGCCCTCATTGTGCTCAGCTACCTTCTTTCTATACCTGATGCTTGACAGGTTTTATCCTGAAGGATGTTTTATTTTGTCAAACATTTTCTCAACATCTATTGAGATGATCATATGGTTTTTATCCTTTATTCTATCAATGTGGTGAATCATATTGATTGATTCACATATGTTGAACTATCCTTGCATCACAGGGATAAACCACTGATCATACCTCTTAATGTGCTGTTGAGCTGGTTTACTAACATTTTGCTAAGACTTTTGCATCTATGTTCATCAAGGATATTTGCCTGGAATTCTTTTCTCATGATGTCCTTGTCTGACTTTGGTAATAGAGTAGTGCTGGCCTGGTAAAATGAGTTTACAAGTGTTTCCTTCTCTTCATATTTTTATTAGAGTTTGAAAGTGAGAGGGTTAACAGGTAGGAAGGCCAGAGGTCCCCAAAGGACAGGAGGAAATAAACTGCAAGTTGCAGACATTCTTTTCTCAAACCTTAGGCTGATAATGGCTCAACAAACCAGTATTCATGTCAATTGTTTTACAGCCAGAGATGACACCCCTTGTGCCATCCTATCTCAAAAATGTGTGTTGTGGGAGAGGGCCTGGTGAAACTCCCTCAGCCTTGAGGTGTTTCCCTTATTTGATTAGCAGCCATCTAACATACATAAAGTGCCTTGCTAAGAACTAGCAAGAGGGAACTCTTTCTGTCCCTTTCTGATGTCTGTATCAGATGCTTTCTCTACCTCTTTTTATACTTTAATAAAACTTTGCTACACAAATCTCTGATCAAGCCTCATCTCTGGCCCCAGATCCAGAGGCCACGAATCCTGGTGGTGTTCATGGCTCCCAGCAGCAAACTTTCAAAAGGACTGGTGTTGATCCTTAAATATTTTGTAGAATTCACTCATGAAATCATTTGGTCCTGGGCTTTTCTTTGTTAGGAGGTTTTTCTACTATTATTATTAATTATTACTGCATTAATCTCCTTACTCACTAGTTTTGTTCAGATTATGTATTTCTGATCAATCTTGATAGGTAATTAGTTTATAGAAATTTATTCATTTCCTCTATGTGATCCAATTGGGGGGGGGGGGGGTATAATTGTTTACAGTATTTCCATATGACTATCATAGTACTTCCTATGACTGACTGATCTGAGGGTTCTCTCTTCATCTTGTTTACTGTTTCCTGTGCTGTGCAAAAGCTTTTAAGTTTAACTAGGTTCCATTTGGGTATTTTTGTTTTTATTTTCATTACTCTAGGAGGTGGATCAAAAAAAGATTTTTGTGTCAGAGAGTGTTCTGCCTGTTTTCCTCCAAGAGCTATATAGTTTCTGGCCTTAGATTTGTGTCTTTCATCCACTTTGAGTTTATTTCTGTGCGTGGTGTTAGGGAGTGTTCTGATTTCATTCTCTTACTGTAGCTGTCCTGTTTTCCTAGCACCATTTATTGAAGAGGCTGTCTTTTCTCCATTGTATATTCTTGCTTCCTTTGTTGTAGATTAGTTGACCATAGGTGTGTGGGTTTATCTCTGGACATTCTCTCCTGTTCCACTGGCATTTAGCTCTGTTTTGTGCCAGCACCATGCTGTTTTGATGACTGTAGCTTTTTAGTATAGTCTGAAGTAAAGGAGTCTGATTCTTCCAGCTCCATCTTTCTTTCTCAAGATTGCTTTGACCATTCAGGATCTTCTGTATTTGCATACAAATTGTAAAAATTTTGTGATCTAATTCTGTGAAAGATTACCATTAGTAATTCAATGGTAATTGCATTGAATCTGTTACTTGCTTTGGGTAGTATAATCATTTTGGTAATACTGATTTTTCCAAACCAAGAACTATTTCTGTCATTGTTGATTTCTTTCATCAGTATCTTATAGTTTTCTGAGTACAGGTCTTTTACCTCCTTGGGTAGGTTTATTCCTAGGTACTTTATACATTTTGATGTGATGGTAAATGGAATTGTTTCCTTAATTTCTCTTTCTGTTCTTTTTATGTTAGTGTCATAGGAATGCAAGAGATTTGTGTGAATTAATTTTGTATCCTGCAACCTGATCAAATTCATTTATAAGCTCTAGTAGTTTTCTGGCAGCATCTTTGGGATTTTCTATCTATAGTATCACATAATCTACAAACAGTGACAGTTTTTACTTCTTCCTTTCCAATTTGTATTCCTTTTATTTTTTTATTTTTTTTATTATTATTCCTTTTATTTTTTTATTCTCTGATTGCCAAGGCTAGGACTTCCAAAACTATGTCGAATACAAGTGGTGAGAGGGGACATCCTTGTTTTGTTCTTGATCTTTGAGGAAATGTTTTAGGGTTTCATTATTGAAAATTCCCATTTATTTGGGGTCAGTTTCTGAATTTTTATTATCTTCCTTTTGTGGTGTCGTGTTTGGTCTATTATTCATGTTCTGTTTAGCCTTGAATTGCTCTCCATGCATTCAAAGGAGCAAACACCTCATGGTACTGTTTGTGGGAACTCAGCTGAGTGGGTTGGAGCCCAGATGTTTACTAGTGAGTCCACAGTAGGGTTTGCAGTTGGAAGTCCCATTAACAGGGCCTCTCTCCTAGGTGGGTGTGAATTCTGTCTGGTCTTTGAGTTGATGGCACTGTCTCTAGGATCTTGTTCAGTAGAGCTAACACTAGACAAAGATCTGTTCAGGGTCTGCAGACAGTCTGCAAACAGTGCTATCAGATTCACAGATGTGTGTGACTTCAGCAGGTCACTTGGGCAGGCAAGATTCCCCCAGATGCAGCTGAGAGGAGGTCGTGCTGAGTCACAGAGCTGCTTGCAGGAAGCACAGCCAAGACTGGGTTTGAGGTGGGCTCGAGGCACAAAGAAGGGTGTCTTCTGCCAGGTTCCTGTGGAGTCAGGACTCTGTCTACTGCAGCCTGAGTGGAGCCAGGTCCTAGGGCTGCTTCAGGATCCACAGTGGGACTGAAATCCACAGACCTGCCTCTGGGAGCACAAACGGGCATGGCTCCACGTGGGTCACTGGGCAAGTTGGAGCACACTCACAGCTGGGAGGAGTCCAGCCAAGCTACAAGACCATGTCAGGACCTACAGACATACCAAGACTAAAGGGTTTGCCTCAGGGGCACAGACGCTCACTTCTCCCTGTGTGGACCCAGGTTTTTTAGTTCTTCCACATCCCTCAGGAGGAAGCCTGCAGCCTCTCCCCTCACCACTTCCCACCCCCATGTTTGCTCTGTATTATCTTTGATTCCTCAGTCCTCATAATCATCCAAGCCAGATCCCCTTGACTCATAACAAATTTTATTCCAGCAGGGGGTCCAAACATCCATGCACTCAGAAATTTGTAGATCAGAGTCTGGCACCGAACCCCAGCTTAGCCCCAGGGATGCAGTGAAGGCCTAGCCACATCCGTGCCCTTCCTAAGGGTTCACACACACACACACGGCAGGTGTGAAGCGGGGATGCGTAGACACAGCTGCAGCTCTGCCTTGTCCTCTCTGTGTGCCTGGCTCCTGAATGCTTCCCTCCTAGCTGGACTTCCACTTCCCTCTGAAGACTACACTTCAGCTCCTGATGCCACATCACTGCATATGAGAACAGTGTGTCTTGCATATTTACCTTCCAGCCCCACCACAAATGAACAGTGACCGGTCAGAGCGGCAGGATGAAATCCCACTGCCCTTACTTTTGCCAGTTTTATGCTCCAGAGCTCCCTGTGGGATCAGCTGAAACTTCACCTGAAATCAGTCGCATTCATGCTTCTCTTCTTCTCCTTCCCTACATGGTTTCCCTGGAGAATCTGCTTAATAAACCTCTTGCACAAACTGCTGCCTCTGGGTCTGGTCTAGGAAGCCCACCCAAGGCAGTCAGCCAATGGCTGCTAATGGCTGACAATAGGTGTTTGGGTTGAGAAGCTACTTATACTTCAGGTAAACAATAACACCAATGGGAAGTGTGTGTTATGGGCAATGATGGACTTCCGGATAGTGTGCCTTGGGGCCACCTTGTACCACTGCAAGGGGAGCAGCACCAGCTTACCAAAGATCCAGATGGGTTCAGCTCTTCCAAAGACTTTCACAAGCGCCCTATTTGATGCTCCTGGGAGCTCCATGTAATGTGATGCAGGTGATTTTCAGTCCTGCTTTCAGAGAATCATCATCATCTCCACCGTTCTCATGCCACAGTCTCCCCTCCGTGTATGAAGACTTCAAGGACGGGTCTCCTTTCAAAGGGCTGGGGGAGAAACACCTGAATATGTGGTTCAGGATTTTGTACTGTGCACTTTGCTCCTTAGACTTCTTCAGTTCACTTCAGTTCAGTCACTCAGTTGTGTCCGACTCTTTGCAACCCCATGGACTGCAGCATGCCAGGCCTCCCTGTCCATCACCAACTCTCCTGGAGTTTACTCAAACTCATGTCCATTGAGTAAGTGATGCCATCCAACCATCTCATCCTCTGTCATCCCCTTCTCCTCCCGCCTTCAATCCTTCCCAGCATCAAAGTCTTTTCCAATGAGTCAGTTCTTCGCATCAGGTGGCCAAAGTATTGGAGCTTCAGCTTCAGCATCAGTCCTTCCAAAGAAGGTATTCAGGACTGATTTCCTTTAGGATGGACTGGCTGGATCTCCTTGCAATCCAAGGGACTCTCAAGAGTCTTCTCCAACACCAAAGTTCAAAAGCATCAATTCTTTGGCACTCAGCTTTCTTTATAGTCCAACTCTCACATCCATACATGACTGTTGGAAAAACCATAGCTTTGACTATGCAGACCTTTGTTGGCAAAGTAATGTTTTTGCTTTTTAATGAGCTGTCTAGGTTGGTCATAACTTTTCTTCCAAGGAGCAAGCATCTTTTAATTTCATGGCTACAGTCACCATCTGAAGTGATTTTGGAGCCCCCAAAATAAAGTCTGTCACTGTTTCCACTGTTTCCCCATCTATTTGCCATGAAGTAATGGGACTGGATGCCATGATCTTTGTTTTCTGAATGTTGAGTTTTAAGCCAAGTTTTTCACCCTCCTCTTTCACTTTCATCAAGAGGCTCTTTAGTTCTTCTTTGCTTTTTGCCATAAGGGTGGTGTCATCTATGTATCTGAGGTTATTGATATTTTTCCCAGCAATCTTGGTTCCAGCTTGTGTTTCTTCCAGTCCAGCTTTTCTCATGATTTACTCTGCATATAAGTTAAATAAGCGGGGTGACAATACACAACCTTGACATACTCCTTTTCCAATTTGGAACCAGTCTGCTGTTTCATGTCCAGTTCTAGCTGTTGTTTCTTGACCTGCATACAGATTTCTCAGGAGGCAGGTCAGGTGGTCTGGTATTCCCATCTCAGTGCCATTAGTTATAGGCAGGATTGCCACTGGGGTCCTGAACAACACACAGTTGTGTGGCCCAATTCTAAACTTTACAATATCTCAGTTCCAGTCTGAAGTCCAGCATCACAGTTCTCCAGAAGAACATGGACATACCATTCACTCAAGAAATATTTACTGAATACCTACTATGTGTCAGGCATTCAGTGTTATACTCAGCTTGAATGAAGGAGATGCAGACTTCACAAACATACAATCTGCATTCTAGCAAGTAAGACAGTCTTGCATTCAACTGACATTAGAAATAAAAAATTTATTAGAAATAAAAAACTTAACAGATAAAATCCATTACCCATAGAACTTATGTTCTAGTAAAATATACATATAAATAAATAATATAATTTCAAAAAATAAATTGATATAGTGTGAATAGCTGGAGGAGGACTTCCAGGTTAGAAGACAAAGAAGGACACTGTGGGTTACAGTTCATCTGAGACCTGAAGCCAGGTGAGGAGGTAGGTCAGTAGGGAACGGGAATGTGTTTAACACAAAGAGCAGGCTGAGGCAATGGGGCCCATGGTGAGGGGACAGTGGGTGGCGAGATTAGAGGAGGGTGCAGCTGAAGCACATGGGACCCTGGAGATTCAGGGAGTCTGACTTTTATTCAGAGTGTGGTGAGAAGCAATTACAGTGTCTGTATTTCGGATGAAGACCTGGAGAAGGGCAAAAGAGTGCTGGGCAACAATTTGCTGATCTCTAACCTCATTCTTTACACTCCAGGTCATGCCTCCCTCTTCCCCACTCTTCCCGGGGTCCAGCAATGACTGGGCTAAACTTGTACGCAGATTTCAAGATCTTTCAACATCCCATAGAATCCTCAAAGTGGGCGAAAGATGACAGTGGGCGGGCAGAGATGACCATGACTGCATACCAACCTGAGTCCCTCTTCATGGCTCTACTTCCAGTCAGATTCACCAGGGAAATCTGACCAGTCAGTGAGCAGAGCTGGATTTTAGAACTCACCCACTTCTTTCCTATTACAGCCCCAGGAGCACACATTAAACTCCAGAATGTCAATGGAGCTCTTGGGCCGCAGATCCCCTAAATGCACCGTCATTGCTGATGGCACCGAATTGGGTGGTGTTTCCCTAGTCCACGAAGTCAGGCTATAAACACCGGGTCAGACATATACAAAGTGTGTCCTGGCCACGCGACTTTTTGGAACCTTCATAAAGGGTTCGTACTGCCTCTCCAACAGTTGAACAAATAATTCATCATTTTTTTCTAAAGGCTTTGGCCACAACCCTCTCCTTTTGTTGGACATTCTTCATCCATTTTGCCTGAAGGAAGTCATTGTATGCATTTCTTTTGCATTTTTGACAGTACTAAGATGGGAGAGGGAAGAAGATGACCTTCCAGAGTCTGTTTCACAATCCAGCCAGGGCTCTTAGTAATCCGGCATAACCTCCTCAGTCCCTTCTGGTCAGCATCTCACAAACATAAGCAAATCACTGGGTTCTGGTCACAAAGTCCCTAGTCATCCCAAATACTCCCCAAAATTCCTTAGAACCTTAAGAATAAGAAAACCACACAAACTCCTGTTAGGACCTATTTTCTTTACTCATAGTGTGATTTTTTTTTTCTTGATCTACACTTTCAGTTCAGTTCAGTTCAGTCAGTCAGTCGTGTCCGAATCTTTGCGATCCCATGGACTGCAGCACACCAGGCTTCCCTGTCAATCACCAACTCCCAGAGCTTGCTCAAACTCATGTTCATTAAGTCAGTGATGCCATCTAACCATCTCATCCTCTCTCGTCCCCTTCTCCTCCCACCTTCAATCCTTCCTGGCATCAGAGTCTTTTCCAATGAGTCAGTTCTTCACATCAGGTGGCCAAAGTATTGGCGCTTCAGCTTCAGCATCAGTCCTTCCAATGAATATTCAAGACTGATTTCCTTTAGGATGGACTGGCTGGATCTCCTTGCAGTCCAAGGGACACTCAAGAGTCTTCTCCAACACCAAAGCTCAAAAGCATCAATTCTTTGGCACTCAGCTTTCTTTACAGTCCAACTCTCACATCTGTACATGACTACAGAAAAACCATAGCTTTGAATTGATGGACCTTTGTCAGCAAAGTAATGTCTCTGCTTTTTAATATGCTATCTAGGTTTGTCATAGCTTTTCTTTGAAGGAGCAAGCATCTTTTAATTTCATGGCTGCAGTCACCATCTGAAGTTATTTTGGAGCTCAAAAAATAAAGTCTCTCACTGTTTCCATTGTTTCCCCATCTATTTGCCATGAAGGGATGGGACCGGATGCCATGATCTTAGTTTTCGAATGTTGAGCTTTAAGTCAACTTTTTCACTCTCCTCTTTCACTTTCATCAAGAGGCTCTTTAGTTCTTCTTCACTTTCTGCCATAAGGGTGGTGCCATCTGCATATCTCAGGTTATTGACATTTCTCCCGGAAACCTTGATTCCATCTTGTACTTCATCCAGTCCAGCATTTTGCATGATGCACTTGTCATATTATAAGGTAAATAAATAGGGTGACTATATACAGCTCTGATGTACTCCTTTCCTGATTTGCAACCAGTCTGTTGTTCCATGTCCAGTTCTAACTATTGCTTCTTGACCGACATACAGATTTCTCAGGAGGCAGGTAAGGTGGTCTGGTATTCCCATCTCTTGAAGAATTTTCCAGTTTCTTGTGATCCACACAGTCAAAGGCTTTGGCGTAGTCAATAAAACAGAAGTAGGTTTTTTTCTGGAACTCTCTTGCTTTTTCTATGATTCAAAGGATGTTGGCAATATGAGCTCTGGTTTCTCTGCCTTTTCTAAATCCAAATTGAACATCTGAAAGTTCATGGTTCACATACTGTTGAAGCCTGACTTGGAGAATTTTGAGCATTACTTTACTAGCGTGTGAGATGAGTATAATTGTGCGGTAGTTTGAGCATTCTTTGGCATTGCCTTTCTTTGGAATTAGAATGAACACTGACCTTTTCCAGTCCTGTAGCCACTGCTGAGTTTTCCAAATTTGCTGGCATGTTGAGTGTAGCACTTTCACAGCATCATCTTTTAGGATTTGAAATAGCTCAACTGTAATTCCATCACCTCCACTACCTTTGTTCATAGTGATGACTCCTAAGGCCCACTTGACTTTGCATTCCAGGATGTCTGGCTCTAGGTGAGTGATCACACCATCATGGTTATCTGGGTCATGAAGATCTTTTTTGTATAGTTCTTCTGTGTATTCTTGCCACTTCTTCTTAATATCTTCTGCTTCTGTTAGGTCCATACCACCTCTGTCCTTTATTGAGCCTATCTTTGCATGAAATGTTCCCTTGGCCTCTCTGATGTTCTTGAAGAGATCTCTAGTCTTTTCCATTCTGTGTTGTCCTCTACTTCTTTGCACTGATCGCTGAGGAAGGCTTTCTCATCTCTCCTTGCTATTCTTTGGAACTCTGCATTCAGATGGATGTATCTTTCCTTTCCTCCTTTGCCTTTAGCTTTTTTTGATCTACACTTTATCACTGCCCAATGTCTGAATAAATTGTATAGACCATTAATTACAGCAAATGTATTCATGCAATCAATAGCAGTGATTGATCCTCTATTAAGTACCAGAGACTATGGTATCTATTTAAGATATAATAGTAAGAGAAAAAAACATGACCTCTACCTTTAGTACAGAGAAGGCAATGGCACCCCACTCCAGTACTCTTGCCTGGGGAATCCCAGGGATGGGGGAGCTTGGTGGGCTGCCATCTATGGGGTCACACAGAGTCGGACACGACTGAAGTGACTTAGCAGCAGCAGCTACCTTTAGTAAAATTACAGCCTATTGCAAGAGGAACACATTTAAAAAATGATCACTCAAGTTAATTTCAAATCACAAGTATATGTTCTGTATAAAGGAACAAAGATAATGGTAAATTTCTTGTTAAAACCAAACCTATTTTTAAAAAAAAAACAGCTCAACATCTTTAAAGTACTAAAGAAAAAATCCTAGAAATTCCATACCTAGCAAAAACATCTTTCAAATATGAAAGTGAAATAGTTACATTATATGTAAATGGTCAAAACATCCCAATTAAAAGGCAGAAAGTTTTAGATTGGCATAAAAAGCATGCTGCCCACTCAGAAAAGCACTTTAAATATAAAGACACAAGTACATTATAAATAAAAGGATAAAGGATAAAAGGATAAAGGATAAAGGAAAAGATAGTCTATGTTAATGACAGTCAAAAGAAGACTAGAGTGATGATGTTAATATCAGACAGTGTTCATTTCAGAGCAAAAAAATATTGCCAGGTATAAAGAAGGTCACGTAATAGTAAAAGGTTAGAATAAAATTTGAAACAATTAATTAATGTGACATAAGATCCTTAAATTTTTATGCACCCAATTACAGACTTTTGAAATATATGAAGTAACAATTGATAGAACTGCATGGGGAAATAGACAAAGCCACAATTATAGAGGGAGATTTCAAACTTCCTCTCTCAGTACTTGATAGGAGAAGTACACAGAACAACAACAAGGATATAGTAACCTGAACACCTTGACCACCTTGACTTCATTCATACTATGTAATACTCTACCCGGTAACGGTAGAATACACGTTCTTTTTGAGGACATCAAAACACTTACCATGAAAGACCATATACTAGAACATAAAATAAGTTTCAACAAATGTTAAAGGATTTAAGTCACAGAAATAATGTGTGCTGACCACAATGAAATTGAGTTAGAAGTCAATAATAGATATACACCTGGAAAATGTTCAAATACTTTGAAACGTAATGATGCATTTCTGAACAACACATGAGTCATTCAAGAAATCAGGAAGTTAGATCACATTCTGAACTTAATGAAAATGAAAAGACATATGAGAATCTGTTGGATGCTGCTAAAGCAGAAGTTAAGGGGATATTTTAACACTGTATCCATGTAGGGAGAAGGCAATGGCGACCCACTCCAGTACTCTTCCTGGAAAGCCCCATGGACACGGGGTCTCGAAGAGTCAGACACGACTGAGCAACTTCACTTTCACTTTTCACTTTCGTGCATTGGAGAAGGAAATGGCAACCCACTCCAGTACTCTTGCCTGGAAAGCCCCATGGACACGGGGTCTCGAAGAGTCAGACACGACTGAGCAGCTTCACTTTCACTTTTTACTTTCGTGCATTGGAGAAGGAAATGGCAACCCACTCCAGTGTTCTTGCCTGGAGAATCCCAGGGACGGGGGGAGCCTGGTGGGCTGCCGTCCATGTGGTCGCACAGAATCAGACACGACTGAAGTGACTTAGCAGCAGCAATAGCATATCCATGTAGAAATAAAGAAAAATTCCTATTTCATCCCATGAGCAAGAGGAAGCTACTCAATATTCTAAGCAGGAGAATGACATAATTAGATTTCAGTTGTTTACATGTCATTCTGTTCAGCACTAAAACGTATGAAGCAACCAGAACTCTCATCCATTGCTCTGGGAGTAAAACATGGTACAACCACTTTGGAATAAAGAGTGGTAGTTTCTTATGAGACTAAAAAATACACAGCTTTGATCCAGTAATTCCAGTCATAATTACTTACTGAAAAGAAACAAAGGCTCAGTCATGTCCAATTCTGCAACCCCACAGACTTCAGCCTCCCAGGCTCCTCTGTCCATGGGATTTCCCAGGCAAAAATACTGGAGCGAGTAGCCATTTCTTTCTCCAGTGGATCTTCCTGACCCAGGGGTCGAACCCACGTCTTCTGCTTGGCAGGTGGATTCTTTACCACTGAGCCACCAGAAACAAAAACAGGTGTGTGTGTGTGTGTGTGTGTGTTCATAAAAGCTCTATTCCTAGTAGCAAAGTTATAAATGATGTTACCAAACCACATGCAAAACAATAAAATTGAACAACTTTCTTACACTACTCAAAAAATTAACTCAAAATGTGTTGAAGATTTACATGTAAGACCTGAAAGACCTGAGCCAATAAAATTCCGAGATGAAAACATAGGAAACAAATTCCTTGACGTGGGTCTTGGCAATGGTCTTTTTGGATATGACACGTAAAGCACAAGCAACAAAATAAAAAATACACACACTGGACTATATCAAACTAAAAGGTTTCTGCACAACAAAGGAAACAATCAGCATGAAAAGGCAACCTACTGAGTGGAAGAAAATATTTGTAAATCATATATCTGATAAGAGGCTAATATCCAAAATTTGTAAAGAACTGATACAACTCAATAGTGAACAAGCAATCCAGATGATAAATGAATTCATATTAAATGAACAAAGGACCTGAATAGACATTTTTTTCCAAAGAAGATAGTCAAATGGACAAGAGATATGTGAACAGATACTCAACATCACTGACCACCAGGGAATGAAAATAAAAACCACAATAAGGTACCACTCCACACCTGTTAGAATAACAGGTTAATAACATTAAAAAAACAAAGAGATAACAAATCCTGGCAGGGATGTGGATAAAAGGGAATCTTGGTTCACTGCTGGTGGGACTGTAAATTGGTTCCATCACTATGGAACAGTATGGAGGGTCCTCAAAAAATTAAATATAGAATTATCATAAGATCCAGTGTCCCACTTATGGGTATATATCCAAAGGAAATTATATCACTATGTCAAAGATATATATATATACATATCACACATATGCAAACACATATATACCATAAAAAGAAGAAAAATCCTCCTTTAAGAAGAAGGAAATCCTACCATTTGCACAGCATGAAGGGACTTTGAGGGCATTATGCTAAGTGAAATAAGTCAGACAGAGATATATACTGTATGATCTCACTTAAATGTGGAATCTAAAAACCCTTACAAACTCATAGAAAAAGAGATCAGATTTGAGGTTACCAAAGGCAGGGGTGGGACTGGGGGAGAGAAGGAAGGGGGTCAAAAGTCACAAGCTTCCAGTTATAAGCAAGTCCTGGGATGAACATACAGGGAACACAAGTGTGTGGTTCATTAGAAAGCAGCTGAGATTGTAGATCCCACAAGTTCTCATCACAAGAAAAGGGTTTTTTTCTTTCTCTCATTTTTTCTTGTATTTGCATCAAATTATCCACTTGGCTGGGGCCGAAGGTGGTCTTTCACCTGTTGTGCAAGCCCTTGAGGACCTCCAGGTCTACCAGGGAGGGATGCCTCTGAGGGCCAAGTGTCAGGTAAGCACTCACAGCAGCCAGCCTGGGGCTCAGGACTGAACCTTTAACCCCTCCCCGTTGAAGCCCTGGAGGCAGTTAACTGCGGCTCCACATTCGGTACCCTGCAACTATTAAGGATAAATGTCCCCTTTTCTGAGAGAAGAAAAAGTAAATAAAAGCACACCTCCTTCTGCAGGTCATTAGGTGGAAGGCTGGATTCCGCTGTCTCTCTCCGTCCCTGTGTGCCAGGACCAGGAGCTCCCAGACACGGGGAAGAGCTCTGCACCTCGTGTTTTCCCCACACGCCAATGGGTATCTGATTGGAGAATCGGGGCCTGGGGGACCCCACATCAGAACGTACCGGCAGTGTGCACACTGGGTGAGTCTAACTCTTGCAACTCCCCCGCATATGACCCCTGGCCCGGGAATGGGAAGGGGCCAGCCGCACCACCAGGTGCCAGGTGCTGGGAAAACTAGTCGGCAAGGTGCTGGAGGGGGAGCTGAGGGACTCTGCCTGCCTCCTGCCCTTCCTCCTCGCCCCCGCTGTCTCTCCCATTACCCCTTTAACCCCTCCCCGTTGAAGCCCTGATAGCATCCACCCTTAGGGCTTTGGAACGCTTAGTTAAGGACCTCCTGAACGCCGGCAGCGCCCCCAGGATCGCACATTACAGGTAAAGTGTTGTCGCTCAGTCGTGTCCGACTCTTTGCGACCCCATGGACTGTAGCCCTCCAGGCTCCTCTGTCCCTGGGATTCTCCAGGCAAGAAGACTGGAGTGGGTTGCCATTTCCTTCTCCATTACAGGTAAGTCTATCACATCAACTACCTTCTCGCTCTTTGCCTCTTACATCAGACTCTCAACGTCTTATTTTGAAACTCGCTGCTTAGCTTGCAAAGTCCGCATCAGCCACTTCCCTTCTTTACTGGATTCAGGAAAACACTTTTCTGAGCGCCACCTTGACATCCTTGTTCCGCAGTGAGTAGATGAGAGGGTTCAGGGTGGGGCTGACTGCTGTGTACAGCACGGCGACAACTTTGCCGTTTTCCAAGGAGGAGCCGGACCCCGGGAGGATGTAGGTGTAGATGACGGTGGAGTAGTACAAGGTGACCACCAGGAGGTGGGAGGAGCAGGTGGAGAAGGCGCGCTGCTTGCCCGCGGCCGAGCGCATGCGCAGGATGCTGGCGATGATGCAGCCGTAGGACGCCATGCTGAGCAGGAAGTTGACCACCCCGAAGTAGACGTCCGCGACGACTATCATAACGTTGTTCAGCGTAGTTGGGCTGCAGGAGAGCAGCAGCAGCGTGGGGACTTCACAGAGAAAATGCTGGATCTGATTGGGGCCGCAGAATGTCAGCCTTGTCATCAGGCCTGTGTGCACGGCCGTGCTGACCGCGCTGACAGCCCACACGCTGCCGGCCAGCAGGACGCAGACAGGCCGGCCCATCCGCGAGCTGTAGTGCAGCGGGCGGCAGATGGCCACGTAGCGGTCGTAGGCCATGACCGTCAGCAGCAGCAGCTCGGCCCCCAGAAACCAGGTCAGGAAGAAGAGTTGAGTCATGCATCCCTGATAGGAGATGGTGCCACCCTTGACCACCAGGTTCTCCAGCAATTTGGGGAGAACTGTAGACGTGCAGACGATGTCTAAAACAGCCAGGTTGGTGAGAAAGAAGTACATTGGAGTATGGAGGCCTGGGTGCAGGCTGATGGCCGTGACAATGAGGGTGTTCCCTGCAAGAGCCCCCAGGAAAAGGAGGAGGAACAAGACCAGGAAGAGACCCCGGAGCCCAGGCTCCTCTGAGAAACTCTGCAGGGCAAACGCCTCCACAGATGAGTGGTTGTGTGTGTCCATGCGGTGTTCGAGCCCTTGCAGCCTCTGGGACACAGCCGGCCTGGCACAGGGAGACATGGGGTGGTGGGGCAGTGCTGCAGAAAAGTTTGCTGTTGGCAGCTTTGCCGCAAGAAGCACATAATTAAGATATCAGCCAAGGTCCCAGCACCCAGGGACATTCAGGGAAGTTACTCCACTCTGCCCACAGCCTGGTGGCCCCCATCAGCCCCAGAGACACCCTGTCTCACGACAGCCTCCATCACTCCCTGGACCACACAAAAGGGAAGTCTGAGTCCTCCTTGCTTGGTTTTGAACACTTCCTGCAGCATCCAGAGACGTGGAAGCTCTCTATTGCATGCTGGGCCCGCCACTGTGTGGGGAAGTCCCCATCGAGCCCGGCACAGAACTCAAGATTCCCAAAAGGAAAACCTAGTCCGCTGGGTCAGGGCTCAGGGAGGGGAGGAAAGTTTTACCCTTGCCAGTGGCAAAATGGGTGCTCACGGGGGAGTACAGGGTCTCAGAGGGGAATGAGCAGCCGGGGGCAGAAAGGCTCCAGCTCTTTGGGGAAGGCCACCCTCAGCTGTTGGAGTCAGCTGTGAATGGACCTGGCCACAGCCCATTAGTTGCAACCACAGTTGCCCAGCCCTGCCTGGGCTCCTCCTGGCTGCACCCTCAGGTAGGGCAGACTCAGTGAGACCGAGGAGCCTGTCTCACTGGGGCTCGTGGTTCTGACTCCATCCCCCACTCCCCAGCTGGATGAGGGTCAGGCTGGGCTGGGGGCTGGGACACAGGAAGGAAGGACACACACAGGTCAGCGTGGCCACAGGATGCCCAGCTTACATGCTAACCCAGCGCCCTGGCCTCCCCCACAGCCTGGCACACATGTCCGCCAGCCCTCTGGGACCACCGGACCTCCCTGAGTCCAGCTCAGTTGAAGTGACCATCTTCCTTGTGCCCATGAGCAGTTAGATCAATGCGCTCAGGGGAAGGGAGGCCACCGTGCCTGCCTCCCTGGTGCCAGCCCCGGGCACCCCCGGAGGATGTTATGACCTGCCCTGGGGGGTCAGGAGGGCTGAACCTTAACCCTACCTGGAAACAAGTGTCAACAACACAGGAAGGTTTGTCATTCCCCGGTGGAATACAAGCAAAGACATGTGATTTGCAGACCTCTGTCCTCAGCTGTAATCTGTGGTGAAGCTCCAGGGCAGGGAGGCACTGGGCCCCCTGGCGGCCTCGCCAGCTACCCCTCTCACCCTCGCTGCCCCCACCCCTGCAGAGCTGAGGTGCCACCGAGTTGCAGGACGGGTTCCTGCTGCTGATCACTGCTGGCCCTGTCCAGTGCCACACACCACACACACCCATTCTTAGCAGTCACCTGCCATCTGTAGGCATGAGCCCCCAAAGCCCCCTCTGGCTGCACATCTGAGCCTCTTGGGTCCCCTTTGGCACCCCAGGTGCCTGTCCGCCTATTTTGGCTGGCTGCCCACCAAACTTCACCTCTGATTCATGGAACCCCAGCTGGGTCAGGGGCCTCGGGGCCTGGTTTCTCTTAAAGAGTTCAACCTGTTTAGAAACCTAGCCACACTGCTGGGTTCCTTCCTCCTACTGATCTGGGGCAAAGATAGGTCACAGACAAGCAGATGAGCTGCAGGTTCCTGGGAGCGTTACAGTTCAGGCTGGGCTGGTAAAAGACAAGCAAAGCAATTTTGGCATCGTTTTTTCCACAATAAAATAGGTCAGGACAAAAACAAATTGTCTTTTGCAGAAACATCAAAAGGAAAACTAGGGAAGGTGGTCCCAAAGGCATGAAGAGACAAGGACAGAAAGTGACTCACTATGAATGTCAGTGGTGAGCCTCTGATCAGCTCCTGTCCTAAAGAGACGACGCTTACATTTTCATGGGAAAATACAAGAAACTCTTCCTCTGGTGGAAGACTAGACATAGCCTGAAGCCCATCTCCCAGTTCAGTGACTCCTTTGTCTGCTGTTGACCGTTAACAAGAGTCCGTCCCCTCGGGTGGACGCTGAGGCTCGAGGGAGCTAGGAGCACCACCAGACACATCTCTCAGGGAGCAATTACCCTTCCTGAAGGCAAACAAGGGCCTCTGTGGGCACAGTCCCCAGGCTGAGCAGAACCAGGGCCCCAACAGGCCCAGCGAAGGGCCAGGGTGCCTGGTGCCATAGGAGACGAGGCTCCAGGCAGCAGGGCTCAGTGTGAACACACCGCTAGCTGGTGGCCTCTCTGCCAAGGGTCTCTCCCGTGTGTAAGACAGGAGCTGCATACAACCAGATCCTGTGAGAATGATGGGTTTCATTTTAAATAGATTTAACTTTTAAGACAGTTTTTAGACTTCTGTAAAAGTTGAGAAGGCAGTACAGAGAGTTCCTTTAAGCCCCATGCCCAGTTTCCCTTAATGTTTAAACCTCACTTTAGTATGGTATACTTGTCACCACTAATGAACCAACATTGACATCACCAGCTGAAGTCCAGTTAATTCAGACTGCATCACTTTTCACTCAACGTGCTTTTTCTGTCCCAGGATTCATCGGGACATATAGGGTTCTCTTGGCTGACAGTGTCTCAGACTTTCGTTAGTTTTGGCAACCTTGGCGGTTTTGAGAGGTGCTGGCCAGGCATTTTGTAGCTGTTCCTCTGTTGGGACTTGGCTGTTTTTCTTGTGATCAGACTAGGGTGAAGGGTTTGGGGAGGAGATCACAGAAGTGAAGAGCTATCCTCAACACATCATATCAGAAGACACACCATCAACTAGACTCTCACCACTGATATCGGCCTTGACAAGATGTCTGTGGCTCTTGGAAAGATGAAACGTGGCGTTTCAAGAAGCCACGTTTAAAAGGCTGAGGTTGATACGCGCAGCACCAGCACATGTAGGAAGCTGCTGTTTCCTGAGCCTGCGTAACAAACAGGGTCAAAAGGGAAGCAGAGGATGGTGTGAGCCCTCCCCTCTCAGTCCCCACCCAACACCCGGGACCTCGGCTGCAGGCAGCGCCCAGCTGGGGTAAGGGGCTGTGCTCCTCCCCGAGCCAAAGCCCCTCACCTGCCCTTCATCAGTGCCTCCTTCACCACCTCCCCTTGGACAGACAGCAATTGGCCCAGAAGCCCGCAGAACACATCTAGAAAGCAATCTCAGGGGTTTCAACCATTTCATTATTAAAATATTATTTTCACAGAAATATAACAGACAATATTAAAATCTGTATGGACCAAAAAAGACCCAGAATAGCCAAAGCCATCTTGAGAAAGAATTACAAATCTGGAGGCATAACACTTACTAATTTAAATCTATATTACCAAGATACAGTAATCAAAAGAGTATGGTATTGGCATAAAAACAAGTATAAATATCAGTGGAACTAAATACAAAGTCCAGAAATAAGCTCACACAAAATGGTCAGTAATTTATGACAACGGATCCAAGAATATATAATGAGGAAAGGACAATCTCTTTGATAAACAGTATTGTGAAACTAGGCAGCCACATGCAAAAGAATAAAACTACTTTACACCATATGCATAAAGTAACTCAACATACATTAAAGACTTGAATATAAGATCAAAAACCATGGAATTTCTAGAAGACAACATGGGCTAAAAACTCCTTGACATCAGTCTTGGCAATCGTTTTTCGGATGTGTCACCAAAAGGCAACAAGAGCAAAAATAAACAAGTGAGACTACATCAAACTAAAAAGATTCTGCACAGCAAAAGAAACCATCAACAAAAGGAAAAAGCAACCTACTGAATGGGAAAACATATTTTCAAAGCATATATACAATAAGGTATTGTAATATACAAAATATATTTTTTTTAAAACTCCTACAAGACTAATGATTGAACAACAGCATGGTCACTTCCTCCTCCTGGCTGTAGTCTTCCTTCTTCCTAGAACAGGTTAGGAATAAAAGACACAATGACATGGAAACATTTCCCAGAAACTACATTTCCAACTTTGTTATTAATCTCTCAAATCTAAATAGAAGTGCTAAAGTGGAACGCACAGAAAAATAAGGTAGGCATATGGAGTGAAATGAGATGAATTTGTTTAACCTAATTAGCATTTCTGTAAGCTGGATTTCATGTTAGCTTTTTTTGTTAGCAATAATTCACAATAAAATATCCTATGTGAGGTCTTAGATAAAATATAAGAAAATATAAAAATAAATAAATAAATAAATAAAACTCCTACAACACAGTTCAGTTCAGTCGCTCAGTTGTGTCCAACTCTTTGCAACCCCATGGACTGCAGCACACCAGGCTTTGCTGTCCATCACCAACTCCTGGATCTTGCTCAAACTCATGTCATCCAACCATCTCATCCTCTGTTGTCTCTTTCTCCTCTCACCTTCAATCTTTCCCAGCATCAGGTCTTTTCTAATGAGTCAGTTCTTCACATCAGGTGGCCAGAGTATTGGAGCTTCAGCTTCAGCATCAGTCCTTCCAATGAGTATTCAGGACTGATTTCCTTTAGGATTGACTGGCTGGATCTCCTTGCAGTCCAAGGGACACTCAAGAGTCTTCTCCAACACCAAAGTTCAAAAGTATCAATTCTTCAGTGCTCAGCTTTCTTTATGGCTCAACTCTCATATCCAAACATGACTACTGGAAAAACCATAGCTTTGACTAGATAGACCTTTGTTGGCAAAGTAATGTATCTGCTTTTTAATATGCTGTCTAGGTTGGTCATAGCTTTTCTTTGAAGGAGCAAGTGTCTTTTAATTTCATGGTTGCACTCACCATCTGCAGTGATTTTGGAGTCCAAAAAATAAAGTCTGTCACTGTTTCCATTGTTTCCCCATCTATTTGCCATGAAGTGATGGAACCTGATGCCATGATCTTTGTTTTCTGAATGTTGAGTTTTAAGCCAAGTTTTTCACTCTCCTCTTTCACTTTCATCAAGAGGCTCTTCAGTTCCTCTTTGCTTTCTACCATAAGGGTGGTGTCATCTGCATATCTGAGGTTATTGATATTTTTCCCAGCAATCTTAATTCCAGCTTGTGCTTCTTCCAGCCCTGCATTTCACATGATGTACTCTGCATGTAAGTTAAATAAGCAGGGTGACAATATACAGCCTTGACATACTCCTTTTCCTATTTGGAACCAGTCTATTGTTCCATGTCCAGTTCTAACTGTTGCTTCCTGACCTGCATACAGGTTTCTCAAGAGGCAGGTCAGGTGGTCTGGTATTCCCATCTCTTTCGAAATTTTCCACAGTTTCTTGTGATCCACACAGTCAAAGGCTTTGGCATAGTCAATAAAGCAGAAATAGATGCTTTTCTGGAACTCTCTTGCTTTTTCCATGATCCAGCAGATGTTGGCAATTTGATCTCTGGTTCCTCTGCCTTTTCTAAAACCAACTTGAACATCTGGAAGTTCACGGCTCATGTATTGCTGAAGCCTGGCTTGGAGAATTTTGAGCATTACTTTACTAGCGTGTGAGATGAGTGCAATTGTGTGGTAGTTAGCATTCTTTGGCATTGCCTTTCTTTGGGATTGGAATGAAAACTGGCCTTTTCCAGTCATGTAGCCACTGCTGAGTTTTCCAAATTTGCTGGCATATGGAGTGCAGCACTTTCACAGCATCATCTTTTAGGACTTGAAATAGCTCAGCTCCAATTCCATCACCTCCACTAGCTTTGTTTTGGTGATGCTTCCTAAGGCCCACTTGACTTCACATTCCAGGATGTCTGGTTCTAGGTCAGTGATCATACCATTGTGATTATCTAGATCATGAAGATCTTTTTTGTACAATTTTCTGTGTATTCTTGCCACCTCTTCTTAATATCTTCTGCTTCTGTTAGGTCCATACTATTTCTCTCCTTTATTGAATGCATCTTTGCATGAAATGTTCCCTTGATATCTCTGATTTTTTTGAAGGGATCTCTAGTCTTTCCCATTCTATTGTTTTCCTCTATTTCTTTGCGTTGATCACTGAGGAATGCTTTCTTCTCTCTCCTTGCTATGCTTTGGAACTCTGCATTCAGATGGGTACATCTTTCCTTTTCTTCTTTGCCTTTAGCTTCTCCTAGAACTGTTTCAGAGAAGGCAATGGCACCCCACTCCAGTACTCTTGCCTGGAAAATCCCATGGGCGGAGGAGCCTGGAAGGCTGCAGTCCATGGGGTCGCTAAGAGTCAGACACGACTGAGCAAGTTCCCTTTCACTTTCACTTTCATGCATTGGAGAAGGAAATGGCAAGCCACTCCAGTGTTCTTGCCTGGAGAATCCCAGGGACGGGGGAGCCTGGTGGGCTGCCGTCTATGGGGCCGCACAGAGTCGGACACGACTGAAGCGACTTAGCAGCAGCAGCAGCAGCAGCAGAACTGTTTAGTTCTTCCTACAACTCAGTAGCAATCAAATCAATTTAAAAATGGGCAGAAGATGTGAATAGACGTTTTTTTCCAAAGAAGACATACAGTGGCCAACAGACCCATAAATCATTAATCGAAACCACCATGAGTTATCATCAAACACCAAACATCAAACACTAAAGTGACTATTGTGAGAAAGAGAAAAAATAACAAATGTTGGTGAGGATACAGAGAAAAGGGAATTCTGGTCTACTGTTGGTGTGAATGTAAACTGCTACAGCCACTGTGAAAGAGTATGGAGTTTCCTCAAAAATTAAAGATAAAGCTAGTATATGGTCCAGCAATTCCACTTCTGGGTATTTCTCTAAAGAAAATGAAAACATTAATTCAAAAAAATACATGCACTTCAATGTTCATAGCTGCATTATTTACCACAGCCAAGACATGGAAACAATGTAAGTGTTTATCAACGGATAAATGATATACACACACACACAATGGAATATTATTCTACCATAAAAAAGAAGATCTTGCCATTTGCAATAACAAAGGTGGGCCTTGGGAGCATTATGCCGAATGAAATAAGCTAGACAGAGACAAATAACATGACCTCACTTACAAGTCCAGCCTCGAAAAGAGAGAGCGTTCTTGGATACAGAAACAGAATGCTGGTCGCCAGATGCGGGATAGAGACAGGGGAGCGACACGCAAAAGGCACACGTTCTAGTCATAAACGGGTCTTGGATGTAATACTCAGCAACCGTCGTTAACAATGCCAGACTTCATACATGGAAGTTGTGGAGAGAAAAATCTTAAAAGTTCTCATCATGAGAAAAATATATGTAACTATGTGATAGGACGGCTGTTAACCAGACCTACTGTGGTGATCATCTTACAGTGTGTACAAATGAATCATGGTGTGTATCTGAAACTAATATAATGCTACATGCCTACTGTACCACAATAAAAATGTATTTTATAAAGTTCACAAATAGAAAAATTGCTACAGATACTACTGTAGACTGTGGATTTTGAGTGATAGTGGTGTGTCAGTGTAGGCTCGTCCGTCTAATGACTGCACCACTCTGGAGGGGTGCTGACAGTGGGGGTGGTCTGAGGCGGGTAGGAGGTACGTGGGACATCTCTGACTTCCTGACCAATTCTGTTGTGAGCCTGAAAGTGCTTTAAAAAATAAAGTCAATTTTTTATTTTTGTTATTGAAGGATAATTACTTTACAGAATTTTGTTGTTTTCTATTAAACCTCAACTTGAATCAGCCACAGCCACAGGGGACATTACATATGTCCCCTCCCTTTTGAACCTCCCTCCCATCCCCTGCCCCATCCCACCCCCTCTAGATTGATACAGAGCCCCTGTTTGAGTTTCCTGAGCCATACAGCAAATTCCCATTGGCCATCTATTTTACATATGGTAATGTAAGTTTCCATGTTACTCTCTCCATACATCTCACCCTATCCTCCCCTTTCTTCATGTCCACAAGCCTATTTTCTATGTCTGTTTCTCCATTACTGCCCTGAAAATAAATTCTTCAGTACTATTTTTCTAGATTCCATGTGTATGTATTAGAATACAATATTTATCTTTCTCTTTCTGACTCACTTCACTCTGTATAATAGACTCTAGGTTCATCCACCTCATCAGAACTGACTCAAATGAATTCCTTTTTATGGCTGAGTTATATTCCATTGTGTAAATGTACCACAACTTCTTTATCCCTTCATCTGTCGATGGACATCTAGGTTGCTTCCATGTTCTAGCTATTATAAAGAGTGCTGCAATGAACAATGGGATACATGTGTCTTTTTCAATTTTGGTTTCCTCAGGGTATATGCCTAGGAGTGGGATTGCTGAGTCATATGGTGGTTTTATTCCTAGTTGTTTGAGGAATCTTCATACCGTCTTCCATAGTGGCTGCATCAATTTACATTCCCACCAACAGTTCAAGAGTGTTCCCTTTTCTCCACACCCTCTCCAGTATTTATTGTTTGTAGACTTTTTGATGATGGCCATTCTGGCCAGTGTGAGGTGATATCTCATTGTAGTTTTGATTTGCATTTCTAATAATTAGCGATGTTGCGCATCTTTTCATGTGTTTGTTAGCCATCTGTATGTCTTCTTTGGAGAAGTGTCTGTTTAAGTCTTTGTCCCACTTTTTGATTGGGTTGTTTGTTTTGCTGGCATTGAGTTGTATGAGCTACTTGTATATTTTGGAAATCAATCCTTTGTCAGTTGTTTCACTTGCTATTATTTTCTCCCATTCTGAGGGCTGTCTCTTCACCTTGCTTATTGTTTCCTTTGCTGTGCAAAAGCTTTTAAGTTTAATCAGGTCCCACTTGTTTACTTTTGTTTTTATTTCCACTACTCTAGGAGGTGGGTCAGAGAGGGTCTTGCTTTGATTTATGTCATCAAGTGTTCTGCCTATGTTTTCCTCTAAGAGTTTTATAGTTTCTGGTCTTACATTTAGGTCTGTAATCCATTTTGAGTGTATCTTTGTGTATGGTGTTAGAAAGTATTCTAATTTCATTCTTTTACATGTAGCTATGCTGTTTTCCCAGCATCATTTATTGAAGAGGCTATCTTTGCCCCATTGCATATTCTTGCCTCCTTTGTCAAAAATAAGGTATCCATAGGTGCATGGGTTTATTTCTGGGCTTTCTATCTTGTTCCATTGGTCTATATTTCTGTTTTGTTCCAGTACCATACTGTCTTGATGACTCTAGCTTTGTAGTATAATCTGAAGTCAGGAAGGTTGATTCCTCCAGTTCCATTCCTCTTTCTCAAGACTGCTTTGGCTATTCAGGGTCTTTTGTGTTTCCATATGAATTGTGAAATTTTTTGTTCTAGTTCTGTGAAAAATGCCATTGGTAATTTGATAGGGGCCACATTCAATCTGTAGATTGCATTTGGTAGTATAGTCATTTCCACAATATTGATTCTTCCTACCTAGGAACATGGAATATCTCTCCATCTGCTTATGTCATCTTTGATTTCTTTCATTAGTGTCTTATCATTTTCTGGGTATAGTTCTTTTGTTTCCTTAGGTAAGTTTATTCCTAGATATTTAATTCTTTTTGTTGCAGTGGTGAATGGGATTGATCCCTTACTTTTTCTTTTTGATTTTTCATTGTTAGTATATAGAAATGCAAGTGATATCTGTGTATTGATTCCTGCAACTTTGCTAAATTCACTGATTAGCTCTAGTAATTTTCCAATACTATCTTTAGGGTTTTCTATGTGTAGTGGTGCCAAACAGGAAAAGGAGTACGTCAAGGCTGTATATTGTCACCTTGCTTATTTAACTTATATGCCAGAGTACATCATGAGAAACGCTGGACTGGAAGAAACACAAGCTGGAATCAAGATTGCCGGGAGAAATATCAATAACCTCAGATATGCAGATGACACCACCCTTATGGCAGAAAGTGAAGAGGAACTAAAGAGCCTCTTGATTAAAGTGAAAGTGGAGAGTGAAAAAGTTGGCTTAAAGCTCAACATTCAGAAAACAAAGATCATGGCATCTGGTCCCATCACTTCATGGGAAATAGATGGGGAAACAGTGGAAACAGTGTCAGACTTTATTTTGGGGGGCTCCAAAATCACTGCAGATGGTGACTGCAGCCATGAAATTAAAAGATGCTTACTCCTTGGAAGGAAAGTTATGACCGACCTAGATAGCCTATTCAAAAGCAGAGACATTACTTTGCCAAGAAAGGTCCATCTAGTCAAGGCTATGGTTTTTCCTGTGGTCATGTATGGATGTGAGAGTTGGACTGTGAAGAAGGCTGAGTGCCGAAGAATTGATGCTTTTGAACTGTGGTGTTGGAGAAGACTCTCGAGAGCCCCTTGGACTGCAAGGAGATCCAACCAGTCCATTCTGAAGGAGATCAGCCCTGGGATTTCTTTGGAAGGAATGATGCTAAAGCTGAAACTCCAGTACTTTGGCCACCTCATGCAAAGAGTTGACTCATTGGAAAAGACTCTGATGCTGGGAGGGATTGGGGGCAGGAGGAGAAGGGGACGCCAGAGGATGAGATGGCTGGATGGCATCACTGACTCGATGGACGTGAGTCTGAGTGAACTCCGGGAGTTGGTGATGGACAGGGAGGCCTGGCATGCTGCGATTATGGGGTCGCAAAGAGTCGGACATGACTTAGCAACTGATCTGATCTGATCTGATGCAATATACCTGAAACATTTAATATTGTATATTAACTATACCTCAACTTAAAAATCTTTTTTTTTTAATTATATCTATTAACAAAAAAATCCTCTTTACAGTGCACCTCGTCCGGCCAGAGCGCGGAGGCTCCGCCCCCAAAGTGACCCCCCGGCGGTGTGGCCACCGCGTTCCCACAGTCCAGCTGGTGGCAGAGGACCGTGGTGTCTGCCAAGTCCCAGTGGGCCGCGCAGAGGGGCGCCCAGGCCCCCTGGACCTGGAACTCCACGCGCCCCTCACAGGCGCTGCTGCCGTTGACCAGCCGGAACTCTGCAGGGGGAAGGGGTGTCGGCGTCGCTCCCCCCGCGGGCCCTGCTGTTTCTTCCCTTCACACCCAGGGTGGGGCTCCCGGGGCCCCCTCTCTGCCAGCTCCCCACCCGCCTCATTGGCAGCGCCCAGCACATACATGTGTGCAGGGCTCTGTGCCAACCTTGGGGTCACATCCCTCTGTCCCCAAAGCCTGCTCCCTCTCCTTCCTGCTGGCAGCCCACAGAAGCAGCACTTCCTCAAGGGGAAGGGCTCACCTCCTGGCAGGAGGCCCCTGGAGCTGGGCCAGCTGCACCCGGAGAGGGTGGGGGTGGCACAGAGGGGCCTGGCAGGGAGGGGGCAGGGCCCCCTTCTGGGCCCCCTCAGTGCCCTGCTCCTGGCCTTACCTGAGCACCTGAGCCCCGCATCCTGGCCGTGCCCACACTGGTGCCCCGGCTCCCGATGGCAGTGGAACAGCAGGGACTCGTTGCCCGCACAGCGGAAGGCCTCGGCCCAGACGAGCCCAGAGCCCTGGCCGAAGTGGGCGCCCTGGGGTGTGGACACGGCCGCGCCGCACTGCAGCTCCCGGCACACCACGTGGGCAGTGGCCAGGTCCAGGTCAGCGTCACAGACGGTGCCCCAGGTCAGGCCATGCCTCACCTCCAGGCGCCCAGCACAGGAGTGCTCGCCACCCACCAGCCGGGCCTCTATGTGTCCTGTAGGCACAGAGAGTTCATACCATCCTTCTCTGCTCAGTGTGTTCATCGGTACTCCCTCCCACCCAGGGACCCCCCAGCGGCTCCCCACACCCACAGTGGTCTGTTCTTGCATCCAGTCCCTCTTACAACTCCCTGGGGCCGTTGGAGCCCCTCGCTTGCCACAGCGTTGGTCCGCAGTGGTCACAGAGCAGTTGTGCCCGTCGCTCCTGGACGGCCATGTTCGTGTTCCTCCCCCACGGCCAGGCTGCCTCTGAGCGCTGCATGGTGGCGGGTGCCTGTGACACCGAGGTGGCAGGTGGCGATGGGGACACCCAGGCGGCCTCCCCAGGAGCGTGGGACCTGGACTGCCAGCTTCTCTCCCATCCAGACCAGGGAGCCCTGCGCTGTTTTGTTGGCTCCGGCAGTTGAGTGAACTCTGAAGCTGTCTGGTGTGTTTCCAATAAGCCCCAATTACAGTTGAAGTTAGCCCAGAGATTCTCAAAGCTGGCTGCACCCTCCTCATGTGGGGGTGTGTTGAAAAATCCCCTAAAGGTTCTGATGGATTCTCCCTATGAAGGGCCCAGTGGACCCCCGGAGACAGTGATCCCCCAGAGACAGTGATCCCTGAGCACCACAGTGCTGGTCACTGTTGTACCTCCTGGAGAGAAGGACAGAGAAAGGCGCCAGCCGGCTGCCCTGCACCTACTCCTCCTGCTGCTCCCGTGGCTGAGGCTCTGGATGCCAAGAGCCATGAGCACAGACCTGCCACGCCCCAACACCCACTGTGCCCAGTGGGTGAGCCTGGACGTGCTTTCTCATCCCTCCCGCCCCTTTCTTTATTGAGGTCACTGGGGCTGAGCTTCTGTAACAAACAAGCAGGGCCTAGGCCATCGCCTGAGGTCAAGGCTGGGCACAGGCCAGCCTCCTCCCACCGCACCTCACCTCCCAAACAGCACCCTAAACCATCCAGCTCTTCCTTTAGACACGAAACGCACTTTCAAAATTCCATCTTGCACTGATTCTTTATGGCAAGGCCTTCAAGCGTGTGCATGCAGCAGGAGAGCAACCACTTACGCGGCTCAGGAGCCTCTCAGAGGAAAGCGCTACCTCTGTTAGAGAACCCTGGAAAGGCCTAATCCGAGGGGAAGGACCGTGGCATTTCTGGGGAGAGTCCTCTTCCTCCCCCGGCCTCTAGGAAGCATTCCTAAAATCATGAAACATTGGGTGCCAGTTCTTTATTGAGAGGTCACCCAGCTGACCCCACAAGGGGACACAGAGACCAAGAACCTCAAAAGTTATGGGCAGCCCCAGGTCAACTGGGGTTAGGCCGTGGACACCGGATCTAAAGGGTCACAGGGGCTCTAAAGGATGGGCAAGCGGCCTTCTTACCTGAGCAGATCACCTCACCATTCGAGACACAAGGCTTGAAGTTTGCCCAGTCGATCTTGCAGTTCAGGACGGTTGGCTCAGAGCCCTCACAGACAACAAACTGCTGCCCCTTTCTGGGACCTTCTGTCTCTGGCAGGGGGCTGGGGGCCTGCAGCATCGAGCCACACCCCAGCTCCTTGCAGAGGACGGTGCCGGCCTCGATGGACTGCGGGTCACAGGAGGTGAGTGTCTGGTTGGAGTGCTGCAGCCCCGGGACGCCAGCGCAGGGGCTCCTTCCACCCACCAGCTTTATCACTACCTCCAGACCCCCTGCAAAGAAGGAGTGAGTGTCAGAGAAGAAAGGCAGCCATGCCACTGGCCTTGCAGGCTCACCTCTCAGGCTGCAGGGTCCTGCCTGCTCCTTGGGGACTGGATCCTCCCTGTTCCTCACGGCCAAGCTCCCAGGTCCCCCTGCCTGGCTCCTCCACTCTGTGTCCAGAACAGTGCCCGGGAGTCCTGGCTTCGCCTCCGAGATCCTGCACCGGACTTCCAGCACCCACACCTGCCCTGCCACCCCCACCGACCCCGAACATTCTACCAGAGGAAGACAGGACGCTCACCTCCCCCACCCAATAAACTCCACTTGCCACTCCCGACCCCCACCTTGTCCGGGATCCCAGTCCCACCTCAGCCTTGGGCACAGAGAACCCCACCACCCATGCTCTGACCCCTGCCCCTCACTCCCGTGCCCCCCAGCCTCCCTCATCCAGCACCCACCCCCACTTCCTGTTGATTATTACTCTTTTCTGAAAGTCTGCACTCCCAGCCCCATCCCTGACCCCACAGCCCTGACTGACCCTCCTTTGAAGTGTTGCCAGGTCTGCATGCAATTCCTTGCAGCCCACCAACCTCCGCGTGCGGGTCTTCCTCCACACACACATTCCAAGCTTACGGCTTGATGAGTGTAGGCAAAAGCGTCTGCGTGTAACCACCACTCAACCAAGACCCAGCCTTCCCACTCCCCGAGGGGTCGGGAGCCTGGCGAGAATCGCCTGCCCACTGAGAGTGTCAGGCTCAGTTCCCTGCTGAAACTTTGGGTGCCTCTGAGCGCCCCTCCACCAGCCAGGCTAGACTAGCATCTCCCTGACTCCCCGACCTGTGGAGCGGGAATCTCATCGCCACTCTCAAGTCATCGGCCTGCGGGCCACATAGATGCGATTTGCCCATATGGACACTGCTCAGAGCACTGGGACGCTTCTGAGCCCGGTCCCCAGGCCACAGGCCTTTCCTGTGCTTCTGTGATAGCTGCGCACCCATGGCTGGTGGGGCCCCTTCCCTGCCCGCTGGGAGCAGGACTGCAGGGTCACCTCTTATTCCCAGGTCCAGCACAGGCCCCAGTGCGGGCATCAGAGGGAATGGGGGGAGGGGCAGCCCTTACCCACGCACATCACGGCCGGCACCCAGTCGTGCAGACAGGGCCGAGGGCCCCAGGCACCCAGAGCGCACTCCTGGATGGAGGACTCGTTGCCCTGGCAGGTCAGGCCGTGCAGCCAGGGCTGAGCCATTATCTCAGGGCCCGGGACCTCTTTGGGGGCACCCAAGGGGGCCCCACAGTCCAGCTCCCTGCAGACCACCACGGCCTCCGGGAAGCCCCAGGTGTCTGTGCATGCGGTGCCCAGCTGGCCCTGGTGGCAGAGCAGCAGGATCCCGTTGCAGCGGGTGATGTGAAGGAAGATGGTCAACTGCTCCTCAGGGGCTGCTCCTGTGGGAGATGCAGGCTCCGGTCAAAGAGCGCCATGCAGACTCTGCCCCCAGACCAGAGGGGTCTTTCCAGGAGCCCAGAAACAGGCCCCCCAGAGGCCCGAGGTCCTTTCATGGGACAAGTACAAACGTGTTCTGAGTGAGCTCCTAACACCCCCAGCAGCACTGACCGTTTCGGGGCCTCCGGGCTGGCCATGCTAGGGTCCTCCTCCCCACCCCCGATGCCTGCATCTTCATCATGAAGGTGCTGCAGAAGGAGCTCCAGGGCATCTGCCCCAACTCGGGCTGGATCCCTGGGGCCTTGGGCCTCTGAATCAGCATCCAGGCCCTTCTTTCCAAAGCTCAAGGCTGCCACCTCCACCCCCAGAGGACAGGGGGGCTCTGAGAGCCCACCACGGGGCAGACGAGGACCAGGCCACTGTGACCACCCTCCCAGGGCTTTCCTAGCAGGAGAGGGGAGGGACTCATGGTTCCTGATCCTCCTGGAAGAAGGCAGGACATGGCTCGAGGTGGCTGGGGAAGCATGGGGACCTCATGAGGGCAGGCTGGGTTGGCTTGTGGGATGGTGCTCAGGCCCAGATGAGGGTCAGGGAGAGGGAGCAGGTAGGTGAGCATCCAGAGGCCTCAGGTGTGGAAGGGACCAGCAGCAAGGGGCCAGAGTAGGGCACAGCGCCGTCTACACTGCCCCCAGGGTGGAGGGCCCATCCTCCCTGCCTGCCCATCCAGGTCACCAAAAATCTGCTCACGCTCCTTCACCCAGCTCTCCAGAGGTGGCAGGTGCACACTCGCACACTCACACACATGTGTGCACAATCGCTTGCACACTTGAGAGGATTCAGAATCCCCTCTGTCCCTGTCCTGACTCAGAGGATGAAATCCCTCCCGAGGGGTTCGCTGCCTGACCAGGGCAGCCACGTGGCCAGAACCCATCTGCAGCAAGGCCAGAGTGAGGGCCAGCCCCACCCTGGCTCCGGTGAGAGGAAGGCCCGGCAGTGGTGACAGCTGGGGGAATGCCCGCCTCGCCCGGGTGCTGTGTTGGGGCACCTGTGTGTTTCCTAACAAGGCCACAGCTGGAAGATCGGGCTGGGACACACAGCTTATGCAGGACACCTCTATGGACAGGAGCATCCCCCCCGCAGTCCCAGCCCAGAGAAGGGCAGGGAGAGTCAGCCAGGTCAGGACGTGGGGTCAGGGCAAAGCCGGCTGGGGCCACTGCTTGGCACCGTGGAGGCCTTAGGGGATTTCCTTGAGATGAGAGGAGACTGGCTATCAGTCTGAGACTCAGAGAAGGAAGACTGAAGGGCTCCTGGGAGACCAGAGAGGCCAAGAGAGAAAGGTTAGGAATGGAGGGAAGCAAAGCTAAACCCGACCTCCTCCCCACCTCACAGACCCTCCATGGCTCCAGGCCCCCCCACAGAGGGAGGAGGGGAGCTCCTGAGCCCCTTGGACCAGATGCTGGAAGCCTCGCGGGGGTGGCAGGGTGTGCGTGGGGGTGACGGGCAAAGCAGGGCACAGGAGGTGGCGAGATGAACAGTGTTGGAGGAGATCCCAGACAAAGCACCCACGGTGGTATTTTTACCAACAAACTGTATTTTTAAATCATTCTACACTGTAAAACATCTCAAGAATCATGACTAGTCACAAATGTCACAACTGAGGCTGAACCCTGGCACAGGGCATGGGAGCCCATTCCAGCCATACCCAGGGCCGAGCAAGGCCCACCCTTCCCAAGTCAGCCCATCTGCGCTGCCCCTGGAGCAGGAGCAAGACACTCACCTGGGGGAGCAGCCTGGAGAGTGAGCACAAGGGGCCCAAGGCCCAGGAGGCAGAGAGGGAGCCTCATGGAGCCGCCTGCCCAGCTGCCAAAGTGAATGCCCCGGGGCTGGGCCGCTGCGATACAGGCAGAGGCTGGGGCGAAGGGGCCAATGAGGGCCCAGAGCTCATCAGTGGCTGCACCTGCGATGCTGCACGCACAGGCAGCCAGTGGGCTGCACAGCCCCGCACACCCCATTTCCCTGTACGCGCAAGGAGGGCGGCCCTGGGCGGTGCCTCCATCTGGACAAGCACGCCTCCGGGCAGAAGGTGTGGCTGCAGAGGCCTCAGGGGACTGCCCCGGTCACCGGGAGGTGTGCAGCTCTGGGTGCCTGGCACCATTAGGGTGCAGGTGGGCGAGGTCCCTGTGCCCAGGACAACACCAAGCCACAACCTGGAAAGGCAGCTCCGTGCCCAGCGAGTTACCTGAAAGGGCGTTCCTCAGCCCAGGTGGCACGAGGCCTGCCCTGTGCGGACGGCTGAGTGCCGGGAGGGAAGAGCAGGAGTGTTTCTGTGCCGGGAGTGAAGGGACAGAAATGCTGAGCCCGAGGCCGTGACAAAGTGGAGAAACCAGCATAGGCCAAGAAGGCAGGCCCCGTGGGGGCCCCACGCCCCACGGAGGAGGGCGGTGCGGCCAAGGCGGCAGGTGCAGGCTGACAGCAGGGGCAGAGGGGAGACAACGCGCGTCCAGGCAGGGACGCTAGGAGTGGGCACTGGACCAGTGGGATGGGGCTTCAGGAGACCCAGGGAGGCTGCCACCCTAAGTCGAGTGGTCAGGGAAGACTCGGTAATAAGGACCTGAAGAACGGAGCTGGACAGTGTCATAGGGAAAAGGTTCTGGAGCAGAGGGAGCCGGTGTCAAGACCCTGGGGTGGGAGAAACTTGCCTGGTCCTGCAGCAGCTGGGGGCCCTGGGGCTGGGGCAGGGCAGGGCAGGGGCAGGAGAAGGCACACGGAGATGACTGACCTCCACCTGGGGGACAGGAGCCCCAGGGGGCCTGAGAGGATATGAACAGTGTGACCCTCACTCTCGGGCTGGCAGGGGAGAGACTGCAGGGAGACAGTCTATGAGGGCAGGCAGGGGCCCTGGCCAGGGCTGGGCAGGGTCATGGCAGGAAGGGCCCTTTTGCAAGTGAAACTGACTACATCCACCAGATGTGACGGGGGAAGAATTGCAGGTGGACCCAGGGACTGAAGGAGCAGAGGTGAACTACAGCCAGAGACAGGCTGCTTTTGATACGAGGTTAAATTTTTCAAAGATAAGATTATTTGTGTTTGCGCTTCGTTCAGTCACTTCAGTTGTGTCCGATTCTTTTCGACCCCATGGACTGTAGCCCACCAGGCTCTGTCCATAGGATTTTCCAGGTAAGAATACTGGAGTGGGTTGCCATGCCCTCCTCCAGGGGATCTTCCCAACCCAGGGATTGAACCCCCATCTTCTGCATCTCCTGCACTGAAGGTGGATTCTTTACCAGTGAGCCCAACATTAAATTTACCAAGGTATAATTAACATACCATAAAATTCGGCATCTGAAACTAAAATGCAGTGGCTTTTAGTATATTCACAGCACCATTTAATTTCCAAACACTTTGTCGCCCCGAAAAGAAACCGCGTGCCCACTGGCCGTCACTCCCCAGCCCCTGTCCTCTGCTCTCAGCCCCGCCACTCACCTGGCCTCTGCCCTCGGATTCGCCGAGTCTGCCTGTTTCTCACAAATGGAATCAGGCAGCATGTAGCTTTCCGCGTCTGTCGTTGAGCTTCGTGTGTTCAGGAATCATCCCTGCTGTGTCTGTGCCAGTCCTGTCTTCCTTTTACGGCTTAGCAGCATTCCACTGGGTGGATGGGCCCCCCTCCCAAGTGTCAGTTAATGGACACTTCCGGGTGTTGTGACGAATGCTGCCGGGGGCGTTTGTGCACAAGTTACTGTTTGAACGCACATTTCCACTTCTCCTGGGTGTGCACCTAGGAGTGGAACCGCTGTGTCACGGCTGACCTGAGGCGGCCTCTGAGGCTGCAGGATGCCTCCCAGAGCAGCTGCGCTGCTCACATTGCTGTAGCCCCGCATTTCGGGGAACTCAGAAGGACAGCGCACAGAGTGGGGCGCGGTTCATTACACAGGCGGGCCCAAGGCAGAGTCTCCTCGGAAGAGTTCGGGAAAGGTGAAAAGGAGACACCGCGGGTCCGTCCACTTCCCAGAGTCCCTCTCGCCGGCATCCGTCTTGGCTGAGCGGTCCTCCTGACTCAGGGTCCTTCCTGGCGGCGGGCGCTTGGCTCAGCCAAGACGGATGCCGGCGAGAGGGACTCTGGGAAGTGGACGGACCCCCGCTGTCTCCTTTTCACCTTTCCCGAACTCTTCTGGTTGGTGGTGGCTTCTTAGTTCCGTATTCCTTACCAGGACCTCTCTATTCGGTTACACAGATAATTAGGGTATTCTTTTAAGCAACAGAGAGTCGAGGTAGGAGCCCTGGGGCTCTTCCTTCCTGGGGCCTGGTTTTCCAGGTGGAATGTCGCTTCCATGGATACTGGGCATAGCGCTCCAAGTCCACAGTGCGACCCAAGATGGAGTCCTGCTTTCAAGACGGAGCCTGTTCTGTCTGTTTCCTCCTTCAACGTGTCTGCCTCCCGAGTGTGAGGGCTCTGATTCCTCCATCCCCTCACTAACACTTGTTAGTGCCCCCGTAGTGGGTGTGCAGTGGAGTCTCCCGTGGTCTTGCATTTCCTCTCTGGCTGATGACGCCGAGCATATTTTCATGTTCTCATTGCCCATCAGCACATCTTCTCTGGCGAAATGTCTATTCAGATCTTCCACCTAACTTGGAATGCGGTTATCTTTTCACTGATATGTTGTAAGAGTTCTTTACATTTTCTGGACATTAGACTCTTATTAGATATATAATTTTCAGATATTTTCTTCTATTCCAAAGGTTATCTTTTCCCTTTCTTGATATTGTCCTTTGATGCATAAAAGGTTTTAATTTTGATGAAACTCAATACACCTTTTTTCTTGGTTGTTTTTCCTTTGGGTGTCATTTGTAAGAAACCACTAAGTCAAGGTCATGAAGATTTATCCCTATGTTTTCCCTAAGAGTTTTATGATTTAACTTTTAAATTTAAGTCTTTGATGTGTTTTTTCTTTTTTCTTAAATTTATTTCTTTATTTTAAATGAAACAAAGATGAATATTTTTAATGATAAGAGGTACAATTCACAAAGAAGATAGACATCATAAACCATTACACACCTTAACAACAAAGATACATAAAGCAAAAATAAGAAGAAATACAAGGGAAAATAAAAGTATATAATCATAGTGAAACATATTAATATTTCTCTGAGAATATTTTATCAAGCACAGGAAAAATAAGAATAGGAGCATCTTGAATGATGTTGAGAAGGTAACCAGCAGGAAGGCCAGGGGTCTCCAAATGGAGGAGACAGGCTGCGAGTGTCAGGCATTTTTTATCTCTCTCTCAAGTGGCAGGAGGAAACAAACTAATGTTAAAAATTTTCCTCGGTTCTATACAAATTTAAAAAGAAGTTTCTCTTAAAGTTCTGTGTTGCCATAACAACACCTGGGTCCACCTGAACTTAACTTTTCTCAAACCTTGAAGTAACCGATTTTCTTATGGAAATGTTTGTCTTCAACTATGTCAATGAACCATGTATTCTGTCTTCAAGTCGTTTCTGACTAAGACCCAGAACAGACTTGACAAACCAGTATGTTTTTTACTCACGCAAATGTTCTCTTAAGCTATGTTAATGAGACTGATTGAACCAGAGATCAAATTGCCAACATCTGTTGGATCTTCAAAAAAGCAAGAAAGTTCCAGAAAATCATCTATTTCTGCTTTATTGACTATGCCAAAACCTTTGACTGTGTAGATCACCACAAACTGTGGAAAATTCTGCAAGAGATGGGAATACCAGATTACCTGAACTGCCTCTTGAGAAATTTGTATGCGGGTTAGGAAGCAACAGTTAGAACTGGACATGGAACAATAGACTTGTTCCAAATAGGAAAAGGAGTACATCAAGGTTGTATATTGTCACCCTGCTTATTTAACTTCTATGCAGAGTACATCATGAGAAACTGGGCTGGATGAACCACAGGCTGGAATCAAGATTGCCAGGAGAAATATCAATAACCTCAGATATGCAGATGATACCAGCCTTATGGCTGAAAATGAAGAACTAAAGAGCCTCTTGATGAAAGTGAAAGAGGAGAGTGAAAAAGTTGGCTTAAAGCTCAACATTCAGAAAACTAAGATCATGGCATCTGGTCCCATCACTTCATGGCAAATAGATGGAGAAACAGTGGAAACAGTGGCTGACTTTATTTTGGGGGGCTCCAAAATCACTGCAGATAGTGATTGCAGCCATAAAATTAAAAGATGTTTATTCCTTGGAAGAAAAGTTATGACTAACCTAGATAGCATATTCAAAAGAGACATTACTTTGCCAACAAAGGTCCATCTAGTCAAGGCTATGGTTTTTCCAGTAGTCGTGTATGGATATGAGAATTGGACTATAAAGAAAGCTGAGTGTGGAAGAATTGATGCTTTTGAACTGTGGTGTTGAAGAAGCCTCTTGAGAGTCCCTTGGGTTGCAAGGAGATCCAACCAGTCCATCCTAAAAGAAATCAGTCCTGAATATTCATTGGAAGGACTGACACTGAAGCTGAAACTCCAATACTTTGGCCACCAGATGCAAAGAAATGACTCATAGGAAAAGACCCTGAAGCTAAGAAAGATTGAAGGCTGGAGGAGAAGGAAATGACAGAGGATGAGGTGGTTGGATGGCATCACTGACTCAATGGACATGAGTTTCAGTAAACCCCAGGAGTTGGTGATGGATAGGGAGACCTGGTGTGCAGCAGTCCATGGGGTCGCAAAGAGTCAGACACGACTGAGCGACTGAACTGAACTGAACATGACACTTAACAGCATCAAAACAAAAAACCATTAAAAAAAAAAAATGGGCAGAAGGGCTTCCCTTGTAGCTCAGTAGTAAAGAATACACCTGCTAATGCAGGCTTCAGTCCCTGGTCCAGGAAGATCCCACATGCCACAGAGCAACTAAGCCCATGCACCTCAACTACTGAGCCCATGCTCTAGAGCCTGAGAACCACAGCTGCAGAGCCCACACACTGCAGCTACCGGAGCCCGGGCTCTGAAACAAGAGGAGCAACCCCAGAGAGAAGCCCAAGCACCACAGCTAGAGAGGAGCCCCCACGCACTGCAACTAGATAAGAAACCCTCGAAGCAATGAAGAACCAGCACAGCCAAAATAAACAAACAAAATTATTTATTTAAAAAATGGGCAGAAGACCTAAACAGACATTTCTCCAAAAAAGACACTTCCCAAGTGGCATTAGTGGTAAAGAATCTGCCCACCAAAGCAGGAGACCCAACAGATGCGGGTTCGATCCCTGGGTGGGGAAGATTCCCTGGAAAAGGAAATGGAAACCCACTCCAGCATTCTTGCCTGGAGAATCCCATGGACAGAGGAGCCTGGCGGGCTACAGTCCAAGGGGTCGTAAAAAAGTCAGACACAACTTAGCAACTAAACCATCACCATTACAATCCCATAAGAACTTACTTTCTCCTGAGCACCTGAGCCCCGCATCCTGGCCGTCCCCACACTGGTGCCTGGCCCCCAAGGGCAGTGGAACAGCAGGCACTTGTTGCCTGCACAGAGGAAGGCCTCGGTCCACACGAGCCCCGAGCCCTGGCCGAAGTGGGCTCTCCCAGTAGTGGACACAACCACACCACAAGGCAGCTCCTGGCACACCACGTGGGTCACAGCCCTTGATCCAGGTCAGCATCGCAGATGGTGGCCCAGGTCATGCCATACCTCACCTCCAGGTGCCCAGTGCAGGAGGGTTCATCACCCACCAGCCGGGCTTCTGTGTGTCCTGGGGGCAGACCTTAGGCTGAAGCAGACCCTTACCTGAGGGGTAGGCAGGCCTCTGGGCAAGTCCCACGGGCAGGAAGGATGCAGGAGAAACAGCCCCCAGGGGCCCCCCGGGGGCCGGACGCCACTTGGACTCTGAGAGCAGTGCTCACGTCCTGCCCCTTAGGCCCCACAAGGGCTGTGGGTGGAAGACAGCCACTGCAGCCCTGCACCCAGGGCCTGGGCTCTCACCCCCAAAGCTGGGGCTGCATGCATGGCTGGCACTTTAATATTCCAGTCAGTTAAATCCTGGTGCCTGTCCTCACTTTGGCTGATGCAGTCAGAACCCTGTGGGGGGAGGTGGCATAGCAGAGGGTCATCTCTCCATGTGACTTCAGGGCCACCAAGGAGAGAAGCAGGGTCCTAGGGAGGCTCCCAGTCGCTCTCCCTCCCAGGGCATGGAGGCAAGCTGGCCAAGCTGGAGGGCCCCTGCCCCTCCTCCAGGCAGTGGATGTCCCCTTAATGCACTGAGCATGGTTAGAGTGGGTGCCACTGTCTCAGAGATCTTTGGGCTGTGTCTCCCTACCTGTGATTGTCATTTTCATTCTGTCTGCCCTCTGATGGAGAAGGATACACTAAGGTTATCCGTTTAGTCAAAGCTATGGTTTTTCCAACAGTCATGTATGGGTGTAAGAGTTGAACTATAAAGAAAGCTGAACACCAAAGAATTGATGCTTTTGAACAGTGGTGTTTGAGAAGACTCTTGAGAGTCCCTTGGACTGCAAGGAGATCCAACCAGTCCATCCTAAAGGAAATCAGTCCTGAATATTCATTGGAAGGACTGATGCTGAAGCTGAAACTCCAATAGTCTGGCCACCTGATGCAAAGAACTGACTCATTGGAAAAGACCCTGATGCTGGGAAAGATGGAAGGTGGGAAGAGAAGGGGATGACAGAGGATGAGATGGTTAGATGGCATCACCGACTCAATGGACATGAGTTTGAGTGAACTCTGGGAGTTGGCGACGGACAGGGAGGCCTGGCATGCTACAATCCATGAGGTCGAAAAGAGTCGGACACGACTGAGTGACTGAACTCCCTACCTGAACACAGCACCTGGGAGTCTGTAGGCAGCTTGCCCAGGTCCAGGAAGTTCAGATTGAACCTGTAGCTGAAGATGCTGGACTGTTTCCTTACAGTTCATGACCTTGGGCACTCAGCCCTCAGGGACCCCAAAGAGGTAGGGTCTAGATGCCTGGAGCGCAGAGCGGCTCCCCAACCTCCTGCACAAGACACCCGCCTCCACTGCGTGCAAGCCACCCTTCAAGACAGGTCTTCCCGTCCACGGCTCTCAAAGGTCCCAGCACAGGGATGCCCACCACTCAGTCCCTGGGTGGCCAGCGTCCCACCTGCTCAGCAGCACAGGAGCCCACCTTCCTCACCTGAGCCCCGCGGCCATGAGGGCCCCACTCCGCACGCAGGGATCAGGGCACTGGGGCAGAAAGGCCCTTCCCTCCCTCCCAGGACCCCGGGGAGGGAGGCAGCCAGCAGGTGCATCGAGCTCCCCCAGCCAGGTGCCCAGGAGCGTGGCAGGAACTCGCCCCTTGCCCTCTGGCTTCGGTGGGCTCCCCACCAGAGCAGAGAGGGCTAGAGGCAAGCCTCGCTCAGCCACAGGGCAGGCGGTGGGGTTGGCCTGGGGGTGGGGGTGGAGCACCGCACTGCAGATGGTCATGAAGGTGACAGTCCCCTGAACCCTGAAAGGGCTGGGGCATTAAAAGCAGCTGGGGAAGTGCTGCCCGGCCTTCGGAGAGGGCACACGGCTCAAGAAGGTGCCCTGTGTAGGGTCATCATAACAGGGGGAGGGCGGAGGGTCACAGCCCAGGGCTCCTGGGCTTCCACCCTGTGGGCTCCCTCAGGCGGGAGTGGGGCGTGGCGGGGAGTGTGGCGCGTCCCACCTGGGCTGCACAGTGCTCACGCATCCACACGGGCAGCCCCAGAAGCCCCACAGCCCCAGTGCACAGCCCCAAGCGAGGCCCATGCACCGGCTGCTCTGGAGCAGGGAGCGAGGCCTCTCCCGGGCCGCGGAGGTGGGGGCGTGGCTGCCTGCAGACACACCTGCTTCCCGCCCCTGCCCAGTGGTCGAGGGCCCGCCCTGCAGCAGAGACAGGGACTCGATGGCTAGGCCTTCCAGACAAGAATGCATGTAACTTTGCAGATGGCGGGAAAGGTGCTTCTTGTCCAGGATTTTCAAAACTTAAAAATCTTTGTGTATGGTGTTAGAAAGTGTTCTAGTTTCATTCTTTTACAAGTGGTTGACCAGTTTTCCCAGCACCACTTGTTAAAGAGATTGTCTTTAATCCATTGTATATTCTTGCCTCCTTTGTCAAAGATAAGGTGTCCATAGATGCTTGGATTTATCTCTGGGCTTTCTATTTTGTTCCATTGATCTATATTTCTGTCTTTGTGCCAGTACCATACTGTCTCGATGACTGTGGCTTTGTAGTAGAGCCTGAAGTCAGGTAGGTTGATTCCTCCAGTTCCATTCTTCTTTCTCAAGATAGCTTTGGCTATTCCAGGTTTTTTGTATTTCCATACAAATTGTGAAATTATTTGTTCTAGCTCTGTGAAGAATACCGTTGGTAGCTTGATAGGGATTGCATTGAGTCCATAAATTGCTTTGGGTAGTATACTCATTTTCACTATATTGATTCTTCCAATTCATGAACATGGTATATATCTCCATCTATTAGTGTCCTCTTTGATTTCTTTCACCAGTGTTTTATAGTTTTCTATATATAGGTCTTTAGTTTCTTTAGGTAGATATATTCCTAAGTATTTTACTCTTTTCTTTGCAATGGTGAATGGAATTGTTTCCTTAATTTCTCTATTTTCTCATTATTAGTGTATATGAATGCAACGGATTTCTGTGTGTTGATTTTATATCCTGCAACTTTACTATATTCATTGATTAGTTCTAGTAATTTTCTGGTGGAGTATTTAGGGTTTTCTATGTAGAGGATCATGTCATCTGCAAACAGTGAGAGTTTTACTTCTTCTTTTCCAATTTGGATTCCTTTTATTTCTTTTTCTGCTCTGATTGCTGTGGCCAAAACTATGTTGAATAGTAATGGTGAAAGTGGGCACACTTGTCTTGTTCCTGACTTTCAGGGAAATGCTTTCAATTTTTCACCATTGAGAATAATGCTTGCTGTGGGTTTGTCATATATAGGTTTTATTATGTTGAGGTAAAACTCCTAGAGGAGAACATAGGCAAAACACTCTCCGACATACATCACAGCAGGATCCTCTATGACCCATCTCCCAGAATACTGGAAATAAAAGCAAAAATAAACAAATGGGACCTAATTAAACTTAAAAGCTTCTGCACAACAAAGGAAACTATAAGCAAGGTGAAAAGACAGCCTTCAGAATGGGAGAAAATAATAGCAAATGAAGCAACTGACAAACAACTAATCTCAAAAATATACAAGCAACTCCTACAGCTCAATTCCAGAAAAATAAATGACCCAATCAAAAAATGGGCCAAAGAACTAAATAGACATTTCTCCAAAGAAGACATACAGATGGCTAACAAACACATGAAAAGATGCTCAACATCACTCAGTATCAGAGAAATGCAAATCAAAACCACTATGAGGTACCATTTCACACCAGTCAAAATGGCTGCGATCCAAAAGTCTACAAGCAATAAATGCTGGAGAGGGTGTGGAGAAAAGGGAACCCTCTTACACTGTTGGTGGGAATGAAAACTAGTACAGCCACCATGGAGAACAGTGTGGAGATTCCTTAAAAACTGGAATCAGAACTTCCATATGACCCAGCAATCCCACTGCTGGGCATACACACCGAGGAAACCAGAATTGAAATAGACATGTGTACCCAAATGATCATCACACCACTGTTTACAATAGCCAGGACATGGAAGCAACCTAGATGTCCATCAGCAGACGAATGGATAAGAAAGCAGTGGTACATATACACAATGGAATATTTCTCAGCCACTAAAAAGAATACACTTGAATCAGTTCTAGTGAGGTGGATGAAACTGGAGCCTATTATACAGAGTGAAATAGTCAGAAAGAAAAACACCAATACAGTATAGTAATGCATATATATGGAATTTAGAAAGATGGTAACAATAACCCTGTATAGGAGACAGCAAAAGAGACACTGATGTATAGAACAGTCTTTTGGACTCTGTGGGAGAGGGAGAGGGTGGGATGATTTGGGAGAATGACATTGAAACCTGTATAATATCATATATGAAACGAGTCACCAGTCCAGGTTCGATGCACGATACTGGATGCTTGGGGCTGGTGCACTGGGACGACCCAGAGGGATGGTATGGGGAAGGAGGAAGGAGGAGGGTTCAGGATGGGGAACACATGTATACCTGTGGTGGATTCATGTTGATATATGGCAAAACCAATACAATATTGTAAAGTTAAAAAAATAAAATTAAATTTAAAAAAAAACTTAAAAATCTAATTTCCTCCTCCTTTCCAATTTGTGCCCTTAATTTCAACTTTCCCAAGTTTCCTCGTGCTGTATTTTGATGGCATCAACGACATTAACAAAGTAAAAGGTTAACACAAATGAACATCCAAGGACCAGGTTCGGTGGAATCTCTGGAGCTGGGGCCCCGCCTTTGACACGCCTGCAGGCACTTCCCCTCAGGTGGCCCTGCTCGGCCGAGCCAGCACCACCGGTGGGCCCTCACGGGACATCCTCCCAGCCCAGGGCCCACAGGGCACCCTCCCCGGGAGGGAGGGTCACAGCCGGGGAGGGAACAGCACCAGCTTGGCCCCTCAGGCCCTGCAGCCGCCCAAGCAGGCCAGCGTGCAGCCCTCGGGCGCAGGAGGCAGCCTCTCGCTCGACGGGAGCCGGTCCGAGGAGTCAGCCTGTGAGCCCCACCCTGTCTCCCCAGCGCATCCACCAGCCGGACACGTGAAGTGGAGACGCCTGTGGTGAGACTCAGGCTGGGCTCCCCGCAGAGCTGAGGCCCCATGGAGGCCAGGCTGGAGCCAGGGGCCAGGCTTGGTGGGAGGCACGCCTTTCTGCCTACACACAGAGGTATGCTGCAGAATGAGTCCACGCTCCAGCGTGTCGTGAACAGACAGCAGTCTGATGCAAACCCTTAAAAACATGACTCTCAGAGGGCGGTGTCCTTGGGAAGCAGCCAAAGGTGTGACAGCAAAGGAGTAAACGAAAGGACGTCAGCAGCCACTGAGCATGTGGTGCGGGCCAGGCAGCGCGTTAGCGGCACGTTCTCGTGGGAAACACAGAAGCACAGAACAGGCAACTCGTGCTGCTGGCGATCATGCTCGGGTCTTTGCATCTTTGAAAAGTTCTCAGTGGATATAAGCCAGGATACTGAGGCATTCTTTTCTGAGTGACAGAACACATGTTTTTCTTTTTCTCTCTTGCTTACATTAGTTTTTGAATGTGCATTATATTCTAAGCAGAATAAGATCAATAAAGGTTACTTTCCAAAAGATTTGCCAGAGAACCAGTTTTACAAAGAGCAGCCTGGGTTGTCAGATGAGTATGGAGAAGACGAGGGGTTTCTATAGAAGTCAGGGGCTTGTCAGCAGGCCCCTCTGTGCAGCAGCCCCAGCGCCTCCCAAACCGCAGCCTGCGCTGTGCACTGAGCTGCACCCCAGCTCAGACCTCAGGGGCGCATGGACCTGCAGCAGCCTCAGTGGGGTCCCCAGTGGGCTCTACTCACAAGGTGCCTGCCTAATCAGTACCCCCGGGTGGACTGAGAGGGCTGGGAGCCCATGGGGAAGAGCTCACACTCTGCTCTGCTGGGGGTGTAACCAGAATGCCGGGGGCAGAAGGGAGAGGCATGCGGAGAGGGGCACGTGCACCCTTCCTGAAGTCCCCACCCTCTGACTGCTGGGCTGGCACCCTGACTGTTCAGGCCTCACCCCACTTTCTGCCAGCTCACTTTCCTCCAACCCAGGGACCTTCTCCCCCTGCACATCTTCTCCCACTCCCAGGACCCGCAGATGTCCAGTGCACACCATTAAGCCAGGCTGGCCAGCTCTCTGGGCCAGCAGGCAGGCCTTGAACATGCACAGGGGTGCAAGGTGGGCTCAGACACCCAGGAAACCCCTGTGTGTCCCCAAAGCTCTGTGAGGAGCTGCCCTGGGACCTGGTGACTTGCCCTCCTCACTGCACCCGAGGCTCTGCCCAGTCCCTCTGGACATTAGCCTGAGCATCTTCCTCATCAGGGCTCCCGTCCAAGAGAGAACTTCATGTTCACATACGCCAGCACCGTGGTCCCTGAGATCATAGCAGCGTCTCTCTTACAGCCCAAGGGTGGGGCACAGGGGAAGGGCCGGGAGGTGGGAGGCAGCAGACAGACACTCCAAGAGCCCAGCGCAGTGGTGGCCACCGCAGGCTGGCCAGACCCCGGAGTTAAACATGGAGGGTGGGCGGTAATCAGTGGCAGTGCTGGACAGGCCCTGCAGGCGAGGATCACAGGAGAAGGAAGCCTGGTCCTTCCCAGGGTGCTGAGTGGGAGTTGGGGGTCCAGAAAGGTCTACACGTAGGGGAGGGGCCTGGTCATTTGCATCTGATACCAGACCCGCACAGGGAAGAAGACACAGGGCAACTAGCTTCCGAAAGAGGGTGTGGTCAGGGAGCTGTGGTCACAGGGGCTTGGTGGGGGCATCAGGGCTGGACATGCATGAACGCTAGGGACCCTGGCACACCTGAGCCAGGTCAAGCAACATCCACAGAGGAAAGGAGGGGTGGCCTGGAGCTGGTTCATCAGGGACGCCACCCCCCTCCCCCCGCCTCACACACACACACACACACACACAACTCAGGAGAACCTTGAGGGCAAGAGTCGACAGCTAAAGACCCTCAGAGCCCACCCCAGACCAGGGCGAGGCAGAAAGGGGGCCAGAAACAGATCCCAGGCCGTGGTGGGCATCTGAGGAGTGTCTGAGATGAATTATGGCTGAGACATTTAATAAAACTCTTTAAGAAACAAGGAGGATGAAAGCCCCAGACACACTGGCCTCTCCCCTGCCCTGGTCTCGCTGATGTCCCCTGGAGCCGGCTCGTGGTCAGCACGTCCTGGAGCAGAGGCCGCTGAGGTCTTCCTTCCCAGCCTGAGGTGTGAGGAGGCCCTGGCTATGAAGAGCCCCGCCTGCATTGAAAGAGAAAGACACTGGTTGGGGACCCTCAACAATTCCTCAGAGACCCAGGACTCCTGGGCCCTGGCTTCCTGCTCACCGTGAGGCCAGAGGGCAAGACAAGGGCAGGGCAGGGGCCGGGCTGCTGCTGGCGCGCATCCTCCCAAAGCTGCTCAGCCCCTACAGCGGCTGCCGCTCGAAAGGAAGCCCAAAGAGAAGCCCAGGCCCCTCCCTAAACCCCGAGTCTGTCCCTGAGAAGATTCTAGTCTAAGGGACAACGTGGAGGCGGAAACCAAGTGTCCCGGCACCAAGCCTGCACGGGAGTGAGTCACACGCACGCGGGAAGAGTTCTCGGGCTTTGGATGCAGAGGCGGGGCGGGGCGCGGCGCGGCGGGGGGGGCGGGGCGGGGCGGGGCGCGGCGCGGCGGGGGGCGGGGGCGGGGCGCGGCGGGGGGCGGGGGCGGGGCGCGGCGGGGGCGGGGGCGCGGCGGGGCGGGGCGGGGCGGGGCGCGGCGGGGGCGGGGGCGGGGCGCGGAGCGGGGCGGGGCTTTGGGTGCAGGGGCGGGGCGGGAGCGGGGCGGGGCGGGGCCCTGGGCGCAGCACCAGCACAGCAGCAAGAGCGCCACGGGCGCCACGACGCGGAGCTGCGCACCCGTGGGGCTCAGGAGGGCCCCCTCCTCCGCGTCGCCCTCCTCGGGCTCGGGCTCCGCCGCGTCGTCATACTCCTCCTCCAGCGCCGCGGCCGCGGACGCTCCAGCAGCCTCGTCTTTCTCCCCCGCGGCAGCAGCTCCAATGTCCTCATACACACCTTCTGAGGGCAGACTCCCCGACATTCCTGAACCTGCAGGGGTCACACCAGAGCCCTTTAGCGGAGACACTCCAAGCAGTTAAGCCCGCCCACGGGGCCCCTGCGAGGTGGACCCTGGGCTCCTCTGCGGCAGCTCCCCACCAGCAGCCACACGCTTCCCCAGGCACAGCCTGTGGGAGCCGTCCCCAGCTACATGGAGGACAGAGGGGTGCAGATACCCCTGGAGCCCTCTGTCCCACCCAGACAGCCCTGGGACTGTGGATTCCCCCGTCTGGCCCCTCTCAGAAGTGGGGCAGGGCCCAGCGTCTCCAGTCACCAACACCTCATGGACTGACTTCGCAGGAAGTTGCCACAGGCTGTGGCGGAGGGGCACGGACAGGCAGAACCTGTGACGGGCTAGGCTCTCAAAGCACCCCCCAGCCTCCCCACCCCAGGGACCAGGGCCAATCCCACCCACCACGCCCACCTACCCCTGCAGGCGCCTCTGCCCCGGAACCACTGTGCCCCCAGGACCAGTGAGGTGACGAGCAGCAGGGTGCCGAGCGCCAGGCCGAGGGCCATGGGCAGAGTCCCAGCCTCGAGGGCAGGCGCCGGGACCAGAGGACTGCCTGGGAAGACAGCGAGAGGAGGGTCTCCCCTGTGTGCCTGCTCCTCCTGGGGCATTGTGACCCTCGGCCTGGACCACCGGAGCCCCTGGCGGGGGGCACCCAGAGGAGAGGTGGGCCCTGTGGTCACAGCGCTAAATCCAGGAGGGGGCCGGGGAAGGAGGGGCCAGGAGAGCAGCTCTTAGCGTCCTGACCACGTTAGATTCCATGTCTAAGAGGACACAGTGTACCAGAACCGAACCCCGCAGTTGGCAAGAGAAAGGCCCAGAGGAGAGGCCCGGCAGGTGGCCCAGCAGGGCCTGGGCTGGCCCACCCTCCCTGGGCTCTCTGCCTGCCTGGCCCAGGGCACCTGCAGAGACGAGCGTCTCCAGCACAGCAGTCCTGGGGTCCTGACCTCCACCCACCAGCCAGGTGGATGCAGGCGAGTCCACAGCACCTCTGAGGCAGAGCCCCTAGAGGGCCCCTCGGGGTGGGGCAGAGCCCCCATGCAGAGCCCCTCGGGTGGGGCATAGTCCCTACAGGGCCCCTCTGGGTGGGGCAGGGCCCCTCTGGGTGGGGCAGAGTCCCTACAGGGCCCCTCTGAGTGGGGCAGGGCCCCCATGCAGAGCCCCTGGGGTGGGGCAGGCACCTCTGGGTGGCCCAGGGCCCCACGTAGGGGCCCTCCAGTTGAGGCAGGAGGGCCAGAGCTGAAGCCTGAGGAAGTGCTCACCTACCTGATGCTGAACGTAGGGTGACGGCCCCTGTGTCACCTGCAGGAGAAGTGGGTGGGATCCAAGTGGGAGCCTGGGCTGTGGCCAGCCATCACCCCGGAGCAGCACCCCAGCCCCCTCAGGCTGAAACAGAGCTCATGGAGACGGCCTCTGCCCCAGCATCCAAGGGACCAGCATGGAGCAGCCTCAGGGCTGGATTCTGCAGCACCCAGGGCTGAGAGGGCCTCCAAAAGAACCCACCAGGTGTTCCATCCCAAGGCCCTAGGAAGGCCTCACCTACCCACTCACCCCATGGAGGGGCAGGCAGACACCAGGATCACTCACCCCATGGAAGGACAGACGGACCCCCCCCACCCCGACCACTCACTTGCACAGCGCACGCCCGCATCCTCCTTATGCCCACAGTCTCCGCGGCCCCACGGCTCCGACGGGCAGCCCCACAGGGAGGCCTCGCTGCCCCGGCACCCCACCTCATCCAGCCACACGGGCCCCGAGCCTGGTCCGAAGGCAGCCCCCGCCAGGGCGTCCACAGCCCGGCCGCACCCCAGCTGCCGGCACACGACCTCGGCGTCCGCCAGGTCCCAGGAGTCATCACACACGGTGCCCCAGGAGCCAGCGTGCCAGAGCTCCACGCGGCCGGAGCAGCGGTCCTCACCCCCGCGCACGCGCAGCTCGCCCTCCTCTGCAAGAGGGGCCTGTGGTCACCGGGGGGCAGGACCCGGATGGGAGAGGATGGGGAGCCGGTTGCGGGGGGAGAGGAGTACCTGGGCAGCTGCCCATCGAGGAGCAATTGAGGGCCTCCCCGGAATCCTGCGTCGTTGTCCCTGATGATCCTGTTGGATTTAAATAGCGGTTCACCAGGTGTAAATGCTCAGAGAAGCTTCAGAACGGAACCTGTGGAGCCCAGTGAGCCCACCACCCCCAGACATGGGTGAACGGCAGCCCCTGTGGATGACCTGTCAGGACACTGAAGCTGCCTCGAGGGCCCCCAGAGTCTGCCCACCTGCAGTAGGTGGCAGGGCCTACCTGCACAGGTGATCCAGACCTCCTCTCCACGGGTGCAAGAGTGCGGGTGCCAGGGGGCTGAGGGGCACTGCCACAGCGTGGAGCTCCGCAGCCGGCGGCACTGGATGTTGTCCACCCAGGAGGTGCCCAGGCTAGTGTGCCCCGGCCTGTTCTCCAGCCAGCCCCGCTCCCCACAGCCCAGCTGCTGGCAGATGATGGACAAGGAGGCGTCCTTCAGGGCGTTACTGCACACGGCCCCCCACGTTCCGTTGTGGAACACGTCCAACCACCCAGCACAGGGCCCGGCGCCACCTCGCAGCCTCAGGGCCACTGACTCTGGAAGACAAGCCACTCGCGTCAGAGAATCTCTGAAGGAGGAGGCCAAAACCAGGGACTCCCAGCACCAAGACCCATGCCAAGCTAGGGCATCTGACATCCAGCTCACATCTACCCCACATCCCCATCCGTCCCCACCCAAAGACGGGAGCAGCTGCCCACAGGGAGCCAATTTAAGCCCCAGCTCTAACACTGCAATCCCTAGTAACTCAATTGACTGTAGAAACCTATCCCTGGAAATCACTCAAATACGGAATAACCCTTTTAAACAACTGTAAAAATTCAACAACAAAAAAGGAATTAGCCCGATCTCCCGAGTGTGTCACTGGCCCTGGCTGGTCAGCGCCCAAGTAGTGTCTTGTCACCCTGGAGCGGCAAAAGCCCAGGAACAAGGGGTGTGTTAAGCCGACTATAATATGACCACACAGTGGAGTAGGACACAGCCCTCTGAAAGTAAGTCAAAAGGGCCCGTAATACATCAAGATACATACATGGGGATAAACCGAGGCATTGCGACATGAATTGCATCTGATGGGATTGTAACGAAGTAAAATAAGCTTAGAAAATAAATGGCAGGAATTACATCTGTGACAGAATAAAAGCAGCCACTCAGATCCCTGCCCCCCCTGCCCCCTCACCGAGTCTACTCCCAGCCCTGGATCTGGGCTGACCTCTGACCTTCCGCCAGCCAAATGCACAGGGTGAGAGTGACCGGTGCCCGCTCCACGCCTGGGCCTCATGAGTGCCTGCCTACCTGTGATCTCCCTTGGGAACCCGGCTGCTGCCAGGCGGAATCGGGACAGCAGAGTCCCCACCCCTGCCAACATCCAGCCCCCTGCAGAGGCCTGTCCGCCAGCCAGCACCAGCAGCTGCCTGAGGAGCCCAGAGCACAGAGGAAGGAAGAGCTTCAAGCTGAAAACACAGTGGAAGTTACACCTACCTCCAAGCACAGAAAGACCATAAGTGCCACAGAGCAAAGTGTGAAGTGGACAGCGCCTAGAGACCCTCTCCCTGGAAGCAGGACGAAACAGCAGAGCCCCCACCCCCACCAGATGCGTGACAAGGAGCGGCCCTGGGACGGCACTCGGGTCTCAGCACCCACCTGAGCAGAGGACACCGGCGTCCTCCTTGTGGCTACAGTCGTGTCGGCCCCAGCCCCTCGACGGGCACCGCCACAGCGCGGCCTCGTGGCCCTCACAGGCCAGCTCGTCCATCCAGATGCGCCCAGCCCCGGCCCCGAAGTGCGCGGCCCCCGGGGCGCCGAGCGCGTGCCCGCAGCCCAGCTGCCGGCACACCACCTGGGCGTCCCGCAGGTCCCAGCCGTCGTCACACACGGTGCCCCACTCGCCCGCCTGGAACAGCTCCACGCGCCCCGCACAGCGGCCCGGCCCCGCGGCCAGGCGCACCTGGAGGCTCCCTGCCGAGGGAGATGCCGAGTCAGGGCGCGGGGCCCAGGGAGGGGGTCCTGGGGCTGGGCCCGCACTCACCCGAGCACACGACGCCCGCGTCCCGCGACGCCCCCACGGACACCAGCGGGGCCGCCGACACGTTGCACCGCGTCAGGCGGGGCTCGGTGCCCGCACAGCGCACGCGGCTCAGCCCCAGGGGCACCGCCCCGCGCGCGGGCGCCGCCGCCTCGTACGCTCGCTCCGCCGCTCCGCAGCCCAGCTGCCTGCACACGACTGCCGCGCCGCGCAGGTCCCAGGCCTCGTCCAGGACGCGGCCCCACACCCCGTCCAGGGACACCTCCACGCGGCCATCGCAGCGGCTCTGTCCGTCCCTCAGCCGCAGGGCGTCGGGGAGACCTGGGGGCGGGGTGCGGGACACTGCAGGGCGGCGGGGCCGGCGGGTGGGACGCGGCCCATCCCGGGCCGAGGACGCCGCCTCCCCGCGCAGCCCTGTCCGCTCCGGCCTCCCCTCCGGCCGCGCTCGTGCTGACCCACCTGAGCAGACGGCGGCGGCTGCGTCGCCGGGGCCACAGGCGGGCACTCCCAGGGTGCTCACGGCGCAGTTCCACAGGTAGGGCTCTGTCCCCACGCAGTGCACCTCGTCCGGCCAGAGCGCGGAGGCTCCGCCCCCAAAGTGACCCCCCGGCGGTGTGGCCACCGCGTTCCCACAGTCCAGCTGGTGGCAGAGGACCGTGGCGTCTGCCAAGTCCCAGTGGGCCGCGCAGAGGGGCGCCCAGGCCCCCTGGACCTGGAGCTCCACGCGCCCCTCACAGGCGCTGCTGCCGTTGACCAGCCGGAACTCTGCAGGGGGAAGGGGTGTCGGCGTCGCTCCCCCCGCGGGCCCTGCTGTTTCTTCCCTTCACACCCAGGGTGGGGCTCCCGGGGCCCCCTCTCTGCCAGCTCCCCACCCGCCTCATTGGCAGCGCCCAGCACATACATGTGTGCAGGGCTCTGTGCCAGCCTTGGGGTCACATCCCTCTGTCCCCAAAGCCTGCTCCCTCTCCTTCCTGCCGGCAGCCCGCAGAAGCAGCACTTCCTCAAGGGGAAGGGCTCACCTCCTGGCAAGAGGCCCCTTGGAGCTGGGCCAGATGCACCCCGAGAGGGTGGGGGTGGCACAGAGGGGCCTGGCAGGGAGGGGGTAGGGCCCCCTCTGAGCCCCCTCGGAGCCCCCCTCCTGGCCTCACCTGAGCACCTGAGCCCCGCATCCTGGCCGTGCCCACACTGGTGCCCCCGCTCCCGAGGGCAGTGGAACAGCAGGGACTCGTTGCCCGCACAGCGGAAGGCCTCGGCCCAGACGAGCCCAGAGCCCTGGCCGAAGTGGGCGCCCTGGGGTGTGGACACGGCCGCGCCGCACTGCAGCTCCCGGCACACCACGTGGGCAGTGGCCAGGTCCAGGTCAGCGTCACAGACGGTGCCCCAGGTCAGGCCACGCCTCACCTCCAGGCGCCCAGCACAGGAGTGCTCGCCACCCACCAGCCGGGCCTCTGTGTGCTCTGGAGGAGGAGACGGTTCCAACAGTGACAGGGGTTCTCAGCTCAGAGCTCAGTCCTGAGCCCCGCCCCCGACCATGGACCCTGAGCATCCTGCCAGAGGCGATCATCTGCCGGCAGCAGGGGCCTGCTGAGCACTGGGAGAACCAATGGTCACAGGCCACTCTGTCCCCATCAGAACAGCCGCCGCACATCCTCTGCCTCCTGGGGCGGTGGCACCAAGACCTTCCTGTCTCAGAGGCTAGGTCAAGGCCCCCTGAGGGCATGCCCCCGAGGGCACCAAGGAGAGTGGACACTTTACCTCATTTCCACCCAGAATGTACCAGGATCCAAGAGACCAGATTACCCCACTACCGACCCTGACTTGTGTGAGACCCACAGCGGTCACAGCCAGCACGGCACAGACGCGGCACACGGCCGGGACTGCACCAGCCCTTGGCTTCCCGCCCGCGCGTCTCCTGGGCCGCCCTGCACTCCTGCAGCAGCTCCCGGGCACCGGCTGTGCGTGCCCCCGGCTCCATGCTGTGCCCTCACCTCTCGGTCTCTGTCCAAAGCGAGGAGGAGCTACAGAGTCCGTTCTCAAGGAGACTTTCCTGTTTGCCTTCGCTCTTGCCTCCCCCACAACAGGTGGGCTGCACAGGGGCCGCCCCCTGACGATGGCACCCCAGGCCTCAGGTAGGACTGGGCCAATGGGAGGCACTTATGGGGCGCACTCTGCTGCAGCCCACTCGGAGCATGGAGGGACGGCCAGCCCACGGCCAGCTCCCTGCTGTCCACACCCAACCCCACTCCAGGGTGGAGGGTCCACCTCACCTGAGCAGACCACCTGGGAGTCTCGCTGGAAGTCGCAGCCGCTGCGGAACTTGTTGTTCAGTCTGCAGTTCCGGATGGTCAGCTCGTCGCCCCCACAGGTCATGTACTTCCTGGTGACGCTGCCGTCTTGGCGGGGGGCCTGCAGGGCAGGGCCGCACCCCAGCTCCCGGCAGAACACTGTGGCCTCCTCCTGGTGCAGGCCACAGAGGCGGTCCACCCCGTTCACATTCCTGATCTCAGGGAGCCCTGCACAGGGGCTCCGGCCCTTCACCAGCCGCACCTCCCGGAAAGTGCCGTCTGCGAAGCACACGGGGCGTGGCACACAATACAGGCTCTGCCGACCGCACAGCCTCAGGCCTCGGCGACAGCCGTCCCCAGCAGGGCCCTGCGGGGCCAGACCAGCCCTGGGCCTCGCTGAGGGGTCAGCGCGGGGCTGCTCAGAGGCCCTCTTGGCTCAACGATCTCTGGACACCCTTGTTGATTTTTCAGCACAGACGCCTGCGTTCTCGCTTTGCTCTGGGCCCCACAAACCGCCCGGTGGGTCAGCTCAGACAGGACGTGAAGCGCCGGACACAGCCCTGGGCCCTCCAGACAGACCTCCAGGGAGAACATGTGAGCTGGCGACGGTGACAAGATGCCTGCACAGTCCGTGGGGCCCCCTCGAGTGTCGCCCCACCCCTGCCTGCGTGTCCACCCCCTCACTGCTCTTCTACCTGCCTGTGCATGCCCTCTCGGTCCCTCCCCGGACAGCAGGCTTTGTGCAGCCAATTTCGTAGTTTACTCACGGCTGCATCCCCAGCACCCAGAGCACTGCCCCTGCCTTGTAAGAAGGGATTTGTTAAGCAAAACACTGGGACTGCTGACACAGGAGGGAGGGAGAGCTGAGAGCCGGCCCGTCTCAGGTGGCTCTGGGGCCCCCTCCCGCCCCCACACCCCGACCCATGACTTACTGGAGCACAGAGCCACCACCACCCACTCATAGGGGCACGCGCTCTTCGTCCAGGCCCCCAGGCTGCACCCCCAGAGGGAGGCCTCGTCTCCCCTGCAGGACACGTTGTGGAGCCAGGGCTGCACCGTCTCTCCGGGCAGCGGGACGTACTTGGGGGCGCCCACGGCCCCGCCGCAGCCCAGCTGCCTGCAGACCACGGACGCCTCCTTCAGCGTCCACTCCCGGTTGCACACGTGTCCCCACGTCCCTTCATGCCGGACCAGCACCACCCCGTCGCATGGACTGGGCCGGTAGGCCAACCGCAGGCCGTCGGGTCCACCTGCAGATGGAGCGGGCCAGTGAGGGCTGGCGACAGCGGGGCGGGCAGTGCAGACACAGCGCCCAGGCCTGCCGAGGCCGCTGCGCAAAGGCCCGTGCCCGCAGAGCGGTCCCGACGGCTGGTGCGGCAGGGGCCCTGAGTGCCGTCCTTGGCCCGCCGGAGCCCCCACGTCCTGGGTGACAGCAGGCCTGAGGCATGCAAGTCCTCTGTCCTCTACCTGAACCGGGGGGCTCCTCCCACCACCCACTCCAGCCTCCAGCCGAAGGTCATTTCCTAGCAGCCCCGCAGCCCCCCATCTTCCTGCTCACTCCTGCCCCACCCCCGACTGCCCACCACCTGTCCCCCAGCTCACTTTCCTGGGGGCTGCCTCCTGGGTCTCCAAGAGTCTCAGCCGCCCCCTGACCTTCCAATCCTACTGGGAGCAGGGCTGCACCCCTCACTAGGCCCCTCACCCCAGTCTTTCCTGCACAGCCCCCTCGTCTCGGGCCCTGGACCGTCTGTCCTCCCCACCACACCGCAGCCCCGGAAGCCCCTTGTCTCAGCCCCTGGACCATCCATCCTCCCACCGAGCCCTCGGCTGATGCAGGGGGTGAGATAGGCTCCACAGGGAGTATGCCCAGCTTGGGCCAGACCACCTCCAGGGCCTGGGGTGTCTCGTTGAGGTATTCATGGGACAGGAGAGAGTCCAGGACTCACCAGGGAGCAGAGAGAGGGAGACCCCCCCAGCCCTCAGTATAGAAGAAGGCACAGCACTCCTACCGCCCGCCAGGCCTCATCCACCGCGCCCACCCACCCCCAAAGCCCCTCACGCCCACCCCTTCTCCTCTGGACATATGCGGGCACAGCATGTGCCTTTTTAACACCAACCAGCGCCCCTCCCGCCAGCCAACCTCACTGCGCTTCAGAGCCCAGACCCCCGCTTCACGCACTCCAGCATCACCACCCAGACCCCACCCCACCCACCGTGCCCCTCTGTCCAGCTTTCTGTCACCTCCTGCTGGACCCTGGATCAACCTGCCCAGTGACCTTTCCTCCCATCAGCCCCCAGGGCACTGCACGGGGCCACCCTCACCCCCTCCCCAGCCCTAAGACACACTCACACGCGTCCGCACACAGCTGCCCAGCCTTCTCTCATGTGCATCCCTGCCTGTACTCGGCATTCACACTCTCTGCGGTGCCCACACGCAGATCGCACAGCGCACTCTCACCCCAGCCTCTCTGTGCTGTCTCCCGCAGGACACCTGTCCACAGCTCCTGCCATGACTTAGCCTCTTGGCTTCTGGACACAGCAGCCCCCACCCCACCCCCACCCTGATGTGGCATCTCTCCGGGGCTGGCTCTCCTCCATGGCCCAGCACCAAACCACGCTCACCATCACGGCCAGGAGCCCCCAGCTCCCCTACACCCACCCACCACCTGCCTGCCCCGAGGGAAGGAGACGGGGCGGCTCCCTGCAGAACCCATCAGCGTCCCCTGTCCGTCTGGGTCACTGGGGCCAGACACCAGCCGTTCCCCTCACTCCATCTGGACTCTGGCCAGCCTTGCAGCCTGGACTCCGAGTGGCGGGGCCCGGGGCTCTGGGCTTACCCCAAGTGGAACCTGCTCAGTCAGCGCAGGGACCAGAGTCTCTGGGTGTCTGCACTTTGGAGCCCCAGGTGTCTTCTGCCCTAGGATGTGCCCCCACTGGGGCTGAGCAAGACCCCAGCAGACAGCTGATCACAACAGCGGACCCTCACACCCCAGGGCCTCAGCCTCTGTGGAGCAAAGCCTACAGAAGGTTCCATGGACGGAGGAAGGAAACTCTTACCAGTGGGGGCGGCCCTGGCCCTGAGGAGGAGGACGCCGAGTCCCAAGGCCCAGAGAGCCAGCCTCATGGCCCCACGGCTGCGAGCCTCAGTCAGCTCCCGCAGCTCAGCCCGAGCAAGGGCGGGGATCTCGACCCAGGGCAACACACACGCAGAGCCGCCAGCAGCCCCTCAGGACCAATGCCACCGTGCGGCCTTTCCAGCGCGTATCAGTGGCTCTGTCTCTCCATCTGCGGCAGAGCAGCCAATGGCCTGGCAGCCCTGAGCTTCACCAGACTGGGCGGGGGGCCCAGCCTTCGGGTTTCCTCCTCTGCTGATAGCGCTGACAGGGCAGCTGCACTCAGACCCCACAGACAAGCAGGTGGCCCAATGGGCTCACAGCCACAGCAGCAGCCAAGCCCTGCCCTCCACCCAGGCTTCAGCTCCCTTCGTGGTGGTGAGACAGTGACCCCAGATGTCATGGGGACTAGCAGGGACACAGTAGGAGCCGCAAAGCACAGAAGAACAAGACAGGCCATGACGGCTTTGCAAGGGCTCTGAGACCTAAACTATCATTGGAACTAAGGCCACAAAAGAAGACTGGAACCTACACATTGAGTCTAAACAGAATGGCCGTCTGCTGAAATAGAAGACTTAAACAGAAGCCAGAGTGTCTGACATCACAACCAATGTGCCTGGGGTACAACTGAAAATCACTGGCCATGAGAAGAACCAGGGGAACCACAGCTGATGGTAAAAGACAATCAGCTACCAATACTCGTCAAATTATCTGATGAGGACTTTCAGTCACCATGAAGATGCTTCTATTATAAATTGCAAATTCTTTTTAAATAAATGAAAAAAATTCCAGCAAAGAAATAGAAGTTATAAAAATGAAACTGGAACACTCATACTTTGCAGTCGGAACAGTAAAACACCTCAGCCACTTTGGGCAACCACCTGGCAGTTGTTCCAAATGTTAAACACAGAGGTTCCCCGGGGCTTCCCGGGGGCTCAGACGCTGAAGAATCTGCCGGCAACGTGGGAGACCTGGGTACAATGCGTGGGTTGGGAAGATCCCCCTGAGGAGGGCATGACAACCCACTCCAGTACTGTTGCCTGGAGAATCCCCATGGACAGAGGAGCCTGGTGGGCTATAGTCCATGGGGTCACAAGGAGTTGGACATGACTAAGCGACCAAGCACAGCACAGCACACAGTGGTTCCCCATGACCCAGAAATCCTGTGTATCAAAAAGAAATGAAGTTATGTCCAAGATAGGTGACAAGGCTATATGGTGCAAATCGGGGAATTACAGACATTACTTTACAAAGTAGTAATCATTTAAATGGAGTATAATCTGTAAAAATACTGAAACTCTGCTGTACACTGAAGGCTCAGGAGATAAAGAATCTGCCTGCAATGCAGGAGACCTGGGTTCGATCCCTGGGTTGGGAATATCCCCTGGAGAAGGAAATGGCTACCCACGCCAGTACTCTTGCCTGGAGAATTCCATGACAGAGGAGCCTGGCAGGCTACGGTCTGTAGGGTCACAAAGAGTCAGACATCATTGAGCAACTAACAGATACACCTGAAACTCATATAAAACTGCAAATCAGCTATCCTGGAATATTTTAAAGATATGTTCACATTTAAGCCTGTGCATAAATGTTCATAGTAGCATTAAGCTAAGTCACTTCAGTCGTGTCCGACTCTGTGCAACCCCATAGACGGCAGCCCACCAGGCTCCCCCGTCCCTGGGATTCTCCAGGCAAGAACACTGGAGTGGGTTGCCATTTCCTTCTCCAATGCATGAAGGTGAAAACTGACAGTGAAGTCGCTCAGTCGTGTCCGACTCTTAGCAACCCCATGGACTGCAACCTACAAGGCTCCTCCGTCCATGGGGTTTTCCAGGCAAGAGTACTGGAGTGGGGTGCCATTGCCTTCTCCGCATAGTAGCATTATTCGCAATAGAAAAAATAGAAACAACCTAATGCACTCCAGTCAACAAGCAGATAAACGGTCACATATCTACACCACAAAACATTCAGCTCAGTTCAGTTGCTCACTCATGTCCGACACTTTGCAACCCCATGGACTGCAGCATGCCAGGCTTCCCTGTCCATCACCAACTCCCAGAGCTTGCTCAAACTCAAGTCCATCGAGTCGGTGATGCATCCAACCCTTTCATCCTCTGTCGGCCCCTTCTCCACCTGCCTTCAGTCTTGCCCAGCATCAGGGTCTTAACCAATGAGTCAGCTCTTCACACCCGGTGAGCAAGGACTAGAGTTTCAGCCTCAGTATCAGTGCTTCCAAAGACTGATTCCCTTTATCTCCTTGCATCCAAGGGACTCTCAAGAGTCTTCTCCCACACCACAGTTCAAAAGCATCAATTCCTCAGCTCAGCTTTCTTTATGGTCCGATTCTCACATCCAAACATGACTACTGTAAAAACCATAGCTTTGACTAGACGGACATTTATCGGCAAAGTAATGTTTCTGCTTTTTAATACGCTGTCTAGGTTTGTCATAGCTTTTCTTCCAAGGAGCAAGTGTCTTTTAATTTCATGGCTGCAGTCACCATCTGCAGTGATTTTGGAGCCCAAGAAAATTAAGTCTCTCACTGTTTCCATTGTGTCCCCATCTATTTGCCATAAGTGATGGGACCAGATGCCATGATCTTAGCTTTTTGAAGGTTGAGTTTTAAGCCAGCTTTTAAACTCTCCTCTTTCACTTTCATCAAGAGGCTCTTTAGTTCTTCTTCATTTTCAGCCATAAGGGTGGTGTCATCTGCATGTCTAAGGTTATTGATATTTATCCCAGTAATATTGATTCCAGCTTGTGCTTCATCCAGCCTGGCATTTCCCATGATGTACTCTGTATATAAGTTAAATAAACAGGGTGACAATATACAGCCTTGATGTACTCCTTTCCTGATTTGGAACAAGTCTGTTGTTCCATGTCCAGTTCTGTTGCTTCTTGACCTGCATACAAATTTCTCAGGAGGCAGGTCAGGTGGTCTGGTATTCCCATCTCTTGAAGAATTTTCCACAGTTAGTTGTGATCCACACAGTCAAAGGCTTTGGCATAGTCAATAAAGCAGAAGTAGATGTTTTCCTGGAACTCTCTTGCATTTTCTATGATTCAATGGATGTTGGCAATTTGATCTCTGGTTCTTTTGCCTTTTCTAAATCCAGCTTGAACATCTGAAAGTTCATGTACTGCTGAAGCCTGGCTTGGAGAATTTTGAGCATTACTTTTCTAGCGTGTGAGATGAGTACAATTGTGTGGTAGTTTGAACATTCTTGTCATTGCCTTTCTTTGGGATTGGAATGAACACTGACCTTTTCCAGTCCTGTGGCCACTGCTTAGTTTTCCAGATTTGCTGGCATATTAAGTGCAGCACTTTCACAGCATCGTCTTTTAGGATTTGAAATAGCTCAACTGGAATTCCATCATCTCCACTAGCTTTGTTTGAGTGGGCTTCCTAAGGCCCACTTGACTTCGCATTCCAGGATATCTGGCTCTAGGTGAGTGATCACACCATCGTGGTTATCTGGGTCATGAAAATCTTTATATACTTCTGTGTATTCTTGCCACCTCTTCTTAATATCTTCTGCTTCTGTTAAGTCCATACCATTTCTGTCCTTTATTGTGTCCATCTTTGCATGAAGTGTTCCCCTGGTATCTGTAATTTTCTGGAAGAGATCTCTAGTCTTTCCCATTCTATTGTTTTCCTCTATCTCTTTGCATTGATCACTGAGGAAGGCTTTCTTATAGATCCTTGCTATTCTTTGGAACTCTGCATTCAAATGAGTGTATCTTTCCTTTTCTCCTTTGCCTTTAGCTTCTCTTCTTTTCTCAGTTATTTGTAATGGCCTTCTTTTTCTTGAGGATGGTCTTGATCACTGCCTCCTGTACAATGTCATGAGCCTCCGTCCTTAGCTCTTCAGGCGCTCTCTGTCTGTCGGATCTGACCCCTTGAATCTATTTCTCACTTCCACTGTGTGATCATAAGGGATTTGATTTAGGTCACACCTGAATGCTCTAGTGGTTTTCCCTACTTTCTTCAATTTAAGTCTGACTTTGGCAATAAGGAGCTCATGATCTGAGCTACAGTCAGCTCCCGGTCTTGTTTTTGCTGACTGTATAGAGCTTCTCCATCTTTGGCTGCAAAGAATATAATCAATCTGATTTCGGTATTGACCATCTGGTGATGTCCATGTGTAGAGTCTTCTCTTGTGTTGTTGGAAGAGGGTGTTTGCTATGACCAGTGCATCCTCCTGGCAAAACTCTGTTAGCCTTTGCCCTGCTTCATTTTGTACCCCAAGGCCAAACTTGCCTATTACTCCAGGCATCTCTTGACTTCCTACTTTTGCATTCCAGTCCCCGATAATGAAAAGGACATCTTTTGGGGGTGTTAGTTCTAGAAGGTCTTGTAGGTCCTCATAGAACCATTTAACTTCAGCTTCTTCAGCATTACTGGTTGGGGCATAGACTTGGATTACTGTGGTATTGAATGGCTTGCCTTGGAAATGAACAGAGATCATTCTGTCATTTTTGAGACTGCACCCAAATACTGCATTTCGGACTCTTTTGTGGACTATGAGAGCTATTCCATTTCTTCTAAAGGATTCTTACCCACAGTAGTAGATAAAATGGTCATCTGAGTTAAATTCATCCATTCCAGCCCATTTTAGCTCACTGATTCCTAAAACATCGATGTTCACTCTTGCTATCTCCTGTTTGACCACTTCCAATTTACCCTGATACATGGACCTAACATTCCAGGTTCCTATGCAATATTGTTCTTTAGAGCACCGGACTTTGCTTCCATCACCCATCACATCCACAACTGGGTGTTGTTTTTGCTTTGGCTCCATCCCTTCATTCTTTCTGGAGTTATTTCTCCATTATTCTCTGATAGCATAATGGGCACCTACCAGCCTGGGGAGTTCATCTTTCAGTGTCCTATCTTTTTGCCTTTTCATACTGTTCATGGGGTTCTCAAGGCAAGAATACTGAAGTGGTTTGCCATTGCCTTCACCAGTGGACCACATTTTGTCGGAACTCTCCACCATGGCCCGTCTTGGGTGGCCCTACACGGCATGGCTCATAGTTTCATTGAGTTAGACAAGGCTGTGGTCCATGTGATCAGTTTGATTAGTTTTCTGTGATGGTGGTTTTCATTCTGTCTGCCCTCTGAGGGATAAGGATAGGAGGCTTATGGAAGCTTCCTGATGGGAGAGCCTGACTGTGGGGGAAACTGGGTCTTGTTCTAATGGAACAAGATATTCCCATGAAATATGAGTCAGCCACTAAAAGGCACGAAGTACTGACAAATACCACAGTGCGATGAACCTTGAAAGAATCGTGCTGAGTGAAAGTCAGCCACAAAAGCCTGCATGCATGGCTTCACTTATACGAAGTGTCCAAAATAGGCAGGTCCGTAACATACAAAATGGGTTGGCGGTTGCCAGGGGCTGGAAGAAGGAGGAGATGGAAAATGACCGCTGATGGGGACAGGACCTCCTCTGGGGCAATCATGGAATTATTCTGAAGTTAGCCAGTGCTGACTGTTGAATGGATCCACTGAAAACCACTGGACGACACACTTTTAAAGGATGCATTTGTGGTGTGTGCATTGTATCTCAATAAATCTCTTAGGTTAAGAACCAATGGAAATTATAGAACTGAAAATACAATGAGTGAATTTTTTAAAAAACTGTTTTAGTGACTCAATAGTAGAATGGACCGGAGAAGGCAATGGCATCCCACTCCAGTACTCTTGCCTAGAAAATCCCATGGATGGAGGAGCCTGGTAGGCTGCAGTCCATGGGGTCGCGAAGAGTCGGACACAACTGAGCAACTTCCCTTTCACTTTTCACTTTCATGCACTGGAGAAGGAAATGGCAACCCACCCCCAATGTTCTTGCCTGGAGAATCCTGGGGATGGGGGAGCCTGGTGGGCTGCCGTCTAAGGGGTCGCACAGAGTCGGACACGACTGAAGCGACTTAGCAGCAGCAGTAGAATGGACAGGACAAATGATGGCATCATGAACCTGAAGAAAAAAATAGCGTTTACTCCATGTAAACAACAGAAAAAAACAGGAAAAAGTTAACAGAGCCTCAGAGACCTCTGGGACAATAACTAAAGATCTAATGTTGCTATCATTGAAGATCTGGGGAGGAGAGAAAAGAATGTCAGACTGAAAAAGAATTTGAAGATATAATGGCTGAAAACTTTCCAAATTTCATAGAAGATGTAAAGTTACAGATTCAAGAAACTGAGTAAACCTCAAGGAGAATAAACTCAAAGAAATTCACATGAAAACACATAATAATTAAACATTTGAAAACCAAGGACAAAGAAAAAAATCCTAAAAGGATTGCAGAACTACCCTTAAATAATGGCTAAATAAAACCCTCCAAACAGAAAGAAAACGATAATAGTAAGATGGGCCTTTTTGGAAGGAAAGAACAATGAAATAGGTAAAAGTAGAAATGAACATAATAGACTTTCACTTTGTGAGTTTCTTTAATCACATTTTATGACTGAAGCAAATGTTATAACATCTGAAGTGGTGCTCAGTGTATATAGAAGCCCATATAGAGAGCATGACATTTTACCACTTCAAGTGAAATATAGAATCTTTACTTATGTTTAGGTTCCCTTACCCTCCCAGTGTACCCTCCCTGGGCTTCCCTTGTGGCTCAGCTGGTAAAGAATCCTCCTGCAATTCGGGAGACCTGGATTCGATCCCTGAAGGGAAAGGCTACCCACTCCAGTATTCTGGCCTGGAGAATTCCATGGACAGTCCATGGGGTCACAAAGAGTCTAACACAACTGAGCGACTTTCACTTTCACCCTCCCAATTTAAAAATACAGTTTCCTAAGTATTTGATCTGAATATATGTGCTTCCCCTATAAGTGGTGATAAGTTACTTGTGTGTATAATAACTAGAGCAACTAATAAGAAAATTATACAAACCTCAGGGGGATCGGTCAAGATGGTGGAGTGAGAGGAGGAGGAGCTCAGCTGCTCCCAGGGACACACCAAAAATGCATCTCCATGTAGAGCAGTTACCGCTGGAAACTGGATGGAAACTGGCAGAAGTGCTCCTGTACAACCAGAGCTGTAAGAAAGATGCATGTTATTCATGCATTTTTTCTGATCGCAGCTGTATGAAACTAGAAATCAATTACAGGAACAAAAAGGAAAAAAAAAAACGTGGAGACTAAACAACATGCTACTAAAATAAAAACCAAACAAAAAATGGGTCAACGAAGAAGCCAAAAAGGAAATCAGAAAACACTCAGAGACAGATGAAAATAGAAGCACAACTCTATGCAGCAAAGGCAGTTCTGAGAACTGCTTTTAGTAACACAGCAGCACAGGCTTTCCTCAGGAAAGAAGGGAAATCTCAAAGAAGCTAACCTGCCACCCAGAAGAATTAGAAGAACAAACAAGCCCCAGAGTCCTTAGAAGGAGAGTAATCAAGAAGACAGACATGACAAAGGAGAAAAGATCTGTGAAACCAACTGTCTTCTGAAAAAAATAAAACTGATAACCCTATAGCCAGACTCACCAAGAAGAAAAATGAGAGGAGCCAAATAAACAAATGAAAAATGAAAGGAGAAATAACCACCATGCTGCTGCTGCTGCTAAGTCGCTTCAGTCGTGTCCGACTCTGTGCGACCCCACAGACGGCAGCCTACCAGGCTCCCCGTCCCTGGGATTCTCCAGGCAACCACCATGCACAGTGATACAAAAACTCAAAACAGAATCCCACAAACAGTTACATGCCAATAAAGTGGATAAACTAGAAGAAATGGACAAATTTCTAGAGATATATAACCTGCCAAGACAGAATCAAGAAAATGAAATTTGGGACTTCCCTTGCAGTCCAGAGGTTAGGCCTCCACACTTCCACTTCAGGGGCATGGGTTCAATCCCTGGTCAGGGAGCTAAGATCCCACAATCTGGGTTGCATGGCCAAAAAAAAACCCACAGAAAACAGATAATTTAAAGAGACTGATCATTAGTAGTGAAATTGAATTTGTGATTTTAAGAAAAACCCAGAAAATAAAAGTCCAGGACTGGATAGCTTCACAGGGGAATTCAATGAAACATATAAAAAAGAAGTAATACCTATCCTTCTCAAATTATTCCAAAAATGTAAGAGGTTGAGACACTCCCAAATTCACGTTACAAGTCTACCATTACCCTGATACAAAAAATAGACACAGACACTACGAAAAAATGAAATTACAGGTCAATATCCTTGATGAACATAGATGCAAAAATGTTCAACAAAATATTGGCAAATGGAATCCAACAACATGTAAAAGGGATCATGTACCATGACCAAGTTGGATTTATTCTGCAGGGACACAAGAATGGTTCAGTGTTCTCAAATCAATCAATGTGATACAAAAGGAAAGATACAAATCACATGATCATCTCAATAGACACAGAAATGCAAATCAAAACAAGGAGATATCACCTCACACCTGTCAGAATGGCTATCAAAAAGTCTACAAGTAACAAGTGTTGGAGCAGAGGTGGAGAAAAGGGAACCCTGGTACACTGTTGATAGGAATGTAAATTGGGGCAGCCTCTATGGAAATAGTACAGAGGTTTCTCAAAAAAGTAAAAAGTGAACCACCATAGGCTCCAGCAGTCCCACTCTTGGGCATATATCCAGAAAAAATTAAAATGTTAATTTGAAAAGATACATGCACTCCAATGTTAATACAACAGCCAAGATATGGAAGCAACCCAGTGCCCATCAACAGAGTAACGGGTAAAGAAGATGTGGTTCATGTATACAGTGGAATATTACTCAACCATTAAAAAGAATGAAATTCTGCCATTTACAGTGGACAGACCTAGGCTTCCCAGGTGGCTCAGTGGTAAACAGCCCACCTGCCAATGCAGGAGACTTGGGTTCAGTCCCTGGGTTGGGAAGATCCCCTGAAGAAGGAAATGTCAACCCGCTCTAGTATTCTGGCCTGGAAAATCCCATGGACAGCAGAGGCTGGTGGGCTACAGTCCACGGGGTTGCAAAGAGTCAGTCACAACTGAGCATGCACATGCAGATAGACCTAGAGGATATTATGCTTAGTGAAACAAGCCAGAGAAAGACGAACACTGTGTGAAAACCACTTACATGTGAAACCCAAAAGATAATACAAATAAAGGTGTATACAAACCAGAAACAGACTCACAAATGTAAGGGAAAAAAAGAAAAACAATGGTTACCAAAGGAGACAGGGAAGGGAGAGGGGAAAATTGGGGGTATAGAACTAAGAGATTCAAAATACTATGTAGATATAAAATAGATAAGCAACAAGTATAGCTTTATAGCACAGGGAATCATTATCTTTAATATCTTTTAATTTAGTGTAATCTGTGGGAGTATTGAATCACTGTACACCTGAAGCTAATAAAGAAGTGATCAAAAACAATAATAAAAAAAAGGAAGGAAGGAAGGAAGTACGCCAAAGGTACATGGGGGCAAACTGAAAGAGCTCCCAGAGGCCAAATACAGAACAATGTGAGCAACTACATGAATAAAGCAACGTCAGATTACAGCCCAAAGTTGCTGTTGTTCAGTTACTAAGGCCCGTCCAACTCTGCAGCCCCATGCACACTAGGCTTCCCTGTCCTTCACCATCTCCCAGAGTTCACTCAAACTCATGTCCATTGAGTCAGTGATGCCATCCAACCATCTCATCCTCTGTCGTCCCCTTCTCCTCCTGCCTTCAATCTTTCCCAGCATCAGGGTTCTTTCCAATGAGTCGGCTCTTTGAATCACGGGGCCAAAGTATTGGAGTTTCAGCTTCAGTTTGAGTTTCAGTCCTTCCAATGAATGTTCAGGGTGGATTTCCTTTAGGACTGACTGGTTGGATCTCCTTGCAGTCCAAGGGACTCTCAAGAGTCTTATTCAACACCAAAGTTTGAAAGATCAATTCTTTGGAGCTCAGCCTGCTTTATGGTCCAACTCTTGTAACTACTAGCAAAACCATAGCTTGGACTTTAGTCAGCAAAGTGATGTCTCTGTTTTTTAGTATGTCTAGGTTTGTCATAGCTTTCCTTCCAAGGAGCAAGCATTTTTTAATTTCATGTCTGCAGTCATCATCGGCAATGATTTGGGAGCCCAAAAAAAGAAAATCACTGTTTCCATTTTTTCCCCATCTATTTACCATGAAATGTTGGGACCAGATGCCATGATCTTAGTTTTTGAACATTGAGTTTTAAGCCAGCTTTTTCACTCTCCTCTTTCACCTTCAAGAGGCTCTTTAGTTCCTTGTCACTTTCTGCCATTTGAGTCATGTCTTCTGCATATCTGAGGTTGTTGATTTCTCCTGGCAATCTTGATTTCCAACCTGTGCTTCATCCAGCCCAGCATTTTATATGATGCACTCTGCATATCAGTTAAAGAAATAGGGTGGCAATATACAGCCTTGTCACACTCCTTTCACAACTGTGAACTACTCACTTGTTCCACTTCCAGCTCAAACTGTTGCTTCTTGACCTGCATACAGGCTTCTCAAGAGACATGTAAGGTCGTCTGGTAGTCACATCTCTTTAAGAATTTTCCACAGGTAGTTTTGATCCATACAGTCAAAAGCTTTAATGTAGTCAATGAAGCTGAAGTGGATGTTTTTCTGGAATTCCTTGCTTTCTCTATGATCCAATGAATGTTTGACCTCACACCATATGCAAAAATTAACACAAAATATATTATAAACTTCAATGTAAAAATCTAACATTATCAGGAAAACATAGGAGAAAATCTTTCTGACCTGAGATTATGCCAATATTTCTTAGATATGACCCAAAAATATAAAATAACCATAGATAAATGGACTACATCAAAATTAAAAAGCTTTCTTTGAAATAAGACAAAAAGACAAACTACAGATGAGGAGGAAATACCTGAAAATTACACATCTAATACAGGACTTCTGTTCAAAAGATAGTCAACTCTCATACTCCAGGATAAGAAAACCACCCAATGATATAATCAGCAAACTATCTGAACTTCACCAAAGAATAAACATAGATCTTCAGTGACTCCCTGGGGAATTGCAAATTAAAAGGGCAAAGCAGCCTTACAGGCCTGGCAGGATGACTGAAGAGCTGTGGGGCAGCTGGAGCTCAGTCCACAACCACCCTGGGAAGGTGGGGCATTTCACAGTGAGTTATACACACCCCAACACATGATCCTGCCATCTAACTACTAGATGGTTACCCAGGAGAAATTAAAACCTGTGTGTATGAAAAGTCTTACGGGGGAATGTTCATAACTGCATTATTCACAATAGATAAAATCTCAAGCAACCAAAATGATTGCCAACAGGCAAACACGGCAAATCCATGTGTGTTAGCCCCTCAGTCGTGTCCGACTCTTTGTGACCCCATGGACTGTAGCCCACCAGGCTCCTCTGTCCATGGGATTCTCCAGGCAAGAACACTGGAGTGGGTTGCCATTTCCATCTCCAGGGGATCTTCCTAACCCAGGGATCCAACCCAGGTCTCCTGCATTGGCAGGCAGATTCTTTACCATCTGAGCCACCAGGGGAGCCCCATAAATAAGGTAAGTCTTTGCAAACGAGAAGTGGGAGGGAATTTTCTTAATCTGATGAAAACTGTCACCAGAACACAGCTCGCAGCCAGCGCCCTACTTTCTGAGACAGAAATAGGCTACTCCCAGTTCTCTGACTTTGCCCTGGGGTCTTGACCAGTGTGGTGAGTTACGGGAAGAAAACTTGTAAGGGTTGGACATGAGTGTGAAGTTGTCATTCTCACAGACAAGGTCCTGGGAATATAAAAACCCAGAAGCTATAGATAGGTTAGTAGAATTCAGAAGAAGGTTAGCAAGATAACTGGATAACTTGTGTTGACTAAAAAAGATGCAGAATGTGAGAGTCGCGAGTTAGCTTTACTGGGGGCAAAAGGAGAACTGCAGCCTGGGGACAGCACATCAGACAGCACCCAGACCACTCCAGAGAGGTGGTGGGAAGTCAATATACGAGATCTTGGTGAAGGGGGGAGTTCAAGGCCATCAGGTGCTTATTTACAAAAGTTTCTCTGCTAGTCACGAGGAGTTGATGTCACCATTAAGGAATTAGTGATTTTCTAGATACAAAGAGATGGAAGGATTGGGATCATGAAATCAGTTCCTGAAAATATCTAACTATCTAAAGACCCATCCCACCAGATCCCCTGGCACACAGTGCCCCACTTTCCATCCGGAAGCCCCCCAGCGGGTGTTGACGTTCTGCAGCTGCAGCTCCGTCTCCCCAGAGGCAGATGGCAAACGGCCTTCTCGTTTTTCTTCAGTTGCTGGCAAACGCTCTCAGCAAGTGCCAATTTGCAGTTGATGCTTGTCAATAAACAAGTCACTTGTTTTTCTACATGTAAGAATAAACAGAAAATTAATTATTTTAAATAGTGATGCTTTATAAAAGCAACAAAAGTATTAACTATTTAGGAATAACTCTACTGAATGAAAAGCTGCCTTAAAACTCAACATTCAAAAAACTAAGATCAAGGCATCTGGCCCCATAACTTCATGGCAAATAGATGGGGAAACAACGGAAACACTGACAGACTTTATTTTCTTGGGCTCCAAAGTCACCACGGTGACTGCAGCCGTGAAATTGAGACGCTTGCTCCCGGCAAAGCTAGAGAGCATATTAAAAGGCAGAGACAGTAACTGTGCAGACAAAGGAAGGGGACTAAACTTGGCAAAATGATTCTAAATTTTACATGGGCCTCCCAGGTGGCCCTAGTGGTAAAGAACCCTCCTGCTAATTCTGGAGACCTAAGAGACGCAGGTTCGATCCCTGGGTCAGGAAGATCCCCTGGAGAAGGGAATGGTTACTCACTCCAGTATTCCTACCTGGAGAAGCCCATGGACAGAGGGGCCTGGCGGCCTACATACAGTCCATGGGGTCACATAGAGTCGGACACGACTGAAGCGACTTAGCATGCAGGCACCAAACAAGTAGAAACAGCCATCCCAGGCAATACAAGCAGCTCCAAGTGGCCCTCTTTGGGTGAGTGGCCCATGTGACTGGGGGTCTCCCACATGAGTTGGCTAGGCAGCATGGGGCGGAAGAGCAGAGCAGGGGCAGAGAGCGGGGTGCAGGACTGGGTTCCCTCCTCCTACAGACACAGCCAGTCACAGGCCCCCCCTGCCCAGCTGGCACTAGCGGGGTATGGAAGGGAGTATCTGATGACCAAGGGCAGAGGTGGGAGAGACCACAGGGCTGGGAGCTTCCACACTGAGGCTGGTGCAGAAAGCACATGGAGACCCAGGAGGGAAGCCGGGGAGGGTTCTTGGGGTGTGGGGTGGGGTGCAGAGCTCAGCACAGGTGGGGGAAGCCAGCCCCACTTGCGGGCAGGAGGCCTCAGAAGTCCTGGGTACAGATAAGGTCTCTGTGCAGAGGCAGGAAGCCCAGCCCCTACCCTGTGGCTTGTTTCCTGAGCAGGTGGGGGTGTGGAGCTTAGGTGGCTCCTGGGGAGGCAGTTCCTGTGAGAGAGACAGAGAAAGGGGCTCCACACGGGCGGGTGAGGCTGCGTGTGGGCGGGGCTGCTGTGGGCGTGGCCCAAGAAACAGGCAGGGCAAGAGGTCTTGCACAGGGGGTGACGTGAAGCCGGGGTGTCGGTGAGAGGGTCTGACTCGGCTTGGGGCGCAGGGCCCTGGGAAGTGGAGGTTAGGGAACCCTCGACCATGAGCCAAGAGGCTGTCCACAGATGCCTGGGTTCCCAAGAAGAGAAGCTCCAACCACACGCCAAGGTCTTCAACAGACCGAACGACATCCCAGGCGCTCTGCAGCCTGAGATACTGTAAGATACTGCATGCTCACCAGGGCTCCGGGAGACACCCGACCTTGACTCAGGAGAGGGGGTGGTGCCAGGTCCCAGAGGCTTGAGAGCAAGCCCTGAACATGCGGGAGTGGGGAGCGGCTCACAAGACCGGAGCCACACCCCCACGGAGGTTCCGGGGGCCTCCATGCAGGCAGAGCCACTGGGTCAGCAGACAGGGGCCCATCGGGCAGGGCAGCCCAGCCCAGAGCCCACAGCTGCTCCTCTGCGGCCCGCCCAACAGGAAAAGAGGTGTCAGACTAAAAGGCACGCCACCCACACCCATACCCACACCATCAGGGCTGGCCACACTCTCAGTCACTTAAATTACCCCCTGAATAGGTCAGTTTTAACATCCTCAGAAGGAGGCGCAGTAAGGCCCTGGCCCACGGCAAGGGAAAACCAGCCTCACAGGCTGACATCCCCCTCCCCAATCTGCCCACCCCAGGCTTCGCTCCTGGGCCCTGCCCACCTCTGAGGGTTAGCCAGCTGTCCCTGTCGCCTGTGGGGCCCCTCCTCTGATCCAGCAGACACCGATGTGCCGCGGTGCCAATGCCCACTTGTGGGGTCCCAGCACCTCCCCTCACCTCCCCCGGGCAAACGGTCCTAGCTCCAGCTCCTCTTCCTGCCTCACAGGAGTCTCTGTGTACCTCGTGTGACCCCTGCAGTGGGCCCCGGGGGTGCAGGTGACCGTGATACTAGCAGGGGGCCCCCGCTCCAGCCCCTCTGGGGGGCAGCATGGAGCTCGCCCAGGACAGCAGGTCTCCTGGGCTGTGGCCTGGGCCCTTCCTGCAGCCCCAGGTCTGGCCAATGCTGGGCAGGGGCTCCAGTCTGAGGTCCCTCTGCTGTACCAAGCAGCTGCTGGGTGAAGACAGTGTCCACTGGTCCACACACCCTACGCCCGTCACACCAGCTCTGGCCCCAGGAGGAGAGCGGGGAAGACAGGTTTCCTTCTGAGCTCTGCTTCCAGCCGCCGCGGCTGACAGAGTGGATCACAGGGGCGGAGGGCCCCTGGGCAGAGGCCTGGCCTCCCCGGGGGAGCTGCGGCCGTGTGGTGTCGAGCACTAGCCCCTGGGAGGAGGGCGGGGGGGCCCAGCCCTGTCCCCCCCACCTCCTCCTCCTCGTCTCATGTGAGAAGAAGGCAGGCAGTGGGGACCGAGCTCAGCCTCCCACTTAAGACTCGGCTACCCTGCAGAAACACTTGTGCCCGGGGAGGGAGTGGTGTGGGCTCCCGGGCACCTTCCCTTGGCCACTCTCCCCATGCAGAGAGGACCGGGGTCCCTGAGCTCCCCAAAAGGCCCAGCTTCTGCTCCTGTGATGTGGGGACCCTGAGGAGGCACCTGTTTCTGCCTTGGGCATCGCCTGCCATTTCTGACTGGAGGGGTCTCTTTACTGCGAAGGGGCTCTCTGCCGCCAGGCTCACCCTTCCACCTCCTCAGAGCTCTGTCCTGGTAGGGATGCACCCGGATGGTCGTGGGGAACCGGACCACCCTGGGGTTGGGGGGGGACATCCGCAGACCGGGCACCCAGAGCTGGGTCCAGCTGAGAACAGGCCCGGCCTGTGGGAGCCCTGGCCGCCCCCACGCAACCTGACCTGACCTCACAGCCCCTCTGAACCCCCCTGAGCGCCCAGGACCAGGCAGGGAGCCTCGCTGGCCGGGTCCCCGCCCCAGAGATCTTCAGGCCCCCCGACAGGTGAGCGGGGCCCTGGCAGGGCTGGAGCGAGCCCGGCTCCACCCCGGGGCCCTGCCATCTCGGTGCAGTCTCGGCATGGCCGAGAGCACAGCAGCACACACCTGTGCCCACAGCGACCTGGGCTGCCGGCAGCCCGGCTGTGCCCCGGCCGTGCTGGCGTGAGGGGGGCATGTCTGTGGCTTGGGGGCACCACGTGCCACAGGCACATCTGGGTAGGCGGCGTGGGGCAGAGCACACCTGTCTGTGAGTCCTCGTCTGCCTGGAGGCGTGGGGTCCGCGTGAACAGTGCTCTGCTGGGGTCTGTGGGCTGGGTGTGCAGGGAGTGGGCGCCTGCGAGTGAATCTGAGTCTGGGGGCCTGTGGGCTCAGCGATCGTGTCAGGTGTGGGGAGCGCTGTGTTCACGGTGAACCCCATGCAGGACAGCGACTGCGCAGTGTGTGTGTGGCATGCTGTGCACTTCTGTGACATGTCGTGTGTGTGATGTGCTGTGTCTGTGTGACGTGTTGTGTCTGTGTGATGTGTGTGTGACGTGTTGTGCGTCTCTGTGATGTGTCGTGTGTGTGATGTGCTGTGTCTGTGTGATGTGTTTTGTGTCTGTGTGATGTTGTGTGTGACGTGTCATGCATCTCTGTGCTGTGTCTCTGTGTGACGTGTCGTGTGTCTGTGTGATGTGTCGGGTGGCGAGCACCGGGGCTCCCCCTCCCACGCCCCTGGGAAGCAGCCTTTTGCTCCATCTTTCAGAGAAACAGGGGTTGGGTGAAGACAGACTTTGTTTCAAGCCCTGCAGCCAGTCAGCGGCCGATCTGAGCAGACGTGGCTGTCAGACCACCGGGGGCCACCGCGGGAAGTGGGACCTGGGGCAGTCTGCCCAGGCCCAGTCACACAGGCCCAGCACCGCCCCCGTGGTCTAGCCAGGCGCCCTCTCCACCTGCAGTCACTGCCCCCGTGGGCCTCAAGGCACCCCAGGGTCGGTCGTGAGTGCGGGTCCTCAGAGCTTACCCCCGTGAGCGGGGGCCATGCCACGACCCCGTGGGGCAGCTGAGTGGCCGGAGGCGAGGGGACAGCAGGTGAATGGAGGAGGGCAAGGTCTGACCCTGAGCCGACAGTCCTGGAGCCACACCCAGGGGACCGGGGCTCCACTGGCCCCTGAAGTCTATGCAGGATGAAAACTGGGAGCTCCTGCCGCCTGGAGCACCCGGATACGGGGCAGAGATGAGAGGCTGGGGCTTCTGTTCCCCAGACACGCTCTCCACAGGTGACCAGCCTGCCACCAACAGGGTGTGAGTCCAGCACCAAGCCTGGGCCCACTTGGGGCCACGTTCTGAGGCTCTTTCAGTGGACACAAAGCTAAACCCAGCCACATTGCCAATGAGCTGGGTGGTCTGTAAATGGGTTTTGGAGGCCTGGAAGCTCACAGGGACATCCACAGGGCCCAGGACAGAGGAACAGGCTAACATGGGGCGGGGGGTTTGGGGTAGGGCAGCAGGAGAAAAGAGACCCCGCTGCCCAGTGAGGTGGGGTCGGGGCTAACTCCGGCCTGAGATTCCAGCCCCTCCAAGCCCGTGAGAACGATTTCCTGTAACAGGGAGGAAGCCACCGTGAGCCCTGGCAGCCCCTTGACTGTCCCCCTGGGGTGGAGGGGCGGAGACCCACACAGAATGGTCCCGCCCCAGAGCACGCCGGCAGGGCCAGGCTCAGACAGAAGTGAAGTCAGGTGGCTGAGGGCTGGACCCTGAAGGCCACGGAGGGAACTCAGGCTGGGGTCACAGCTCACGCGTCCAGAGCTACGAGGGGACCCAGGGTGGGGGGACTTGGTCCCTGGGTGCTGCTAACCCCCAGGAGCCTGCTTCTCCTCAGGCACATGCCCCTTCCTGAGGCCTGCCAAGCGTCGAGGTTACACCGCGGGTAAGCTTGGTGGGGCTGTCACCGCAGACACAGGGTGCCCTCACCCGGGGAGACAGCGAGCCTGGCTCCAGGCCTGGCCCCTCCCGACTGCCCCACTCACTTGCCCACTGTCCCCGACCGCAGGCCCTGGACCGTGGCCCCCCATCCATCTCCCCAAAGCCGGCCGGCAGGTCCCCAGGTCGGCCTCTGAGGTGTCCTGTAGGCGACCCGCTGCCCCTCCCCACAATAACCACGTCTGTCTGCCTGTGGCCAGGCAGGCTGGCAGCCCCAGAGCAGACATCTGCCCAGTGCCCACCAAGCACCTGGCAGGAAACTCGTGCTGCCGTGGACCAGGTGTGGCCAGCAGTGGGGATGTGGACAGTCAGGACCCCTCCTCACGGGGAGCTGGGCACCACACTGGAGGCGCGACGCCTAATCCGCCACCTCTGCCCCCAGGCAGGGCCATGAAGGCCCCGTCTGCGGGGGCCAACCGCTCGGAGGTGACCGAGTTCATCCTGGTGGGTTTCCCGGGCTCACTGGGGCTCCACGCGTGCCTGCTGGCGCTGTTCCTGCTGGCCTACCTGCTGACTGTCACCGAGAACCTGCTCATCATCGCCGTGGTCCGCGCCAGCCCCGCGCTGCACAAGCCCATGTACGTCTTCCTCAGCAACCTGTCTTTCCTGGAGGTGTGGTACGTCTCCGTCACAGTGCCCAAGATGCTGGTCAGCCTGGTGGTCCCCGGGTCCCGCCGCATCTCCTTTGCGGGCTGCATGGCTCAGCTGTACTTCTTCCTGGTGCTGGCCTGCACCGAGTGCACCCTCCTGGGTGTCATGGCCTACGACCGTTACGTGGCCATCTGCAGCCCCCTGCGCTACCCGGCCATCATGAGCCCCGGCCTCTGCAGCCTCCTGGCCGCCGGCTCCTGGCTCTCGGGCTTCACCATCTCTGTGGGGAAGGTCTTCTTCATCGTGCGGCTGGGCTACTGCAGCCCCAACATCATGAACCACTTCTTCTGCGACGTGTCGCCCCTGCTGAACCTGGCGTGCTCCGACGTGGCCCTGGCCGAGCTGGTGGACTTCCTCCTGGCGCTGCTCATCCTGCTTGGGCCCCTGCTGCTCACCGTCTCCTCCTACACGGCCATCATCGGCGCCGTGCTGCGTGTCCCCTCCGCCGCCGGCCGGCACAAGGCCTTCTCCACCTGCGCCGCACACCTGGCCGTGGTGGTCATCTTCTACTCCGCCTCCCTCTTCATCTACGCCCGGCCTCGTGCCATCTACTCCTTTGACCTCCACTAGGTGGTGTCCGTGGTCTACACGGTGCTCACGCCCCTGCTCAACCCCATCATCTACTGTTTGCGGAACCGGGAGGTCAAGGAGGCCCTGCACAAGGTGGTGCAGAGGGCAGCCCAGGCCCGGGGCGCCACCTCCTAGGCACGCTCCCCACACGCCCCGGGACCCCTCTCAGACAGGCAGGACCGCCTGCTGCGCTGGGAGGCAGTGCTGGGCGGCCCACGGCTCTGCGAGGGAGGTGCTCTGCAGCATCTACAGGGAGAGATGAGGGGAACAGAGCGCCAGCACGGGGGTGGGGGGCCACGTCCATGCTTTGCCCCTTCAGCCAGCACTGTGGGTAGAGCCCACCAAGGGGCCTCGCCCTGGGAGAGCTGGCGCTGACCACCCCATCGCTGCGCCAGGTCCAGGCTCCGAAAGTCCGGCCGCTCAGCTATCATGGCAGCCACTATGATGGAACAGATGTCCCCGAGAGGTGCCTAACGTCAGAAATTATGGGTACGTCCCTCTTTCAAAATGGGTGTACTTTCAAATCAAATTTCTGTAAAGTGATCATTTTAAAAGGCAGAGTGAAAATACTGGGTCACTGATTTGTCATCTAACTAATAAAGCGAGTATTGCACGCCAGCCTGTTGCCGGGTGCTGCGAGGCGCTGCTGAGACTGGGGGGTCAGGGAGTCGCGCCTGGCTGACACAGTGCAGCAGCACGTACAGTCGGTCAGGGCCACACAGCAGGGCCTCCAAGGTGCCAGGGCCCCAGGCCCCACCCTGAGCCAGCCAGCAGGGCGTGGAGGCTCCGGGGGAGAAGGCAGGGTCAGGCCCTGCAGAAGGGAGGCAGGCGGAGGCGGGAGGCGGGGGCGGTGGGGAGGGGGGAGGTCAGGCCCCAGGCCAAGCTGAGCTCACATCTGGAAACGCCCCCAGGAAGTGCAAGGCCTGGATCTGGGGCTCCAGACAGAAGGCGCCCGAATAAAGCCTCGGTGTCACCAGGATACAGCAGGAGCCGAACTCAGGACCGTGCCCAAGCGCAGGATGCAGACCTGGGAGGGAAGAGGCCAGACACCACCCTCACCCTCGGAGAAAGCCTGAAGCATGCAGGCGGCAACCTGGATGAGAGGACCAGGCGAGACGAGGCGTTTTCCACTGGATTTATCACAGCGGGTCAGACACCAGCTGGGGAGAGCAGAGTGTGGGGCTTGGGGAAGGGGCACAGAGGGACAGCAGACCCACTCAGCGCGGGAGGAGCACGGGGAAAGGTGGGCGGCCAAGGCTGGGAAGGAGGGCGCCTCCCGGTCAGCAGCCTCAGCCCTCAGTCGGCCCTTTTTTTTTTGAAATTTATTTATTTATTTTAGTTGGAGGCTAATCACTTTACAACACTGTCATGGCTCTTGCCATACACTGACATGAATCAGCCAGGGGTGCACATGTGTCCCCACCATGAACCCCCCACCTCCCTCCCATCCCATCCCTCAGGGTCGTCCCAGTGCACCGGCCCTGAGCGCCCTGCCTCATGCATCGAACCTGGGCTGGCGATCTGTGTCACACATGGTGATACACATGTTTCAGTGCTCTCTCTCAAATCATCCCACTCTCGCCTTCTCCCAGAGTCCAAAAGTCTGTTCTTTACCTCTGTGTCTCTTTTGCTCTCACACATAGGGTCATCATTACCATCTTTCTAAATTCCATATACATGTGTTAATATACTGTATTGGTGTTTTTCTTTCCAACTTACTTCACTCTGTATAATAGGTTCCAGTTTCATCCACCTGATTAGAACTGATTCAAATGCGTCCTTTTTAATAGCTGAGCAATGTTCCATTGTGTATATGTAGCATAGCTTTCTTATCCATTCATCTGCCAGTGGACGTCCAGGTTGCTTCCATGTCCTGGCTATTATAAACAGTCCTCAGCTGCCTCTTGTTGAGGCCACGACACTGCACAGTTCTGAGCCCCAAGACCCTGGTGGGGCGCTCCCTCCCAGACTCTGCAGAGCTGTGGGAGCACCTCCCAGGCCTCCTTGTGTGGGCCCCTCGGCTCCAGGCCACACGCTGGGCCCTGGCCGCTGCCCAGGACCGTTCTCACCCACTCCCAGAGGAGGGTCCTCTAGGTTCAGGCCCACCGCCGCCCTCAATGCCCTCAGTCCATGCGGTGCAGCTGCTGGCCCCTCCTCCTCCAGGGACAGAGCCAGCCCCCCACCCCTCGGCCCAGCCCCGGCGCCCTCTTCTGCTCCTTCCACACCACCAGCCTGCGGGCTCTGCGACCGCCCTCCTGCACTTCCTCCCACGGGGACCCCTGCAGGCCTGCCCCGGCCCCCGCCCCTCCCCACCATCCTCCTCAAAGCCCCATTACCCATCAGACAAAGTCCCAAAGCCGTACCAGGACCCCAATATCCAGCACTCACCAGCCTCCCAGCCTGGTCCCCTGGGGCACCCCGCCTCTCCCCCAACTTCTTTCTTACAGACCAGCAGGACTTGCACACAGAGGCCCCTCAAACCGCCCCAGCTCACAGGGGTGTCCACACGTGTGCGTCCACCCACCACGGTCGTTTGTTCCAAACACTGCCCCCCCCAACTGAAGGGCAAAGGAAGGCACCCTGAGGGGTCCACTGTGGGCAGGGCGGCGGACCTTGGGCAGCAGGGCGGGGGGAGGAGGCGGGGAACCGGCTGAGCCCGTGCCGCCCCACCCTCCGCCTCCGCTGACGCCCGTTCCTATTTCCTCGGACTCTAGAAACTTGTGTATTCCCAGTGGCTACGCCTTTCTTTCCACACCATAAAGACACAGCCACTGCAGCAAAGGAGGCCTGCGTGCCCGGCTCTCCCACTTGCTTGTCAGAGCAGCGGCCAGAAACCAGGGGGACTGCCCAATGCACCCCGCTCCACCAGGCAAGATACCCATCAGCGGTGGGGAGGCTAGCTGCCTCGGGCCAGCGCTGCGCCGCGATGCCCCCAACTCAGGCCGTGACCGCACCCCTCCCCAGCCCAGCAGACCGCGCCCCCTCCCCACCCCACCCTCAGGTCTCCTGTGTCCTTTCTTCCTCCCACGACCCCCAGTGGAGACCAGCCTCCAGGCAGAGTGGACTGGGCACCACGTGCTCTCAGCTTTCATTCCCCCTGGACAGTGGTAGAGGGACCCTCTCCACCAAGGGGACAACAGCAGCATTTCAGAAATGGGACAGAGTGTGCCGGCTAGGAGGAGCAGGGGCCAGAGAGAAGCCTCCCTGGGGAAGCAGGGGGCAATGTGTCCACCAGCTCCAGGCTCACATCTTGTTGTTCAGTCGCTCAGTCGTGTCCAACTCTTTGTGGCCCCACGGACCGCAGCACGCCAGGCTTCCCTGTCCTTAACCATCTCCCAGAGCTTGCTCAAACTCATGTCCATTGAGTCAGTGATGCCATCCAGCCATCTCATCCTCTGTCGTCCCCTTTTTTCCCGCCTTCAATCTTTCCCAGCATCAGGGTCTTTTCCAATGAGTCAGTTCTTCGCATCAGGTGGCCAAAGAATTGGAGGTCAGCTTCAGCATCAGACCTCCCAATGAATAGTCAGGACTGACTTCCTTTAGGATGGACTGGTTGGATCTCTTTGCAGGCCAAGGGACTCTCAAGAATCCTCCAACACCAGAGTTCAAAAGCATCAATTTTTCAGAGCTCAGCCTTTTTTATGGTCCAACTCTCACATCCATACATGACTACTGGAAAACCATAGTTTGACCAAACAGACCTTTGTCTGCAAAATTATAGACTTTGTCTGCCTTTTAATACACTATCTAGGTTTGTCATAGCTTTTCTCCAAGGAGCAAGCGCCTTTTAATTTCATGGCTACAATCGCCATCCAGGGATTTTGGAGCCTAAGAAAATAAAGTCTATCACTGTTTCCATTGTTTTCCCATCTATCTGCCATTAAGTGATGGGACCAGATGCCATGATGTTAGTTTTTGAATGTTGAGCTTTAAGCAAACTTTTTCACTCTCCTCTTTCACCTTCATCAAGACATTCTTTAGTTCCTCTTTGCTTTCTGCCACAAGGGTGGTGTCATCTGCATATCTGAGGTTATTGATGTTTCTCTTGGCAATATTGATTCCAGCTGTGCTTCATCCAGCCCAGGCATTTCGCATGATATTCTCTGCATATGTTAATAAGCAGGGTGATTATATATAGCCTTGACATACTCCTTTCCCAATTTGGAACAAGTCTGTTCTTCCATGTCCTGTTCTGACTGTTGCTTCTTGACCTGCATACAGATTTCTCAGCAGGCAGGTAAGGTGGTCTGGTATTCCCATCCCTTTAAGAATTTTCCACAGTTTGTTACAATCCACACAGCTGAAGGGTTTAATGTAGCTCACTAGGGGCTGAAAATGGGGGGTTAGGGAAGGCGGCAAAGCCCAGTGTGACCCTTCAGAGCTCCAGAAACAGAGGCCCAGGGAAGACACATCCGGACATCTGAGGGAAAGAGGCCCCAGCTCTGGCCCTGGTCCCTCCAGACGGGAGCTTGGGCAGAACTTCTCTGAGGAACTATCCTACACATGCCCAGAACCAAGTACACTCATGTGGGGCGTGCCAGCCCAGAGACACTTCCTGAGCATGGATCGAGGACTTGGCCAGGAGATCTGATGTCTAAACAAGAGTACCAGAGCCTCAGGGGAGACCCAAGCTGGACAATCAAGCACTTCAAATCAGTGCTTTCCTGGAGGAAAACCAGATACGGGGAGTGAACCATGTTGTAATCTCAAAAGCACCAAAGGGACAAGGCTCAGTGAGGAACTGCCAGGCTGGGGGTCTCAGACCACTGGTGTCTGGCGGGGGAGCCCTGACTCAGCCCTCAGGCAACTGAGGCCCCACAGGCCCCACTGACACGGTGACCCTGCAAACCCACGACCTGCCTGGGAAGCGGCAGCACGCAGGGTGTGAGGGTGATGCCCACGACACCCAGCTCCCTGGAGCCCAGGACAATCAGAACATGAAGTGCAGACTCTGACCTTGGCAGGAGTAGACGACCAGCACCACCACGTGTCTGGAAGAAGTAAAAACCAACAAAAATCCCTCCTGGAGGAAGATAACATCAGAGTGAGCACCAAGCATTCCTTCAAATTTTGCTTCAATCATCAGCTGTAATTTGCTGTAATCATCAGCACAAAATCAAAGACGATAAGGCGCATGAAGAGGTGAAAGACCACAGGCAACAGCCAGCGCCACACTGAGGGGGCCTGAAACCAGCTGTTTATGAGACCCAGGCAGGCGCGGCAGGAGACGGAGCGGCCATGGGCGTGACCCGACGGACAGGAGAGGGTGCTTCAGGGACACAGATGGGGGCGCGCTCTTCCAGTGCACGAGGAACACGAGCAACGCAGCCCCGCACCCCGACTGCACGCGGCCCGCTCAGGGGAACGGAAGGCGACACGGCGTGCTCCCGAGCACGGCAGAAGTAAAACGAAACTAACAAAAGAGTGAGACGTCTGGGAGGTCTCCAGCTATTTGGAAACAGAACATTTCTAAATAACCCGTTAGTTAAACAAGAAATCAGAAGAGTAATAAGAAAATGTTTTTAAATCAATATAAAAACACAACATATCAAAAATTGTGGGATTCCCCTAAAGCAATACTTGAGAGAAATTCATAGCCTCAAACACGTATGTTAGGAAAGAAGAAAGGCCTTAAACCAATGAGATCAGCTCCATATGAAGAAACCAGAAATATAATAATAAACTAAGCACAAAATAAACAGAATAAAGGAAATGATAAAGATCAGAACAGAAATCAGTGAAATAAAACATGGGAGGGGAGGGAGACAGAAAGTCAATGAAACCAAAAGCTGCTTCTTTGAGGGCATCGATAAAATTGATGTATCTCTACTCAAGCTGATCAGGAAAAATAAGACACAAATTAAAAATATCAAGATTGAGAGTGGTGACATCACTACATACTCTTCAAAGTGTAAGAAAACATTATAAGCAACTTTGTGCCAATAACCCTAACAGCTTAGATTAAATAAACAGCTTGAAAAACACAAAGTACCAACGCACGAAGAAGAAACAGGGAACCTAAGTAGCCCTATATCAGCTAAATTTGCAAATAAAAACTTCTCCATACCCCCAAAAAACTTCAGGAGAGATGGCCTCACTGGTGAATTCCCCAAAGCACTTAAAGAAAAAATAATGCACAAAATTCTCCAGAAAATTGAAGAGAAGGGAATACTTCCCAGCTCATTCTATAAGGCCAATGTTACCTTGATTCAGAGGCAAAAGAGAGATTACCCAAAAAAAACAAAAGCTATGGGACATATTTCTCCTGAATATACACACAGCCTTTCTAAACAAATTTTAACCCATAGAATCCAACCATGTACATCAGGCCCAAGTGTGGTTGGTCTTAACATCTGAAAATCAATCAATGTGACTGATCACAGATCTTAAAATAACAAGAGACTTTAAAACATCAACAATATAACGACAGATTTTAAAAGACAAACCATATAATCATCTCAACAGATGCAGAAAGACGTGACAAAATTCATTCCTGAAAACCTTCATCCCTGGAAAAAACTCTCAGCAAACTACTGATGGCTTATGATGAACGTGATCGGTGCTGCCAGATTCATGGTTCCGAAGGAGAAGATTTAACTCCGGGACCAAAGACAGTCTCAGTCACTCAGAACTTTGTGTAGATTTTATTTTAAGTGGAAGTGACAGAAAGTGCTTCTGACACAGACCTCAGAAGGGGGCAGGAGAGTACCTGCCTCACTAGTCTAAGCGGGGTTTTGTATACTTCTCAACCAGCTGCTGAGAATAGATAAAAAAAGACCTCAAGGCCGTGAGCGTTTTGCCCAGACCCTTTCCCATAACGTACATCCTGGGACGACATCCGCACAAGGAGGAAGGTTAGCCCAGAGCTCACGGCTGTGGGCGTTCTACCGAGGCCTTCCTCCATAACACTCATCCAAAGTTCAAAACAGAGGCGTGTCCTTGAACCAGACATACTGGTGCCTGCAAGGCCTACATGTCTAAGGCAAAAGAATGAAATAGAAAGAATGTTTAGGGCCTCCTTAAAGGGGCCTTAGGCGTGGACTCCTTATCAACCTGCCTAAGTTAGCTCTCTGACCACCAACACAAGAACCCCTCCAGTCTGACAAGGCACACCTGCAGAGCACCCGCCGCAGCACCAAGAACGAGAGGGGGGTCTGCGCTCACTGCACCAGTCCACGCTACTGGGGGGTCTCGCCAGCCCAGCACTGTGGGAGAGAAGTTCAAGGAGTCCAGGCAGAAAAGGAACAAGCTGTTCACAGCTGACACATCCAGCAGAAGGGACAAGGTAATGGAATCCATAAAAAAGTAAGTAATAAGGTTGCAGATACAAGATCAATATTCAAAATCAACTCTATTTCTGTATACTAGTAACAAGCAATAGGAAACTGAAATATTTTTCAAATATTTCAAAATAGGTAAGTGTAAACCTTACCAAAGATGAGAGCCATGCACTGAAAACCACAAAATGATGTGGAGAAGATTAAAAGCCCATAGTAATGGAGATGTAAACCACATTGTCTCTCTGAAAGACTCAATATTGTTAAGATGACAATCCCCCTAAACTCATCTGTGGATTCAGTGTTATGTCAGCCAAAATCTAAGCAGGCTTCTCTAGACACTACCAAGCTGATTCTAAAATTTAAAGCAAAGGCCCTAGGATAGTCAAAACAACTTTGCAAAAGAGCAACAAAGTTGGAAAAATACAGCCAGATTTCAGATCTTATTATAAGGTCACAAAGAGCAAGACAGTGTGGTGTCAGCATCGAGACGGACTCGCAGGTCGTGGAACCGACCAGAAAGAGGGTGCGTGTGTGCGACCCTGGCTGTACCCACCAGGCTCCTCTGTGCATGGGATTCTCCAGGCAAGAATCCTGGAGCAGGGTGCCATTTCCTACTCCCAAGGATCTTCCTGACCCAGGCGGCAAGCCCACTACGTTGGCAGGTGGATTCTTTACCACTGCCCTACCTGGGGAGCCTGTCTGTTACAGGAGAGAGAGGCTAGAAACAGACAAATGATTTTTGGCAAAGACGCAAAGGAGAAAGAAGAGTCTTTACAATAAACATTGCTGGAAAAATTGGAAATCTGGATTCCTCAAATGGGCTTTGATTAATAACTCACACGATATAAAAATAAACTGAAAATAGATCATAGACTTAAACATAAAACCTGAAACTTCTAGAAAAAAAAACCTGAAGAAAAATCTTGTTTACTTTGGGTTAAGCAAAAATTTCTTTGCTAAAAAGTAAAACCAAAATCCATTAAAAAAAAAAATGTATCATTGGATTTCATCAAAATTAAAATCTGCTCTTCAAGAGGCACAGTTAAAAGCCAGCCTGACAGAGAAAACGGTTTACAACCTCAGACCCTTTACCTCAGCAACTTGTATCTGAAGCCCAAGAATAACACGAAGACCTCAGCCGTTTTAACGGGCAAACGGTCTGAACAGACTCCTTACGAAGAGCAGACAGGCAGACCAGAAGGTGCGGGGCAGACGGCGGCCCCGGCTCTTGGCGAAACTCGTCTCCGTTCGACCGTGGGGCTGAGGCCCGTCTCCCTCCCGGCTGCTCCAGGAGGCCCCCGACACGAGCCCCTCAGACGGCAGCAGGTTGGCCCAGAAAGCGCTTTTAAAAGAATCTTTATTCAAATCACAGAAGAAGGGACTGTAAGGTGAATTCTAACAAAAGTAAACCTTGTTTACTGATAATAATGAAACCAGTGTTACCAGGAAGAAATTCCATGTCAGTGCGAGGTGCAATGTTTTTCTTTAAAACGTTGTCTTTAAAGAGTGTTTCTTGTAATACTGGCAACTGAGCCCAGGTTTTACTTGTGACCGTGGAGCAACTCCTGAGAAACGCCGCACTGTGCGCTTCAGGTGGACAGGGGCTGTGTCTCCGCTCCCGTGTCAGCACCTAGCACGGCGTGCCTAGGACAGAGCCAGGAACACTCGCCCGGGAACGGGCCCGGGACCTGGCTCTGGGTGCGCGGGGCGCAGGGAGGTTTCTGCCCTCCCTCAGGAAGCGCGCGGTTTGGGAGCAGGGGCCAGCCCAGGCCACATCACCACCTCGTTCTCCCCTTCTTGAAAAGGCAGGTGCAATGTTGCTGACCACAAGCACGGTGTGTACGCGGGGCTCCAGCACTCACTCACTTGCTCAACAGAAACTTTACAGCCGTTGACACAGACGCCTCTTCCCTCCCCAGCTCCTGGCACCTCCATTCTGCTCTGCTGCTATGAGTTAGACTCCTGCTGACGCCTCATGTGAGTGCAACCAGGCACCATCTGTCCTCTCTGTCCAGCTTATTTCACTGAGCATGATGTCCTCCAGGTTCATCCATGTTGTCACATACAGCAGGATTTATTTCTTTTTTAAGGATGAATAATAGTCTGTTGTATGCACAGCAAAGAAAACCATCAAGTAAATGAAAAGACAACCTACAGAAATATTTTGTAAATGATAGCCACTGTGGAAAAGTATTGCATTTCCTCAAAAAATTAAAAATAAAACTACCATGTGATCCAGAAACTCCGCTCCTGAGTACATATCCAAAACAAAAACAGACACATGCACCCCAGTGTCCACAGCAGCACTCTTCACGGTAGCCAAGACACGGAGACAACCCAAAGGTCCACTGACTGGCGACTGGGTAAGGACAACGTGGTTCGTGTGTACAGCAGATACTGCTTGGCCACGAAGATGAAAGAGTGCCATCTGCAGCAACATGGATGGACCTGGGGACCATCACACTAAGTGAAATAAGTCACACAAAGACAGACAGGTATCACATGATATAACTTATATGTGGAGTCTAAAAAATGATACTAATGAATGTATTTATAAAACAGAAATAGCCCCACAGACATGGAAAATAAATGCATGGTTACTGGAGGGGAAGCAGGGCTCAGAGATAAGTGAAGTCTGGGGTAACATACACCCACTTCTATAAATAAACAAGGTGGGCCTGCTGTGTGGCAGGGAACCACATCTGATGTCTTGTGATAACCTGCAATGGGAAGCACCGGATAAAGAACGCGCACGCACACATACACACACACGTATAACTGTACACCTGAAGTGTGAATCAACTATACTTCAATTAAAAATTAACTAATTTTTAAAGAGGAAAAAACAACACGTGTCCACCCGTTGCGCTGCCCCGTCCCTCCCGGCTGCCTCCCCGTGGCGGGACCGCGTCCTCTCATTCCTGTGTGAGGAAGCGGTGGACAGAGGCTCACACCGGGCTCCGTGCTGTGCTTGGTGCAGCCACGAGCCTCCTCTGCAGAGGCACTACCCCTGCTTCATCCTGCCAAGACGTCAGCACGCCAAGCGCACGGTGCTGCGGGGCGGCCTGGTCACACCCACATCGGGACTGAGCACAGGGTCACGGGTGTCTGGGAGGGGGAGCAAGACCCCGCCCCAGCTCTGGCAACGGCGGTGTTGCCTCAGGTAGTCCTGCAAGCAGTGACTGCACCGGAGTAAGCCATCACCTGCTCACGGCAACACTATGGCTGCAGAGACACATCTGCTTTGAAGCGAGCTTGTTAGCCAAGCACATGCGTTTCAGATGGAGAGGCTGGGGGAGCATACTGAGGACATGGCTGGTCCACCATCTCCAAGGCGACCCTCAGACCAGGTCAATGCTGAACATCAGCAGGACCATCCCAGTGCCATCCTTTGGGCCACTGGGAATGAACAGAAAGCTGCGTTCTGCTCTCCTGAACCCAAGATCAAGGGAGGTCTCACTTACATTCTAATGGCAAACAAGCAAAAAGACAGACCCACTTCCTTAGTCATCAGTTCAGTCCAGTCGCGCAGTTGTGTCCGACTCTTCGTGCCCCCATGAATCGCAGCACGCCTGGCCTCCATGTCTATCACCAACTCCCGGAGTTCACTCAGACTCATGTCCATCAAGTCAGTGATGCCATCCAGCCATCTCATCCTCTGTCTTCCCCTTCTCCTCCTGCCCCCAATCCCTCCCAGCATCAGAGTCTTTTCCAATGAGTCAACTCTTCACATGAGGTGGCCAAAGTACTGGAGTTTCAGCTTTAGCATCATTCCTTCCAAAGAAATCCCAGGCCTGATCTCCTTCAGAATGGACTGGTCTCCTTGCAGTCCAAGGGGACTCTCAAGAGTGTTCTCCAACACCACAGTTCAAAAGCATCAATTCTTCGGCGGTCAGCCTTCTTCACAGTCCAACTCTCACATCCATACATGACCACAGGAAAAACCATAGCCTTGACTAGACGAACCTTTGTTGGCAAAGTAAAGTCTCTGCTTTTGAATATGCTATCTAGGTTGGTCATAACTTTCCTTCCAAGGAGTAAGCGTCTTTTAATTTCATGGCTGCAGTCACCATCTGCAGTGATTTTGGAGCCCCCCAAAAATAAAGTCTGACACTGTTTCCCCGTCTATTTCCCATGAAGTGATGGGACCAGATGCCATGATCTTCGTTTTCTGAATGTTGAGCTTTAAGCCAACTTTTTCACTCTCCACTTTCACTTTCATCAAGAGGCTTTTTAGTTCATCTTCACTTTCTGCCATAAGGGTGGTGTCATCTGCATATCTGAGGTTATTGATATTTCTCCTGGCAATCTTGATTCCAGCTTGTGCTTCTTCCAGCCCAGCGTTTCTCATGATGTACTCTGCATGTAAGTTAAATAAGCACAGTATGATACACAAACTCCACGATGGTCAAAATGAAGACAGACGATACTACGTGTCAGCGAGGATGCGGGACATGGCTGCACCCCTGAAGGGACTGGGAAGTGCAGCACTCACCAGGGAAGACGCTGATCTGTAAAGGCGGACACACACTGACCTGGGGCCCAGCAGCTTCACTCCTGCATACACACCCAACACAACTACTAACCCTAATCCCCAGAGACATTATTATCAGAGCAACATGCTTTATAATAACCTAAAGACAGAGACAACCTCAACGATGGAGTAGGTGAACCGTGGTCTGTGCGGTGGAGGACAACCAGCAGTGAGGACTAGCGAACAGCAGCCACACACACGTGACACCAAGCGAAAACGGCCAGGCACAAAAGACCACGTTCTGTGTGATCCCACTTATATAAAAATGAAAAAAAAAAGCAAAATGAATCTGCTAGGTGGTCGAGATTGTGGCTGCCCTTGGGGACCCCCAGGGGAAGGAGGCGCTGGGATCGGGGGCTCCAGCCTCATCAGGTTCTTGGTCCGGTGCATACAGGTGGAAGAAGGGTGACCTGCACACACCGAGGTCGGCTGGTCTTCCTCCCGGGTGTGCCCTGGGGCCACCAGCAGACCCGCCAGAAGGACTCCGCAGGGAGACTCCACGGGGACTAGGAGAGCAGGCGGCCGCCAAGGCCTGGACACTCTCCATGCCCCAGCCCCGTGGCCTGGGAAGTGGGAGGAGGAGACGGTCCAGGTCTCGCTCACCTTCCCCTCCCGAGGCCCTGCCTCCCCACAGACACCCCCCCGCTCTCAGGAGGGGCATCGCCTTCCTGGGAGCAATTGCTTGTTTGAAATTAATTGTCTCCTCCGAGCTGAACCCCAGAAGGATGCGATGTCATTGTTAATTGGGAAGGTCCTCAGCGTGACATCCTGGCATGTCGCCCGGGCCTAATGAGCCAGAACATCCCCCACCTGCTGACCCTGGGCCTTCACCTGCCTTCTTTTTAATGATGCCCCAGGGCAGGCAGCCCCTCAGTGCCCAGCTCCAAAAACTTCTCCCGTTATTCTGGACCAGAATGCTCATCAACTGTGAGTTGGGCACCAAGGGGATTCTGAAGGATTCCCCAGCTGCCTGAGGAACACGAAGTTTTCTCAGAAACAGAACTCAGAAGAAAGACATTCCCTCGGGTGCAGCAGGTCAGGGAAGAGGCAACTGATGAGCAGCCGCTGCAGACTCCGCTGCATAGGCTGCTGAGCTGGGCAGGGGACAGCCTGCCCTCAGCTCTTGGCCCTTGAGCAGGACACCTGCTGCCCAGAGAAGCCTGTGGGGACAGACACCCTGGACACACGTCTGTCTGCAGGAAGATGGGAAACAAGGCTTGAAAATCCAACACAGGCAAAAACCCAGACACCGTCAGGGCCTGCTGCCAGCAAGGAGCTGGCACCTCCCAGCCCAGCAGGTGTCCCCCAGCAGGTGTCTCCTGGCTCAGCAGATGTGTCCTGGCCAGCACCTACCTGGGAGAAAGCTGCAGCTGAGTTCCAGTGTGTGGGCTTGAAGCTGCTCATTCCAAGTCCCTCTGAGGGTGGGCACAGGAATTCCATGTCTGTATGTTTTTCCTGGGCCCTGGGGAAATTGCTGCAATTGTCCAGAAGTCTCGCACATCTCTCTCTCAACCTGGTGCAGGGACTCCCGTTCTCCTTCTCACAAAGCCCAGCCCCAGCACCTCACCACACCACTCTGCCTCAGCCATGTGAGCCACCGCCCCGGCCAGGCTGAGCAGAGGCAGAGCTGCTGCACGGAGCACCTCCTCTCTCAGCCCTGTCCAACCCCTCCCTGGGACCACGCCTCCCAAGCTGCTATAGCCTCACAGTCCCCGCCTCTGAGCATCAGGGGCCCAGGCCACTCATCCAAGGTCTCTTTCCTCCATACCCTTCTGTGGGGTCTCAGTCAGTCCCGTGGTTTTCTCTGTGACATTCTCCAATACCCCTGAAGACCAGAACCGTGTCCAGCTGCTCCATCACCATCTCCACTTGGGTTATTCGGACATCTGCTGACCTCATGGACCTGATGTGTCCATGTGTGTGCTCAGTCGTGTCTGACTCTTGTGACCCCATAGACCATAGCCCACCAGGCTCCTCTGTCCATGGGATTCTCTAGGCAAGAATACTGGAGTGGATAGCCATTTCCTTCTCCAGGGGATCTTCCTGACCCAGGAATCAAACCTGGGTCTCCTGCATTGCAGGCAGATTCTTTAGCGACTGAGCTATGAAGGCCTGGAACTCCTGAAATGCCCCAAACCTGCTCTATCCCTGGCTGTCTCCTCCTCTATAAATGGAGTCCATCCCTCTGGCTGCTCAGAATCCACATCACCCTTGGCTCCTCGTTCTGTCGCATATCCCACCGTCAGCCAGCAGCAGTCCCGGCGGGTCTACTTTCGGAACATTCAGCGCCCTGCGGCTTCTCCCCCGTCACCGCTGTCCTGCCCCATCACCATTGCTGGTTATTTGAATTTTCACTATGGCTGCCACCGTTCAAGTGTCTTCTCAGTGTAGCTGCCAGAGGGAGCCTTGCCAGCACAGACAGATCACATCACCCCTCCACTCGCTATGGAAGCCACCAAAGTCTCCCAGCCCACTCAGCACAGCTAAGGCCTCATCACAGCCTGCAAGATCCCACATAACCTGAGTCCCCTCTGACCTCATCTCCTCCTGCTGGACCCCTGAGTCACCTCGTTCCAGACAGAGGGGAGAGGGTAAGGCGTGGGAAATAAATAGAAAGAAGAGGAGGAGGGAATGAATGCCTGGGTGGATGGATGGACAGATGGATGAACAGTGGATGGTGGATGGATGGAGGGACAGTAGATGGATGGACAGATACATTAGTGGAAGGAAGGATGGATGGATGGGTGAATGGTGGTTGGGTGGACAGACAGAATAGTGGATGCATGAGTGGATGGAGGATAAAGAGTGGGCAGGTGGACAGGTGGATGCACGGGTGGGTGACTGGGCCCGTGGGGGGTGGACCACAGTGCTGAGTGTGGGACACGGATGAATGCCACTGACTCCTGCCCTCAAGAGACTCACAGTCTGGGGAAATTGACACTTGCCAGGAAGACCCTGTGTGTTGCTTCCCATCTCATAGGCAACTTAGGATAGAGTCAGGAGTCACCCAACACAGCTTAGGGGATGGAGGGCCCTATTTACAGTCTCAGAGATGACCCTCAGACCAGATGGTCCAAACAGAAGCCAAGGCCAGACCCAGCCACGTCCACAAAAGCCACAGAGCCCAAGTGAAGACCTGGGGCGCCGACCTGCACTCAGGGGAGAGTGTCAGGCAGGCGTGTCCAGCTCTCTGTGACCCCATGGACTGTAGCCTGGGGCGCCAACCTGCACTCAGGGGAGAGTGTCAGGCAAGCGTGTCCAGCTCTCTGTGACCCCATGGAGTGTAGCCTGCCAGGCTCCTCTGTCCACAGAATTCTCCAGACAAGAATACTGGAGTGGGTTGCTATTCCCTTCTGCAGGGGATCTTTCCAACCCAGGGATCAAACCCTGGTCTCCTGAATTGCAGGCAGATTCTTTACTGTCTAAGAAACCAGGGAAGCCCATTTTAGGACGAAGGTGTGCCTCAAAGGCCAGTGGAGCCCTTCAGTCACAGGCTATCCACTGGGGGGCAGTGGGCAGGCCATGAGCACAACTGACCCTGTGGCTCTGCGGGGGCTTCAGTTGCCCCAAGAATGGATGTGGGGCCCCTGGGAGCACAGGCTGGAGGAGGAAAGCCAAGAGCTGAGGTTTAAAAAAGAACGTGGTGTCAGTAGAAGAGGGAAGGATGCTCCCAAGAGTGGGGCCAGACTGCAGGCAGCTGCATCATGGTACGAGTGTGTCCTGATATGGCCAAGGTGATGAGATACTCGAGGTTCCACCATCCCCTAGACAGCAACCAGAGAGTGTCCCACCCTCCGCTCCTCACCCCACACCTGGGTGTCACCACCCTCAGGTCTCCTCCCCACCTTTGCAGCCGCCATCTCATCATGTCCCTGTCGCTTCTTACCTCAGTCTACAAGGCCAGCATCACCCTAACACCAAAATCAGACCAAGATGTCACAAGAGAGGAAAACTGTAGATCATAGCTGCAAAAATCATAAACAAAATATTAGCAAATCAAACCCAACAATGCCTTTTAAAAAATTATATACCACAACCAAGTGAAATGTATTCCAGGTTGGACATCTGAAAATCAACTAATGTAATCTATCATATAGAGTCTAAAGATGAAAAATCATCTGATTATACCACTAGATGGAAAAAAACAGCATTTGACAAAATCCAATAACCATTCAAATTTTTTTCTAAAAATGCTCAGCAAACTAGGAATGGAAGAGAACCTCCTCAACTTGATAAACAACATCTGCAAAAAAAAGTCATACTTGGCTGTGAAACCTAAATACCCTCCACCCTGAGACTGGAAAAAAGGCAAAAATGCGCCACCTCAGCAATTCTAGTCAGTATCACATGGGAAGTCCCAGCTAGTGTAATAAGACAAGAAAAGGAAATAAAAGTATATCAACTGAAAAGAAAAAAACAAAATTCTTTTGCAAATAAAATTTAGAAAAGCAATTTTAAAGATGTATGTAACTAATAATTACAGCAAGGTTGCAGGATACAAGGTTAATATACAATATTAATTGTTTTTATATATGCCTATATAACAGCAATAAGCAATCAGAATGCGAAACTAAAAACAATACTATTTACATAAACATGAAAAACTGAAATACTTAGGTATAAATCTAACATGATGTGTACAAGACTTATATGAGAGGAAACTAGAAAACTCTGATGAATAAAATCAAAGAGAATCTAAATAAATGCAGAGATAGTCTATGTTCATGGACAGAAAGACTCAAGTTGTTAAGATGCCAGTTCTTGTCAGTCTTATTTATAAATTCTGTGTAGTTCTAATCAGAACTCTAGCAAGTTAATTTGTAGATATCAACAAACTGATTCTCCAGTTTACATCAGCACAGTAAAGGCAGCGAAGCTGGAGGACTGACACTAGCCAACTTTGGGATTTATTATAAGGCTTCAGAACTCAAGACGCTGTGGACTACTGGTAAAGAGGAGACAAGCAGATCGATGGAACAGAAATACAGAGCCTAGAAGCAGACCCACATAAATGTAGCAACTGCTCTTTGATGCAGGGGCAAAGGAAATACAGTGAAGTAAAGATAGTCTCCTCAACAAACGGCCCTGGAACAACATGGAATCCACATGCAAAAAGAAAAAAAAAAGAAAGAATCTAGACAGTGGCCTTACACATTTCAACCAAAAAGTTAATTCAGAATACATCTCAGAACTAAATTTAAAATGCAAAACTATGAAACTTCCAGATGGTAACAAGAGAAAATCAAGGTGACCTTGGGTTTGGTGGTAACTTTCTAAGATACATCAAAAGCACAAGCCATGAAATAAAAAGTTGATACATCAAACATTATGAAAAATAAATATTTCTTCCCTGCAAAATACACAGCCAAGAGAGTGGAAAAGACAAGCTACAGGCTAGAAAATGTTTTCAAAAGATATCTGACAAAGGGCTTGTATCCAAAATATACAAACTTCAACAATAAGAAAACAACTCAGTTTTAAAATGTGCTAGAGATCTGAACGACACCCCACCAAAGATGTTATGTAGAAGGCAAATAAGCATGTGAAAAGATGCTTATTAAGGACTGTCGATTAAAGCAACCAGGAGATACAACTAAACACTCAATGTGAAAAGATGCTTATTAAGGGCTATCGATTAAAGCAACAAGGAGATACCACTAAACACTCAGCAGAATGTCTAAAATCCAAAACATTGCCCATGTGGTGTGACCACCACCCCACATGCAGCCAGGAGGGGCTGGGGAGGGAGGCAGTTCCCAGAGAGGCCAGCCCAGGGCCCCCCTCCCTGGTCCCCAGACCACACTCCCCGGGGAGGGGAATCTCTAAAGTGTCTCCCACTTCCAGACTTTGTGAGAGCAAAGACGTGGCTCTCAGCATGCCTTTAGGCTTTCAAATACCACCTAATTCCCAAACCTGAGAAGGCGCCTAGGATGGCGCCTCCAGGACACGCAGTCCTCCCCAGGGACTCGCGGCCCTTGGGACAAAAGAAGCCAAGGGCTGCACCTGGCCCCTCCCCTCCTCTGCCCAGGAACGGCCTCAGGGCCTGGGAGCGTCTGGAGGCTGGCTCAGATTGGGCCTTCATAGGCAACGACCTCTGCCTTCCGCCAGGCGGGAAGACAGGGGCAGCAGTCCACGTCCTGACCTGCACCAGGAGGGCCGGAGCCCACGGCCCTGAGCACAGAAATCCTCCACAACTGGCTGAGAATAAGGGCCAAAGGGCAGGGATGGGGCAGAGGGCAGGGCTGTGGGCTGGAGATGAGGAGGGCGGGAGCAGAACGGATCTCGCAGGGAAGGGTGCCAAGCTCACTTGGGGTGTTCCGAACTTACCCCATCAGCTTAACAAACATGGGAACCGATTCAGTCGCTCAGTCGTGTCCGACTCTTTGCGACCCCATGAATCGCAGCACACTTTAATTCATTATTTGTAAAATAACTTCACAAAGCACAAGGACTACAGAAGCATCATTACCCACAGATGACAGACAAATGTGTCCTTCTGCTCTGGCCTCCGGGGAAGGGGCCTCCAGGAACCGTGACTTCTCCTCTGCAGTGAGAGAGGTTCTTCAGCTGGGCAAACGCCGCCCACTCCTGCAGGGACCCTCCTGCTGTGGGCCTGGGTCACAGCAAGGAGAAGCCATCGGAGCCCTCCCCCCCACCGCCTGCACTTCCTTCTAGGGGGGAGACCAGATGGTGAACAAGTGAAGAGGGGCAGGGGCACCTATCGGCACCCTCAGGCTGAGGTGGGTGGCCAGGAGCAGTTTTAAGTGGGTGGGGGGTCTTCAATGAGCTCCAGAGGTCATGCTCCAGCCGAGGCTGAGGGGTCAGAAGACCCACCAGAAAGCCTAGGCCCGGTGCGCTCCAGCTGCGGGGGCTCCAGCACCCCCAGAGGCCCCCAAGCACACCAGCAGCACCAGGCAGGCGTGGGGTGCCCCACACAGTGGCCCTGGGCCCATGCCCATCCCTGAGGGACAGCTGTGCAGCCCTTGGCCCTGGGCAGCTCAGGGCTGGGGCTCCCTCACTCTCCAGCCAGCTGGCAGGAATGCAGCCCTCTCGGGGGCCCTGAGGCTGGAGGACCAGGGTGGACACTGGTGGAGGGCACCAGTGCATCATGTGTGTGTGAGTGTGTGTGTGTGTGTGAGTGTGTGTGTGAGTGTGTGTAAGTGTATGTGTGTGAGAGAGAGTGTGTGTGAGTGTGTGTGTGTGTGTGAGAGTGTGTGTGTGTGTGTAAGTGTGTGTGAGAGTTGTGTGTGTAAGTGTGTGTGTGAGAGAGTGTGTGTGTGAGAGTGTGTGTGTGTGTGAGAGAGTGTGTGTGTGAGAGTGTGTGTGTGTGAGTGTGTGTGTGTGTGTGAGTGTGTGTGTGTGTGAGAGAGTGTGTGTGAGTGTGTGTAAGTGTGTGTGTGAGAGTGTGTGTGTGTGTAAGTGTGTGTGAGAGAGTGTGTGTGTGTAAGTGTGTGAGAGAGAGAGAGTGTGTGTGTGAGTGTGAGTGTGTGTAAGTGTGTGTGTGAGTGTGTGTGTGTGAGAGAGTGTGTGTGTGTGAGAGAGAGTGTGTGTGAGTGTAAGTGTGTGTGTGAGAGAGAGAGTGTGTGTGTGTGAGTGTGTGTGTGAGAGAGAGTGTGTGTGTGAGTGTGTGTGTGTGTGTGAGAGAGAGAGTGTGTGTGTGTGAGAGTGTGTGTGTGTGTGTGCTGTCACTTCAGTCGTGTCCAACTCTGTGACCCCATGGGCTGCAGCCCACCAGGCTCCTCTGCCCATAGGATTTCCCAGGCACGAATACTGGAGTGGGTTGCCATTTTCTTCTGCAGGGGATCTTCCCAACCCAGGGATCTAACCCGCATCTCTTAACGTCTCCCACACTGCCAGCCAGGTCCTTTACCGCTAGAGCCTCCTGGGGAGCCCAGTCCATCACGCTGCCTGAATGAAAAGAAACAACAGCGTCCCTGTCAGGCCCTATTTTCAGCACTGGAGACACACCAACTCCTTTTGTACTCAAAGGGCTCCGTGGGATCACACTCTCACAATCCCCAGATAGCGGTGAAGACACAGAGGTTCAGAGTGGACACACGACCTGTATAAGTCACTCTGACAGACAGCTGCATCCAGACTGCCAGCTTCAGAGTCAGCTTTAATCCACGCATGCTCCCAGGATACATCCTTATGAGCTGCCAAGCCAGACCAGGCCCCTCACTGAGCCTCTGGGCCCCCGAGAATCTTGTGCGGCTTATCCACTCAGAGGCCTCACCAAGCCCCCTCCGTCTGAGGCCCGCAGGTTCCACCACCTGGCCCCCAGGAGGGTGTGAGACCTGGTGGTGCGCTCTGAGGCTCCCCAAAGTGAGGCACACCCACACACTGACCCAAACAGCCCCCACAGGCTGCCAGGCTTCCGCAGAGACTTGCACCCTGTTTCTCTGGGTTCTCCCCTTCCTGGACAACCTCCCCAGCCTCCACTGAGGGACAGCTCACCGGGTGCAGGCATTGGCAGCAGGGAGAAATCCAAAGTGCGAGACGGCCCTCTCCTTCCTGACAAGGGCCGTCAGCCCCAAGGCCCAGACCAAGCAGGGGCTCAAGCCCCAGAGGAGCTCCTGAGGCCGGGGTGGGCGCTGCCTCCCTGGCCTGCCCAAGGGCCCTACACACGGTGAGATCGGGGTGCCATTTCCAGGGCAGAGAGGCCCCAGGGCCTCATGTCCGCCGCACCGCCTTCCGCAGAGCATCCTTGACATCCTCGCTCCTCAAGGTGTAGATGAAGGGGTTCAGCACTGGGGTGACGATGGTGCTGAGCACGGTGACAGCCTTGGTCAGGTCCAGCGAGCTCTCCACCAAGGTCCTCACGTGCAGGAAGACAGTTGGGCCATACCAGATGAGGACCACCGCGAGGTGGGAGGAGCAGGTGGGGAAGGCTGGGCGCCGGCCCTGCAGCGAGGGCGTCCTGACGACGGCGACCACGATGTGGGCGTAGGAGACCAGCGTGATGACGCGCAGGGTGGTGACGTCATAGACCAGCGTGATGACACCCAGCGTGGTGACGTCGTAGGCCAGCGTGATGACGTGAGAGCCCAGGATGACGCAGAAGGCAGCACGATCCAGGGCGGGATGTCCCAGAAGTGGTTGACGACCCGTGAGCCACAGAAGAAGAGGCGGCCGATGAGGGCCGTGGGCACGATGATGGCCGAGAAGCCGCAGAGCCAGGAGCCCAGGGCCAGGCGGCCAGAGAGCCCGGGCGTCATGAAGCTGCCATAGCACAGCGGCAGGCAGATGGCTAGGTAGCGGTCGTAGGCCATGGCGGCCAGCAGGAAGTCCTCGGTGCAGCCCAGAGAGAAGACGAAGTGCATCTGCACAGCGCAGCCTGAGAAGGAGATGGCTCCGCTGCGTGAGGTAAAGACGGCCAGCGTCTTGGGCATGCAGGCCGTGGCGAGCCAGATCTCCAGGAAGGAGAGGTTGCAGAGGAAAAAGCACATGGGCGTCTGCAGGCGCCAGTGTACCCCGACCAGCGAGAGAATGGCCAGGTTCCCGGCCACCGTGAGCATGGACGTGAGCAGGAAGAGCCCCCACGTGCAGGCCCCGGGGCCCCGGGAAGCCCAGCAGGATGAACGGGCCCCCAGCAGACAGGTTCTGGCTGCGGCCCCAGGCCATGACACCAGGACACAGGCCCCGTGAGGCCAGCAAGAGGGACCACCAGCCAGAAGCCCTCCGGGGGGCTTTGGAGAAGAGGCCCCCTCCCCGCTCTCTGGCTCTACTCACGTTGCCCTCTAACCCCAGGGCCCCAGACCGGCCTGGGACAGGGGGCAGGAAGCACCGCTGCGGCAGAGCGGCCCAGAGCGCTGCGTGGACTCGGATCCGGCTGTCTGTCACCTGGAGGTCTTGTTCTAGACTCCCTGTCACCTGCTGGCCGGGGAGGATCCTTGGTCTGGATCCCTTCCTTGGGGCTGTCCTTATTCTAGACACCTCATGGGGGTGGGGGGCGTTTCCTTATTCTAGAAGCTGCAAAAGGACAGTATCAGCTTTTCACAAATGAAATTACATATGGCCCAATGTAGGGCATTTTTATCCAACAAAGCGGATTGATTCCTAGTAAAGCATTCCTATCGCGGTGTGCCATGAAACCGCCCCTGTCCCCGAGGATGACCACCTCAGAGGCACCCTGGGGGAGCCGCTCTACTCGCCAGAGGGGGAAAGCCAGGAGGCAGATGGCTGTCACCAGCGCCGCTCGGGCCGCAGCCAAGGTCGCTGGGTGGGGCAGGAGGCCCAACGGAGAAGCTCTCAGTCCCTCCGTGCCACCCACCGCTTCTCGGAACCCTCAGTGGGCTTCGACCCCACCAGCAAGAGCCCAGAGTCCAGAACCGGCGGCCACTGCACAGCAGGCAGGGTGGGGCAGGTCGAGGTCTACGGGTCCACGTGCTGGACCACTGGGCACGGGGGCTCCCGAGGTGGTGCTCACTGTCCCCGCCCCCTGCACGTCACACACTTGCCCCACACACACGTGGGCACCACTTATTCTCAGAAGCCTGGTCCTGGACCAGCTTTCTGCTCCTGGAGCACTGGAGTTCCTGGAGCACTAGTCCCGTTCCTGATGGACTTGGGGTCCCTTGGTGTTTCACAGTGACTGCCCTGCTCACACCAGAGTCTGGGCATAGATCAGGAACCGGTCTAGGAGTCCTGCCCAAGTCCCCCTTTGCTTTTCTGGGGCAGCTTTAAAATAACCCCTCGGAGTTGAGCAGGGAAAGGGCGTCCACCCCAGCCATCTTATAAATAGCAGGTTCTGGCTCCCTGCTCTCTGTCTACTGTTACTGGTGACCTGGGCAGGAAGACACTCACTGCCTCTGTTCTGGGATCTGAGAGCAAGAAACCCTGTGCAACGGCCCTGACACGCTTGGCTGTGACCTGCTCCCAGCCCCAAAGTGAAGCCAGGGCAGCTGACCTTAATCAGAGCCCAGCAAGATGCCCCACATTCCAGACACATCCAAAGATACGCCCTAGAGCCCTGTGGTGGTGTCCAGACAAAGGCAAACCTCAGAGGCTCTGCATCTGTGTGGACGAGGCCGGTGCACCCACCAGGTCCCAGGAGGGGACCCCTTGGGCCATGTCCTGGCAAGACAGTGACCCCATCCCAGACGCCAACTCCTGGGGGCCAGAGTGCTCCTTGCGGTTGTCTGCTGGACCCATGGGTGGGCACAGACCCCTGTGGGCTGCAGCGGGGCCTGGACCCCCTGCACTGCTCACAAGCCCAGGCCCTGCAACCCGCGGGGAGCACAGAACCGCACAGAGTTGGCAAGCCTGCCCTGCCTGGAGCTCTAAGAATCCTCCAGCCTGAATTTCTGAATGTCCCATGACTTGTGGGTGGCTACTGCTGTGCCCTGGAGGTGAAGACACAGGGCTGCTCTCCCGTGTGTGCACATGCGTGTGTGTGTGTGTGTGCCTGGGAGTGTGCGTGCACACGGTGAAGACACCCAGAGCCTTCAGAGTCCTCCTGGTTTCAAGGGTCTCCTGAAGCTGAGAAGATGGGACTAAATGAGAGTCCCACTCTGAGTCCACCACGGGGCAGGGAGACTAAATGGGGGCCCCACTATGAGCCCACCATGGGGAAGGGGGGCGTCTCCCTGCAGATCAGCTCGTGGGGACAGGGCATGATGAGGGGGTCACTCACCTAGGGTCTGAGCAGGCTGCAGGACACATCCCCCCGAAGCCACCTGGAGACCAGAAGGCTGAGCATGGGACCCCGAGGACTTTTCGGGTGGGGCCATGCCTGTGGGGGCTGCCTCTTGCTGGCTGAAGACCCCCTGTTGGCTGAGCCACCTGCCTCTGCTGCCCACGTCCTCTGTAGATGTGGCCAGAGGAATGGGGTCACAGGCTACTCTGGGCCCCCAGGGAGCAGCCAAACCATTCATGCTGCCCCAGCAGGTTCACGGCAGTGGCCAGAAGGAGATCTCAGGTGCTAGGGAAGGTGCCCTGGCCTGCCACCCACACTGGACACTCACACCGCTGACTCTGGTCACTCAGGGTGGCCAGCACCGGCTCAGCCTTGGGGGAAGGAAGCAGAGGCGCCCCTGCCATCGTGCTGCTCCTCGGGCTGCCGGACTCGACTCATCGCAGCCGCAGGCACCTGCCACCCCAGCTCTTCCAGGGCAGCATCTCCCCTGCGCCCCGCTGGGCATCAGCAGGGCCACTGGTACTATGGCACACGGCCCGGGAAGCGGAGGCACCCGGGTGAGAAGGGTGTCCTCCATGGCGCCCCGGCTGCCACCACCAGCAGGGAGCGCCAAGCCCAGAGGCAGCCCTCTCGCTCTCAGATGCTTCTGCCCTCCCTCTGGCCTCCCTGGGGCTCAGGCCTGCAAGGACCCTCTTGCCAATTATGCAGGAGCAAGATCCTGGCCCCAGGCACTGGGGGGGCTTGGGGGTGGTCCCCGGTGGCACCCAGCGTCCTGAGGGGCCTCCTGCCCTTGGGGTGCTCCTGGGAGCCGCTTCTTGCCTGGATCCCCAGCGTGTCTGCTGCAGGGCCCTGAGGGGCCTCCTGGGAGCCGCTTCCTGCCTGGAGCCCCAGTGTGTCTGCTGCAGGGCCCTGAGGGGCCTCCTGGGAGCCACTTCCTGCCTGGAGCCCCAGCGTGTCTGCTGCAGGGCCAGCACCCTGAGGGGCACAGCAGACCCTGGTGCTCTTGGCAGATGCTCGGTATCTCAGTTTCCTCTCTGGAAATGGGTGATGACACCCCACAGTTTGATAGGCAACCCACAGGCAGCCCCACCTCCACCACTGCCCAAGCCTTCCAGGAATAGCTGCTCCAACAAGACCCCAGCTGGAGACTGCTTCATGCTCCCCGAGGCAGGGACCCCAGCCCAGCGAGGGCAGGAGGAACCTGTGGCTGGAAGGAGGAGCCGCCGTGGACCAGGCGGAAGAGCCCGGGCTGTGCAGGGCGCACCTGGGCTGTGCGGGGTGCACCTGGGCTGTGAGGGACGCACCTGGGCTGTGCGGGGCGCACCTGGGCTGTGTGGGGCGCACCTGGGCTGTGCAGGGCGCACCTGGGCTGTGCGGGGCGCACCTGGGCTGTGCGGGGCCGGCCACAGGCAGGCTGTGTGCTGTCAGTCACCAGGGGCCTGAGCCCCAGAGGCGGGGACACCGCTTCCAGGGGCAGCGGTCTGGAAGGTGGCGGGAGTGTGCTCCCACCCCCAGCGTGCCCCCCCATCGGCACCTGGCAGGTGGGCAGTAGCCAGAGGGGCTCTGATGGGACCACTGACCTCGGCCACCCATGCTCAGCCTCAAGTGTCATCCGCCCTGGGGACTCCAGCACCACCGTGTCTGTCACACAGATGTCTGTCTGTCCCTAATTGGAAGCTCATTAAGAGTTGGCGGCAGGCTCCCTGGGGTGGGAGCGTGGCCTCGTCAACTGGCACCATGCAGGGCTGCCACTTGTCTAACAGAACAAGAGGGCCACTTTCTGTTTGCTTCAATAAACCAAACTCTCCCCAAATCTACCCCACTCGAGGAGTTTGGAAGATGCAGAAGAAAGGCTTCTCAAAGCACAGGTGAGTGTGAAGATGAGGTGTGTCACGCGTGCCCACCCTTGTGTTTTTGTTTTCCTCCGTCCACTTTCAGGGCTCATGTTAGAGAAACACTGCTGAATTCTCATTTTTTCTTTTTTTTTTTTTAAAAATTGAGGTATATGGTTGACAACACAGCCATACATGTGTGACCGACACATCTTGATGACTCGGAGATGACCATCCACCTGTGAAACATTCCCCATTGCCTCTAAAAGTCCCCGCGCTGTTTGTGTGATGAAACATTCGACATAAGATGCATCTCCTGCGTCACACCTTACACCACACACGGCCCACGTTTCGCGAGCTCACTGCCCTCTCTTCCCTCAACTACTCCAGGTCCGAATATCGGACTTCCCATTCCTCTTATTGTAACTAAAGCCCTTGGAAACACATGTCGACCAGAAGTATTTGCCTATATTTCTGAATAACTTCCTTATGATAAAGAAGTCTACTTCAAATCCATAATCTCCACTGACAAGACCACTGAGGAGGTGACAAGGCCCAGCAGGATTACCTCCAGAAAGGCCACCCCTGATGCTGGGCTGGGCGCCCCCAGGTCCTCTGCAGGTCTGGCCCTCACTGTGGTCTGGTGACCAGCGCCTTCTTCTCCATGATGGGGCCCTGGTCTGTCCCAGCTGCCCTGCACTGGGAGTGAATGTGAGGCGGTGCGGAAGAAGCCGAGGGCCCGTGCACGCATTCCATCCTAGTCCCCTGTAGGAATGCAGACATGCTCCTGCAGCAGCGGGTTTAAAAGAGGAAAAGCGAAAGCACTGACTGAGGGTCAGAACGGGGCTTGTCCTGACCGCATTCCAGCTGTGTTGCTGACATGATGGGAATCAGACGCCACACGGGGCACCAGAAGACACACGCGTCTCTCACGGTGTCAGAGTCCGGTCTGGGGTCTGGACCTCTCACCCAGTGAGGGTGGAGGGGGTGGCCATGGTTAGTAAAGAGCCGAGAGAGGAGGCGTTTGTGCAGACACTCTGCTTTTGTGGGGGGAGGGGTCTGCCAGTCTGGTTGGAACCCTGGAGTGGGGGGCAGGGAGGGCCTTGGAGCGGGGAGCTGGGGGGAGGGGTGGCCTCGAGTTCACCAAGGCAGGGAGGTGGCAGCTCTTCTGGGCTGATGTAGCCCCGGGGGCACCAGAACCCCCAGAAGACACCCCAGGACATCCTGGGGATGCATCAGGGTCCATAGAGGAGCCTGGGAAGACCAGGAAGGGGCCCAAGGGCCCCAACCCACTGCCAGACCCAAAAGCAGCACAAAGCTGGCTCCCAGGTGCCCCCCGCAACATGTCCCCACCCCTCACTGCGCCCTGAGCTGAGGAAGAAGAATCGGATCATACGTAAGGTTCCTGTGGCTGCTGCAAAAAACTGCCACTAAGCGTGGTCTAGAGGCGGAGCAGCAGCGAAGAGACCGCCCGCCGCTGCGGGAGGTTCAGGAGACGCGTGCTCCATCCCTGGGTCCGGAAGAGCCCTGCAGGAGGGCGTGGCGACCCACGCCAGTATTCTTGCCTGGAGAGTCCCATGGACAGAGGAGCCTGAAGGGCTACAGTCCGTGGGGTCGCAAAGAGTCAGACACACTGAAGTGACTTAGCACACATATACACGCAAGTGGACAAGAACAACACAAATTTGTTGTCTTACGCTCTACACCTTAGAAGTTCCAGGCAGGTCTCTCTGGGCTAAATTCCAGGGACCAGAATGTCTGGTTCCTTCTGGAGGCTCTGGGGGAGAGTGCCTTCCTCACCTCTTCCCTGAAGGCCACTGCATTCCTGGGCTTGTGGCCCCTCCTCCTTTCCAAAGCCAGTCTCTCAGCACCTCACTGGTGCTCTTCGTGTCTCCTCCAGCCCCCCTTCCACCTTTAAGGGCCCGTGATGACACTCGGGCCGTCCAGGGACTCCCGGCTCCAACTGCCCTTGTCCGAGTGGCGCAGCACTCGCACGGGTTCCGGGAGGACGATGTGGACGCTGTCGGGGAGGGGCTGCGCTTCTGTGCTGACCACAGAACGCCCACCTGCCCCACACCCCGAGTGGCTGTCCTGTCCAGACAGTCTGCCTCCCAGGACAGTCTGCTCTGCAGCCCAAAGTGACAGGAGGCCGCGCCTTACCTGACAGTCATCTGCAAAGTCAGCGATTTGGAAACGTCTCCGTCTGAATGCATTTTAAGGAACAGTTGGAGACAAAGGACAGCCATGTTTTACTTGTGACAGGCAGTTGTAATGAAAATCTTTATCTTTAAGCAGTCATCCAAAAAATAATTCTGCATCATAATTGCTATTACGTGTTTCCACATTACTGTATGATCATTGGTTTTATTTTTCAAAGTGATACATAAGTTTATGCTTTTTAGGGAATTTTAACTGCACAGAAGTATATTCAGAGTCTAAGTCCCACTGTACTCCCCAGAAGTCACTGCTTAAAATAGTCTCGTGAGGAACTCGCCTGACATTCTTCATGGATGTTTTGTTTTAACACGATGCACTCACACCACCTAGGACACGCTTCCAGGCCCTGCTCGTGACTTGCCTCTGTCTGCATCCCTGCCAAGGCAAGCGCCCTCCGCCTGGATCCCATCATCGGGTGTGGGAGCTGCCTCCAATTTGTCTGATTGCAAACATGAAGTCCTGTGTGTGTCTCCTTGTAAAGTCATGTAAGACATGGACTCCCGGGTCAAAAATAATGATGCCACCACCTGCCCTTTGAAAGATTCTGCAGCACAGCATTTCTTTCCGATGCTGACATCCTGGTAAAGTTGCTGGATAAACCACATTCAGTCAAGCCCCCTGTTCTGTCAGACTCACTCTCCTTCTCTAAGAGTCACTGCTGAGTGCGCAGTGTGAGAGCAAAGCGCGACATAGCAGGAGGGGCAACGGGGGCGGGGAGGTGGTGGTCGCCTGTGGCAGGTGTGCCCACCCCTGGAGGTGCTGGGAAGTAGATAAAACTGGAAAGTGGCTGTTAAAAAGATGCCAGAAATAATGCCACTCACCAGACACATGAACTTTAGATAGCACTTCCTCCATGGAAACGGAAAGTCCCTGAGTGTGCCCTGAAGAGGCAAAATGTGAAAACACACAATAGGAGTTTTAAACTCAAAGGCGCTGAAACCATATGTAACCTGTGACAACATGGCTCTTACCTGTGTCTTTTAGGTTATTAATCACTGGGAATATTGATCACTAGAGTAATTGGTATGAATCTAGTGTGGGCAGATATCATCCACGTGAGTATGTTTGTGTATGTATGTGCTTCAGCTTTAGTTTAGTTTTGGGGAAATTCATTTTAAGTGAAGTAATTTATGGTGCGTTGGGGCGGACCTGCACGTGTGTGTGTAAGACGGTCCATCCGTAACTGTGTCTGGTCCAGCCCACGCTGACTGTGCAGGCGGCGTGCATGTGTCGTGACTGCCCCCACGCGGTACTTGAGTCACAGGTGTGAGTGTCTGTGTGTGACAGTGCGTGTGCACATCTCACAGCACCGGTCGTCTGGGGATCTGCCCTCCCCCTGGCCACTCAGGGCCTCACCAGGAAACCCTCTCAGCAGGCAGGGTGACGCTGTCCGTGGTGCTGGCCGCTCTGCTAACCAGCGCTGACCGAGCACCTCCCAGCCACCTTCAAGACCCCATGGCCCCCTCACGGCCCAGGACAACAAGGCTTCCATCTCGCCTCAGGGTACACCTGGGCTCCTGTGGCTTGGCTCACACCTAGGAACCCACACCATGGTTGTCCCACACCCAGATTCCTCCTCAGTTTCTGAGCCTGGTTCTGACAGAACCAAACTCTGGTCCAGCCCCACCTTACTCTGCTGATCTTCTGCCTGAGAACCTCAAAGAATATGAACCTCATTCTATGACCTCCAGCTGCCTAAAGCCAGACGTCTCCCTCAAGATGCTGTGTGGCTTAGCAAGCAATGGCCGGGGGTGAGAAGGCTGGGTTTCTTCCAGACTGGGTGGTCCTGGGCCTCCCCTCCCTGAGCCCAGCCTCTCCCCTGGGACTTCCAGGTAGGGATGGGGAGGAAGGGACAGAGGGAGAAGGACAGGAGGGAGGCCCATTGCCTTTGTGGACAGCAGTGTATTAAAGACAAAATCCGGGGTCAGGCAGGCTCCAGCTGTGGAGAAGATGGAGCCTGGAAACTGCAAGTTTTACAAAGAAGTGAAAGGCTCGAAACACAAACTGACTAGACTCAGCACAAAAGATGTGCCTGGGCATAGATGGCGTCCGCCCCTTAGCTACCTGGGCATAGGGGGCGTCCACGCCTTAGCTACCTGGGCATAGGGGCATCCGCACCTTAACTACTCATTCACAAGTATGATTCAAACACAGAACCTGAGAAACACAGTCAGTCATTCAGAGAATGTTACGTAGAACAGAGGCAGCTGCACAGATAACGGAGAACAGAAAGCACTCTTCAAATACTAGAAAACTGATGTGGGATGCGTGCCTACCTCAAACCATGCTCAACGATAAAGTCCAGATTCCAAGCTTTGTGAAAGATGGAAGTCTTTGAAAATGAAAACACAGCCTGCCGGTTTACGGGACGCACAGGAAGCAGTGCGCCAAAGGGGATACACAGGAGTGAACATCTACATTTTAGAAGAAGAAGAATCTCAAACCAATAAAATTAAAACAGCAAGGAACCAGAAAAAGAAGAGCAAACCTAACTCAAAGTCAGTGGAAAGGAGAAAATAATGAAACTCAAGGTGGTAAGTGAAACAGAGCAGAGAACAACAGAGAGAATCGATAAAACCAGAAGTCAGTTCTCAAGATCAGCAAAGTCAACAAACCTTTAAACCTTTCCCTAAGGGGAAAGCAGATGCCGCCAACTCAATAAGCAATGAGTGTGGGGACACCGCTGCTGGCCCCACAGGACAGCAGGAAGCGGGGGCACCGTGAGCAGGGCTGTGCAGGGGCAGAGGGCCTAGAAGACAGGGCCAGGTTCCCGGACACGCAAATGCCAACCCCAAACAAAAAGAAATATAAAAGATGAACAGACCTACACTAGGTACAGAAATTGAATCAGCAACTCCACTCCTCCTAACAGAGAAAAGCCCAGGACTAGATAGATGGCTTCACTAATTCTACCAGACAGCTAACGAAGAATCAACACCAGCCCTTCTCAAAATTCTCCAAAAAACAGAAAGGGGGGACACTTCCTAATGTGCTCTGGGAGGCCAGCATGACCATGATAAGACGGTCAGACAAAAACACCACAAGAAAACTCCACATCAATACCTACAAATACATATGCAAAATCCTCAACACAATACAAGAAAACCAAATCCAATGGCATATTAAAAGGTTACACACTGTGACCAGTGGGATTTGACCTTGCGTCCCAGGAATGCAAGGATGGTTCAATATAAAAATCAATATTTATACCACATTAATAGAATGAAGGGGTAAGGACACATAATTAACTCAATGCAGGAAAATATTTGACAAGATTCAACATCTTTTCATGATAAAAATACTCAGAAAACTAGTGATAGAAAGGAACTTCATCAACAGGATAAAGGACACCCACGGTTGACATCACCACTGCCGGAAACGCAGCGAGGGGCAGGCGGGTGAGACAGCAGCCCTCGCGCTGTGGCCCATCTCGGTGCCACGCAGCGAGGGGCAGGCGGGTGAGGCAGCAGCCCTCACACCGCGGCCCATCACGGTGCCACGCAGCGAGGGGCAGGCGGGTGAGGCAGCAGCCCTCACGCCGCGGCCCATCACGGTGCCACAGCTCCCCCAGAGCAACGGGCAAGTAAACAGAAAGAGGCGCCCGACCTGGAAGGAAGAGCTGACAGCCAGACCCATTACTAGAAAACCCCAGAGTCTATACCCCAACACTTACCACGATTAATAAAGAAATTCAGCAAAGTTTCAGAGTAAAAAATCAACATGCAGAATCAGCTGTGTTCCTGAAACAGCAATGAACAATTCAAAGTGGAAATTAGGAAAACAATTCCATTTATAACAACATCCAAAAGAATAAAATATCTAGAAATAAATTTAACCAGGGAGGGAAAGGCTCACTGAAGACTGCAAAACACTGTGGGAAAACTAACGGATAACGGACACCTGAATACATGGGATAAATGGAAGAGCAGCCCATGGTCACGCGTTAAGTGACTTAATATTGTTAACACAGCAACACTGCATCAGGTGAGCTATAGACTCAGTGAAACACCTATCAAAATCCTAACGGCCTTTCTTTCAAAATTGGAAAAACTGATTCTAAATTAATACGGAATAGCAAGGGGCCCCAAAAGCCAAGACAACCTTGAAAAAGAACAAAATTATATGACTCACACTTTCTGATTTCAAAACTTACAAAGCTATTACCCAAAACTCTGGGATTCACATAAGACAGACTATAGACCAATAGAATAGACTTGATAGTTGAGAAGTAAACCCATACATCTATGGTCAATTGATTTTTGACAAGGGTACCAAGACCACTCAATGAGGAAAGATTAGCCTCTCAACAAATCTCCATCTGCAGGAGAATGCACTCCAAGTCCCACCTCTCACAAGATACAAAAATGAACTCAAAATGGATCAAGAATGAAAATAGGAGAGTTAAAACTATAAAACCCTCAAAAGAAAACATACAAGTAAATCTTTAGGACCTTGGATTTGGCAAAGGATTCTTAGATAAAACACAAAAGCAAGAACAACAAAAGAAAAAGCAGATGAACTGGAATTCATAAAAATCAAGAACTTTGTGCATCAAAGAACACTATCAAGAAAGCAAAACATACAAAATGGGATAAACATTGCAAATCATATATCTAATAAGGGTCTTATATGTAAACTACATAAAAAACTCTTACAACTCAAAAACTAAAAGACAAACAATCCAATCTAAAATGAGCCAGGACTTGAATAGACATTTCTCCAAAGAAGATGTACAGATGGCCAATGTGGAAAAATGTTTCGTGTCATCAGTCATCAAGGAAATGCAAATAAAAACCACAATGAGATACCACTTCACACCCACTAGGGTAGCTATATATTTTTAAAAAACAGAAAATATCAAGTGTTGGTGAGAATGTAGAGAAATTGGAATGCTTGTACCTTTCTGATAAGAACATAAAACAGTGCAGCCTCTATGGAAAATAATTCGGCATTCCCTCAAAAAGTAAACATAAAATTCTCACATGACCCAGCAATCCCACTCCTAGATATACGTCCAAGAGAACTGAAGACTGGCACTCAAGCCAGTGTTTGTACACAAGTGTCCGTAGCAGCACTGTTTACAACAGCCGGAAGGTACAAATAGCCCTAAGAGGTGGAGCGAGAAGGAGAAGGTGGCACACACTTACAGCAGCATATGATTCAGCCGCAAAAAGGAGAAGCACCGACCCGGGCCACAGCGGGGAGGACCCTGAGAACATTAGGCTAGACGAAAGAAGCCAGACTCAAAACGCTACCTATCGTATTTCAAGCAACAAACAACCAGAATAGTATCAGAGTATAAACCAAAATATGAAACAAACGCCCATGAGTCTATACTGATATAAACGAATGATTGGATAAAGAAAGAAATGGGTAGAAAAGACAAATTTTCCATGCAGAAGAACTGCAAGTCATTTACCTCTGTATATCTCTCAAGGAGGGAGAGTATGACCCTTAAATGTGGGCTGATGTAACGGCCTCCTTCCAGAGAGGACACTGTGCGTGCAGGAGGGCGAAGTGGCAGGAGAGGACTCGCAGCCTGAGCCCCGTGGTCAGGGTCAACAGCAGTGACGGCCCTGCGGATGCTGTGGGTCTAGACACGACGTGATGAGAAGGGCACTTTATCTCCGCGGTCTTCCTCCCAAAGACCCATAACCTCAGTTTAATCATGACAAAAACATGAGACAAGCCCCAGTTTGGGGACATCCTATCAAATAGATACCAAACTCCTCAAAATTGTAAAAAAAAAAAAAAAAAAGTATGCAAAGCCCACAGCCAAGTGGAACTAAGGAAACATGACAACTGAATGCGATGTGATCCTGGACGGGAGCCTGGCACGGAAGAAAGACATGGGCACAAACTCAGGAGAGCCGGGTAAGGTGTGCACTGTGTGACAATAATGTATCGTATTGGTTCATAAATTGTAACAAACGCACCCCCACACTCATGTAAGACATCAGCATCAGGAGAAACTCTGTATGGAATGTATGGGAACTGTCTTACTATCTTTGCAACTTTTCTATAAATCTAAACTGTTCTAAAATAATTTTGAAAAACTAAGGACTTCTGTTCATCAAAAGTCATCTTAAAGAAATGAGAAAAGATATAAACTGGGAAAAATATGTTTGCAAAACATCATAAAAATTATAACATACTGATGAAAGGAATCAAGATGAACCAAGAAATGAAGAGATAGACCACATTCATGGATTGGAAGACTCAATATTGTAAAGACGTTAATTCTCCCCAAACTGATCTAGATTATAGTCAATTCCAATAAAAATTACAACAGAATACTGCATAAATCAACAAGCTGAATCTAAAATTTACGGAAAGGCTAAGGAACTAAAAGAGCCAAAACTATTTTGAAAAGCAAGAGTAGTCCGAGCATCCACACCCGCTGGTTTCAAATCTACAAAGCTGTCGCAATCAAGGGAGTGCAGAATCAGAGACACGACAAACCCAGAGACAAACGGAGTGGAGCAGAACCCAGAAACAGACCCGTGAACCCAGGTCCCTCACCAACACGGGCCCATGTTCTCGAGCGTAACATGAATCTCACACTCACAGGATTCAGATTCATGCCAAGTGTGCTCTCTGATTACAAGGAAGTTAAAGTAAATCAATAACAAAAATTCATCCAGAAAATCTCCAAACATTTGAAAATTTTAAAACACTCTTCCAGATAACCATGTTCTACCCATATAATGAAATACACATCCTCAAAACATGCTGACAGAAGCCAGACAGAGAGGGGTACTGGATGGTTCCGCTCTGTCACAGTCTAGAAAATAAGTAATCCACGACGAAAAGACTCAGAGCAGCGTTGCCTCGAAGAGGGGGTGAAGGGTTGACTGGGAAGGAGCGTGCAGGGTGCTTCTAAGGTGAAGGAAGTTTGTATCTTGATGAGGTGCAGGTTCACGCATCTGTGCATTCATCAAAATTCATCAAACTTAGCATCTAAGGTCTGCGCACTTCACTGTGTAAATTAAACCTCAATAAAGAAATTTAGAAAAGAGTGCATAAAGAACTCCTGCAAATCAATAAGTAAAATGTGGAGAGAAATGGGCAAAAGACACACACACACACACTCAGGCATCTCACAGAAGCAGAAACCCTCACTGACACTAACCATGCCAAGTGCAGCCGAGAGAGGCAATTCATAGCGCAACACTATTTTTACCGTCTACATTGGCAGAGATTAGGAAATCCACCACACCATCTGTTGGACAGGATGTGGTTCAGCTGTAGGAGTGTAAGTCACACAGCCGCTCTGAGGAGAGAACTTGGCATTTTCTTGTCACGTTGCATGTGAAGTTCACCCCCAGTGCTCCCGCTCGTCCGTGTAGCTCGGAGAAATCCTGGTGCGTGGCGCTCAGGGGCTGTGCCCAAAGGACGAGATCACCAACTGTGACGCAGGCGGACGTGGCAGAACGTTACTGCTCAGGTGTCAGAATGAATGCAGAACAGCTACCAAGAAGAGAAAGACTTAGTACAAAAAAGCAAGACCCAGAAGACAGCATGTAGCATAATACCCTTTGTCATAACATTTGCATACAAGCAAAACTAAGCAATATCTATAATTAAAATGCTTTAGGCAGCAGGGGAATCCCACGAGTGGTCCCTGGAGAGTGGGGGGAAGCTGGGGTCACTTAGTAGCCTCTTTCTAGGTCTCAAGTTGAGAATAGGTTTACAATAGTTCCATTATTTTACAACTAAATGAATAAATAAACACCAAGTGTGGGAAGGAAATAAAATGAATGCTACTGTGTAGCATCCACTCCCCTTTGAACCTCAGGAAAGTGCCTTGAGGCTGAGAGCCGTCTCAGGATGGGCCTCACCAGGGCCAGGGCACCTGGAAGGCAGGCGGCAGGCCAGACTCTGTTTGTCCCGAGGGGAAGGCGGGAAGCCCCCACCCTTTACTTCATATTCCCTTCTTACATTCCCCCTGGGGACCCTGCAGATTGCTCTGAGAGTCCCACAGGGGTGAGAAATCTCAATTAAAGTCCTCCAGGAAGCCAGGGGGGTGGCAAGGCCACTAATGAGCACCACAAAAGCCACCTGGCCACGAGGCAAGGGCGGGAGACTCAGCATGCTTCTCCAGGCCCTGGCTGGAGACCTACAGAGACGTGGAGTCGCCCTTCAGTGAGGAGAGGGGAAGGGAGGCTGGAGGTGACAGCCTGGTCTCAAAGCAAAGGGCCTGGGGGTGCTAGAGGGGCAGACTTTCCGAGTTCCCCTGACACACACCACCAAGCCGCTCGGCCCAGAGAGGAGGGCTCCTGGAGCCCCAGCCCTGATGCCCTGGGTCCAGACTGGCACCAACCCAGGTTCTGCAGACCCTTTGCAGGCTCAGCCTCTTCTGCCGCATCGCTGATGGTCTCATATCCCCAGAGACTGGGGCACCCTCCATTCACTCCGCTCCCCCCCCCGCACCCCCAGGGCCTTCCTACAGCCCCTCCCCACAGGGCTGAGCACACTGCTGTCAGTGGGGGTCCCCGAGCCCCTTCGAGGTGAGACAGGAGCACCCCGGTTCAGCCTCTGTGCAGGACAGGTAAACATAGGAGGAAGAGGCTGAGCATCGCCCAAGAATTCCACCTGCCCCGGGAATCCCCTCCATCTCCCGCAGGGCTCCCTGGTCCTGCCGGTGAGGGGAGGGGCTGAGGAGGCGTGGAAGCCCCGGAGGCCGGGCCTGCTGGCCGGGAACCGGCTCTGCCCCAGCCTGCCGTCTCCCTGCTGCCCACCCATCCTTCAGACACCCAGGTCCTGGGTGTCCTGGCCCAAAAGTCCCAAACCACCCGGCCCCTGAAAGGCTCTGAGTGGACCGCTTCCACCGTCTCCCAAAGGCCACTTTCAAGCTCAGAAAACACAGGATACAGACCTCAGGCCAGCTCAAGACAGGTCCACGTGGGGAAACCAAAGGTGGGAATGAACCCTCCCCCCACCCCCATCCCCAGGCCCACAAATCCAAGGCCCAGATTTTGCTCAGACCTGGAGATCCCGCTGGCCTTCTGATGGAAGTGGTGTCCTTCCTGAGGATGAGCAGCCCTGGCCAGAGAACAGTGAGGAGAAGTGGTGCTCTGGGGCCCACGTGGAGAAGGCCAGGGAGCGCCGGGACACACAGCTAGGACAGCACTCCAAGCACACAGAGCAGGCCTCCTCCCCTGCGGTGTGCACACGTGGGCCTGTGTGTGTGCATGTACATGGGTGTGTGTGTGAACCTGAATGTGTGCGTGTGCGTGTGCCTGGGGGTGTGTGCAGGAGTGCACCTGGGTGTGTGCACGTGTGCGTTGTACCTGGGTGTGTGTGCACCGGCATGCACTTAGGTGTGTGTGTGTGTGCACATGGGCATGCACACTCCCACACATGGCTGTGTGTGCAGTACTGGGACAGGCAGCAGTGCACACCTGAGCGCTTCCACGTGAGAGTGGACATGAGAGGTATGCTTGTGCTCACTTGTGTGCAGGTGGGCCCCCCGCCAGGGGTTTGCTCAGGGTGAAGTGTGTGTTGGGTTAAGGATGGGGGGGGTCAGTCCTACAGCAACTTTGAGAAGGGGTTATGGTGCCCCCACCCAGCTCTCAGGACCCAGTCCCCTGCCCAGCACACATCACACCTGCCTCTCTCCACTGTTCCAAGGCACTCAGAAGTGACCTCCCTGCCAAGAAGGCTATGAGCAATTCCACAGAGACGTCAGTGACAGAGTTCATCCTGCTGGGCTTCCCAGAGCTGTGCCACGTGCGGGGGCTGCTGTTTGGGTCATTCCTCACCATCTACATGGTGACCATCCTGGAGAACCTGGTCATTATGGTGACCATCAGAGCCAGCCGTCGACTGCACACGCCCATGTACTTCTTCCTGGCCAACCTGTCAGTGCTGGAGACCCTCTACACCTCAGTCACCACCCCCAAGCTGCTGGCTGGCCTCTCGGCCTCAGCAAGGACGATCTCCTTCTCAGGCTGCCTCACCCAACTCTTCCTCTTCCTCTCCCTTGGCTCCTCTGAGTGCTTCCTCCTGGCCAGCATGGCCTGTGACCGGTACCTGGCCATCTGTCGCCCCCTGCACTACCCAGCCATCATGGACTCGAGGCTCTGCCTGCGCCTGGCCCTCGGCGCCTGGCTGGGTGGCTTCCTGGCCTCCTGCGTGTCCACGGCTCTCATCTCCCACCTCAGGTTCTGCGGCCCCAATGTCCTCAACCACTTTTTCTGTGACATCTCACCCCTGCTGCAGCTCTCCTGCTCTGACACCGCCACCATCGAGGTGCTGGACTTCGTGGCAGCCCTCGCTGTGCTCGCCACCTCCCTGCTGGCGACCGTGATCTCCTACACCCACATCGTGGCCACGGTGCTGAGGATCCCAGGAGTGGCTGGCCGCCAGAAGGCCTTCTCCACCTGCGCTTCCCACCTGATCGTGGTGGCCCTCTTCTACACCACCACCATCTTCATGTACACCCGGCCTCACGCCATCAGCTCCTTTGACCTCAACAAACTGGTGTCTGTGGTCTACTCCGTTGTGACCCCACTGCTCAACCCCATCATCTACTGCCTCCGGAACCATGACATCCATGAGGCCCTGGCCAAACTCCACTGGGCTCCCGGCCCCTCCTAGCACCAGCGGCAGGAGGAGGAACTTCAAACCCTCCCACCCTGTCATCTGCTCACCGCCACCAGCCCACACACCAGGTGGGCCACAGCTCTCTCCCACCAGCACAGCCAGCGAGCTCCTCTCCTCCCCCCTCACCCTGAGACACAGTAGCAGCAGCCAAGCCCCAAAGGCGGCAGCTGCCACTTTCAGGGAACTTCAGCACCAGAGCAGGGGACAGCTCCGCAGCCCAGGATGAGCTGGGCTCGGCTCTCTGATGTACTTTAGTTTTAGAATTTCTGTCTGGTTCTTCTCACAGTTTCCCTTTTCTCTATCAAATTCCCAGTCTTATTTCTTTCCTGTGCACATGTACAAGCTCCTGCGTTCTGTCCATGATAACCTGCTTTCTGTACTGGTCTGTCTTCTGTCTAGATTGCTTTGTCACCATGGTGTCTGCAAGTTCTGAATATCTGGCGTGGTGAATCCCTCTTCTTTGAACTGCTTTTTCAAAATGTTTAAATTTGACTTTTATCTTTTTGTATGAGCCCCTGAGTTTCTTAGTTTGCTTGGGCTGCCATAACAGAGTACCACAGGGACGTCTCTGGCAGTACAGTGGTTAGGCTCTGTGCTTCAGTCCTTGGCTGGGGATCTAAGATCCCACAAGCTATAAGGCACAGGGAAAAAACAGTACCACGGACAGGCTGGCTTACACACCAGAAATTCATTTTCTCGCAGCAGCTCCCAGAACCGAGGCCACAGTCCTGAGCGGAGGAAGGGGAGGGGAGATGTGCAGGCTCTGCCAGCCCCTCCTTGGGGAACAGAGCCCTGCCCAGCACCCCCAGAGCACACTCTGCTTCCCCGGCTCTGCAGAGGCGAGGGCTCCCCAGTTCTGGGTGTTGGGGCTGAGTGGTCGACCACAGAGTCCACAGCTTCTTCAGGGCATGGCTGTCTCCTGGGCTTAGGCCTGTGATCAACAGAAGTAGTGAAAGTAGGAAGCGTTCCTTGCTCATAATTTTTGACAAAACATATTTAAAGGCTCTCCACTAAATATGATATCTGCTGAGGGTTTATCTGAAATATAGCTTTAATCAAGTTTAAAAAGTCATTTCTATGACTAGCTTTCTTAGCATTTTCCCCCACAAATGAATGTTGATGGAAATCAAATCAAATCACATAACAATATGTAAGTGTATCAGATCAACATGGTGGACATCTTAAATTTACAAAAGGTTACGTGTCAGTTCAGTTCAGTTCAGTTCAGCCGCTCAGTCGTGTCCGACTCTTTGCGACCCCATGAAGCGCAGCACGCCAGGCCTCCCTGTCCATCACCCACTGCCCGAGTCTACCCAAACTCATGTCCATTGAGTCAGTGATGCCATCCAACCATCTCATCCTCTGTCGTCCCCTTCTCCTTCTGCCCTCAATCTTTCCCAGCTTCAGGGTCTTTTCAAATGTGTCAGTTCTTCACATCAGGTGGCCAAAGTATTGGAGCTTCAGCTTCAGCATCAGTCCTTCCAATGAACACCCAGGACTGATCTCCTTTAGAATGGACTGGTTGGATCTCCTTGCAGTCCAAGGGACTCTCAAGAGTCTTCTCCAACACCACAGTTCAAAAGCATCAATTCTTCAGCACTCAGCTTTCTTTATAGTCCAACTCTCACATCCATACATGACTACTGGAAAAACCATTGCCTTGACTAGATGGACCTTTGTTGGCAAAGTAATGTCTCTGCTTTTTAATATGCTGTCTAGGTTGATCATAACTTTCCTTCCAAGAAGTAGGTGTCTTTTAATTTCATGGCTGCAGTCACCATCTGCAATGATTTTGGACCCCCAAAAAATCAAGTCTGACACTGTTTCCACTGTTTCCCCATCTATTTGCCATGAAGTGATGGGACCAGATGCCATGATATTAGTTTTCTGAATGTTGAGCTTTAAGTCAACTTTTTCACTCTCCTCTTTCACTTTAATCAAGAGGCTCTTTAGTTCCTCTTCACTTTTTTATGTGTCACTTTCTTACGTGTCAAATATATTTCAATTAAAAAAAAAACAAAAAAAAAAGACATTTAAAAATTAAGAAATGGCTCGTTTTTGCTCAGGCCTGTGGCACATCTTCATCCTGCCGGGAAGCTCTGTGGCCACCGATGAGACCAGTAGGGGCCTGGTAAACAGGACAAGAACACACACAGGGCATCACGGAGCCGCCCTCACCGAGCGCCTCAACAAGGGGGCTGCATGCCGGAAAGTGGGGCTGAAGTCCAAGAGCCAGACTCTGCCTTCAGGATGCGTGTCAGGATTCAGTTAATGAAGAATGGCAAAAAACTCTCAGCTTTTATACCTAATGGTGGTTGTTTGATTTTATTGAGGAAAACGATGAAGGGCTGGTTGCTAGATTTCATCACAAAGGTCATGCTGTTGGTGACATTCCTGGAGTCAGCTTGAAGGTCATTAAATAGCTAACGTCTGTCTTTTGGCCTCAATTCAACATTCAAAAAACTAAGATCATGGCATCCGGTCCCATCACTTCAGAGCAAACAGAAGGGGAAACAATGGAAACAGTGACAGACTTTATTTTCTTGGGCTCTAAAATCATTGCAGACGGTGACTGAAGCCATGAAATTAAAAGATGCTTGCTCCTTGGAAGAAAAGCTACAACAAACCTAGATGGGATATTAAAAAGCAGAGACATTATTTTGCTGACAAAGGTGCATATAGTCAAAGCTATGGTTTTTCCAGTAATCACGTATGCATGAGTGAGTTGGACCATAAAGAAGGCTGAACGCTGAAGAATTCATGCTTTTGAGCTGTGGCGTTGGAAAAGATTCTTGAGAGTCCCTTCGACTGCAAGGAGATCAAACCAGTGAATCCTAAAAGAAATCAATCCTGAATATTCATTAGAAGGACTGATGCTAAAGCTCCAATACTTTGGCCACCTGATGCAAAGAACTGACTCATAGGAAAAGACCCTGATGCTGGGAAAGACTGACGGCAGGAGGAGAAGGGGGCGACAGAGGATGAGATGGCTGGACAGTACCACTGACTCAGTGGACGTGGGTTTGAACAGGTTCTGGTGATGGTGACGGACAGGGAGGCCTGGAGTGCTGCGGTCTGTGGCGTGGCAGTCAGACACGACCAAGCGACTGAGCAGCAAAGACGAAGGGAAGAGGAAGGACCAGGACCGTGTGCTGGGAGTGAAGGCACGACAGCAATACATTTTCATAATCAGAAAAACAAAGAAAGAAAGAAATGAAATGTGCCGTCTTCTTTTTCTGAGAAAATCATGAGTGTTTTTCTCCCTTTGTGCAGTAATTAGTAAAGTGTGTCCACAGACTTGAAACCACCTGGACCTGAGAGTGGTGACCTGCTTTTAATGTACTGTTGGGCTCAATGGCTAATATTTGTTTTTATGTTTTGGTTTTTTGGGCATGAGGCATGTGGGATCCCAGGTCCCCAACTAAGGGTCGAAACTTCACCCCTGCATTGAAACGCAACGTCTTCCCACTAGGGAAGTCCCAGTGGCTAGTATTTCATTTGAATTTTTCATGTTAATATTTAAACATAAAATAGTCTAAATTGTTTCCTGTGCTTCCCTCACATCTCAACAGATAAGGCTTAGCTCCTCATGAAAGGGCTCATTAGCCTCCCTCCACGGCTCCTCTCGCAGAGTGCCCTTGACCCTCTGCCTCTGAAGGGGGAGTCCATCAGACGCAGAGTCCAAAACCACGCCCTTTCTCTTCTATCTGCCGTCTTGTTTCTGTTCACCTAAAAAAATGTCCTTCACTTTCTAATTCAGTTCTGTTGGCTTTTTGCAACCTTGTTTTCAGAAGTTCTTACTTAGTCTGGACCTCTGTCATAGCATCCTGTTCTTATACAAACACAGTATCTCCCCCAGTCTTTCTGAGCCTATGGATTATTTTTGCTTTTTTAGGTTTTTGTCTCATTCCTCAAACTTCTTGAGCCTTTTTCCCCTTTTCTTTGCTGTGGTCTTTATTGTGCTGCAGACTTTCCTCAAATGTCTGATAAATGCCGACTGCTATTTACACTTTAACACGAAGGCTGTCTGGGAGCCGTCAGGACGAGCCGTCAGCCTCGTCCATTGAGAACGAGGGAGCAGGGATGTCCCTGGGCTGGGGGCCCTCTGAGCGCAGGTGACAGAGAAGGTGCCCGGTGTCGGCTGTGGCACTGCCCGACCGGGAGGCGAGGGGGCACGGCCCTCACTGCCCCTGGCCTGCCCGCCCGCCCCGGCTCCGGCTCCGAGCAGTGCGGCCGCATGTGCGACTGTTCCCGGCTCGCGGTGTCCAGGAGAGGGCCCAGGCCCGGCCCTGCCCTGGGAAGCAGGTCCGTGCGGCCAGGAAGGCGTGCCACATCCCCTCCCAGGGCCAGGGAAGGGGGCAATCACAGTCAGACCCCATGGGCAAAAGCAAGAGAAGGCGGGCTCCCAGGGGACACACCGGAGCAGGGGACCGGTGCTGAGAGGCCACAGCGGTGACCTCCCCGCAGGCCCCACGTGGCATCCTGATCTCGTCAGAGAAGTGCCCTTGTTTCCTGGAGGTGAGCAATTCACTGGGGCTGTTCTGTGCGTGGGACCAGGGAGTCCACCAGAGGATGCAAGCCTTGGACGAGCCCCGCCTCTCCCATCGCGCATCGCCACAGCAGCCCGAGGCCCGGGGCCAGCAGGTGCCTCAGGCGAGGCCCCTCTGGCCCAGGACAGCGTGGGACGCGGCGGCGCTGAGCCTTCAGGAACCACAGGATCGGACGGAAGCTGAGAGAGACGGTGTCACAGAGGCCTCTGCGGCACGGTGCACTCCTGACACCGTGAGAGCCGGTGTCCCCAGGGGGAGCGGCTCAGGCGAGGCCTAGAGTCTGGGGTTGGGAGGGGGCCGGGAGGAGACTCGAGGACAGACAAACCTTGGGAAGCAAGACGGAGCCAGGCCCAGAGGTCCAATCTAGCAGGGACCTGGAGGCCCGCTAGCTGGAGCAGTCGGGTTACAGGTGGTGGGGCCGCCTGCAGGTCCCTGGAGGAACCTGAGCAGCAGCCCTGGAGGCGGGAAGAGGGGTCCCAGCTCCCCTTTCCCAGGCCTGGAAGGGGGCCTGCTAGGGCTGGTGCTGCTCTGGGTCTGGGACGCCCTGGAGAGCCGTCCTCTCCTCTCTGGGCCTCGCGGTCAGGGGCCCGTGTGGACACACCCCCGGGAAATGGAGGGAAAGAGGAACTGGAAAGGATGTGAGGGAGATAGGGATTGGGGTCGGGCAGGAGGGTGCGGGGTGGGGGAACGGAGTGTGCGAAGTTGGGGTGAGGACGGATGCGGTGGAGCTGGGGGTGCGAGGTGCTGCAGACCGTGGGGCTGACTGGTATCGGGGGACCAGTTAGGGTGGGGGTGCGCAAGGGATGGAGGACCGGGCGGCGAGTGGGGGGGTGCTGGGCAGAGGGGGGCTGCGCCTGCGAAGGCCCGCCCCTGTCCCCTCCCTCCCGTCCCGGGGATGAGCCTCCGCGTCTGCCCGCCCCACGCCAAGGGCGGAGGCCGCACGCACATCCCCGCTCCGCTCGGCGGCGCCGGCCGGGTCTCCGCCACAGCCCCCCTTCCGCTCGGGCCGCGGTCCTCGGAGCCGCCGCGGTTCTGCCCCAGGCCTGCGGCTGGTAAGACCGGGCGGTGGGGGGGGGGGGGGCGCGTCTGGGGCAGGGAGGCGGGTGGAGCCGCCGCCCAGGGGTCGCCTCTGGTCCCGGCCCAGCTGCGAGCCAGGCGGTAGCGGGAGGGGCGGAGCGCGAGGCGGAGCGGGCGGGAGGGGGCGCCAGGCTGGACCCTGCCCGGGGTGGGACTGCGGCCCCGGAGCCCGGGGAGGGGCCTGGGAGAGCGACCGAGGCTCCCTGCTGGCCCCTCTTCCAGACCCTCACCCGCTTCCTTTGGGCCCTCGGACCTGGAGACGCAGCCTCACCCCACGGTGGCCAGTGGGCCTGCAAGCCCTGGAGCGGCCCACATGTGGAGCCCCCTCCCCAGGCCTGAGCGCCCTCAACCACAGGGGGCTCGCAAGCCCCATCCTCTGCCCGCACTCCACGCCCCACACAGAATAACCCCACTGCAGAACCCTCACCCCCACCAGCCCCTTCCCGGCTATTGAATAAGACCCCCATCCCCGCCCAAGGCCCCAGGCCCTCATCCTCAGGCAGGCCTGCCCCCAGCCCACCCCAGCCCACTCCCCACTCCTCCAGCAGGCGAGGCCCCGCGTACCACCCAATGCCCAGCCCGCCCCTGACCACTGAGCTCCCTGTGCCCGGGCCCCAAGCACCTCCCTACCTCCCCAAGTCCTCTGTTCCCAGCTCCTGAGTGCCCCGTCCTCACAGAAGCTGAGGTCTCCTTCTCCGTCCTGCAGGTTCTGCTCCAGGAACATGAACTGGGCGGCCGCCGTGTGCTGGGCTCTGCTGCTAGCGGCCACCTTCCTCTGCGACGGCAGTGCAGCCAAAGGTGGCCGCGGTGGGGCCCGTGGCAGCGCCCGTGGCGGGCGCGGTGCCGCGAGGGTGCGTGTGAGGCCAGCGCCCCGCTACGCCGGCTCCTCAATGCGCGTTGCCGCGGGGGCGGCGGCGGGGGCCGCGGCGGGGGCAGCCGCAGGCCTGGCTGCGGGCTCGAGCTGGAGGAGGGCCGCGGGGCCGGCGGAGCTTGGCACGGAGGATGCGGAGGACGGAGCGCCCGGCGGCAACGGAACGGGGCGAGGCGTCTACAGCTACTGGGCGTGGACCTCAGGCGCAGGGCCCATAGGCCACAGGCACCTCTGCCCACTGCTGGGCGGGGCCCTGGGCGCCCTGTGGCTGCTGCGGCCCTAGGCTGGGCCGGGCGTGCCAGGGCCAGAGCCGCCCCCAGCCTGTGCCCTCCTCCCAGGCACCGCGCCCCGACCGCCCCTCCCCTCCCCTGCCCACAGCCAGGAGCCTAGAGCAGTGTGGGAAGCTCTGGCCCCTCGGCCTGGACCTGTGACACCTCCCGCCCGAGCCCCTCCCCATCTCACATCCTCCCAGGGGGCCAGCGGCCCAGCAGCTCCAGGATACCCTGCCTCCTGCTGGGGTTAATCCCCCCAAGCCAGGACGGCAGGCGTCCTGCGGTTCCCGCGCTGGTCCACGCTGGCCGGGCGCCTACCACTCCACAGGCTGTTCAGGCCACCCCAGCTCCTCTGAGCCCACCCTGGACACTTGAGTGCTGAGGGCGGTGCTGACCACTGGGCAGGGAGGCGGGCCCTCAGGCTGGGCTGGTTCTGCCACAGCCCAGAGGACATGGTGCCCCCCGCCCCCCACAGAGGCAGCCCCAGGGACTGAAGGACTTGAGGAAAAGCGCTGGTCACCCATCCAGAAAGAAGGGGGGTGCGTCTGTGGATCTGTGAGCCCAGCATGGCCCCATGCTCTCTGGACACTCCCAGAACACCCTCACCCAGGGTCTGCCGGGAGCCTCGCCCTGCCTGTGGACCCAGGGGCCATGGCCCTCTCTGGGCAGACGGTGCGAGGCCCACTGCTGGGGGAACCGGGGGACACGGCCCAGAGCAGCCTCCGAAGACGCAAGGTTTGCCCCTGGCTCCCGACGCCCAGGGTGAGGCAGCCCTGCCTCTCAGGTGCTTTTGCTTTTCCCTCCAGCTGCCGACCTGCCCCAGGGGTGTGAGCCAGCCTGGGCCCAGGCTCGCCGGCGCGCCCTCTGGCTGGAGGAGCCCCGGGACCCTGCAGGACGGCTGCAGCCCGGCTCCTGGTTGGCCGGGCTCTGCCTCCAGAACCCGCCCTTGCCTGCCCCGCGCCGCAAGGCCTGTAGACTCAGCTGACAGATTCGTGTCCAGACCAGCATCTCCAGGAGCCCTGCCGACTCTGCCTTCCCAGCTGGCCCTCGGCTCTGGTTGCAGTCAGGGTCTCAAATTATCCACGGGGCCTGGACCAAGCATTTCTGTCCAAAGGCCCAGGCACCAAGCTGCAGGACACAGGTCCCTGGAGCCTCCTGTGTCCACACTGCCAGATGCCCTCCATCCTCCCAGACTGAGCTCTGGGCTCCGCAAGACCAGCGGGAGGTGGCCAAGCCCAAGCCAGGGCCTCAGAGGTAATGTGTGAAAGTCTTAAACAGGAGGTCCCATCAGGGCAGCTCCTTGGCGACTCAGCCCTCCCTGATGGGCCTGGCCGAGCTGTGCTCAGCCTCAGACGCCCACGAGGACACGGACTATGGCTGGTCCAGACCCTCGCGCACCTCTGCGGCGTGCACCGCCAGCATACTGCACGTGCTGGAAACACCGCTCATGTCAGGTGATTCTACTCAACAACCCGACTTCAGGAGCATTTGGTGTCTGCAGCCACACATCCCTGAACGCTTCCCACCCCACGGGGCAGGATTCCGGCAGGAAGCAGGCGGCGCTCAGGGTGGGCAGCCTCAGGCGAACTGGTGAGTGTGCTGGGCGGGGAGCAGCAGGACCTAGAGGGCCGCCTACAGGAAGAGGGGCCTTGGCGGAGTGCCCGGGAAGGTCGCAACACCACTGGCCACAGAAGAGCCGGAGCTGTAACCAAATGCAGTGCCCATGCCCACCACCCTTCCCTCCCCGCCCGCTTCCAGAATGTGCAGGCTGTGGTGGTGACCTTCCTGCCCCTCAGGTGTGAGCACAGCAATGCTGGGTGCCGTCTCATTAGCTGGAAGGTGCTCGGAGGCGGCGGGAAGGCCTGGGGTCTCCACTGACCACCCTGGCTTGTGCACAAGCCGGGCTGTGAGCAGAGTGGCCCTGGGCACCAAGGGGACGGGGCCGCTGGATTCTGCCGCGGCTCCTCGGGACCTCCTGTGTGTGTGTGTGTGCACGCTTCAGTGGTGAAATAAACTCTGCTGCCAACCAGACCGCTCCTTATTGCAGGACCAGGACACTCAGGAACCTGACACACGAGCCCTGGGTGCTGAGCATTCGTGTTGTTTTTCTTGGCAAGGGGCCCACGGGGCTGCACAGTGAGAGGGCCAACCCCGGAGCCTCCTGTGTCCACACTGCCAGCTTTCTTGGGTGTGGCGCCCAGATGCCCTCATCCTCCCAGACTGAGCTCCGGGCTCCGCAAGACCAGAGCGAGGTGGCCGAGCCCGAGCCAGGGCCACAGAGGCAACGTGGCCGTTTGAAAGTCTTAAACAGGAGGTCCCGGCAGGGCAGCTCCTTGGCGGCTCAGTTCTCCCTGATGGGCCCAGCCAAGCTGTTCTCAGAGACAGGCCTTTTAATTTAAAATTTTAAAATTACAGATGATGGTTTCAACTCCTGAGAAATGCCAGCTTGTCCTTAGGAAAGGAGCTGAGAGGCACTGAACACCAGAGAGTGTCCCCCCCGGGCCTGGCACACGGGATGCCCACCGCCCTGACGCCCACACCCAGGCCTGTCCGCTGGGACCAGGGGCCAGCTGTGGGGCAGGAGGACTCGGCCTCCTTCCTGGAACAGAGACCCAGCGCGGTGAGCAGCGTGAGGACTCTGGGAATCCAACCCCAGCTGCAGAGCTGAGGGCAGGGGCCAGGCCCTCCCACCAGACCAGCTCACGACTCCTCTGCGGAGCGGCCCTGCAGGAGGTCGCGGTCCAGCATCACGGGGCCCAGCAGCCCGCTGCGGAAGGCCCGCAGGAAGTCTCGGGCGGCTGCAGGGTAGTCAGGCTGGATGACGTTCACGTTCCCTGGGAAGGCAGGAGGCTCAGGTGAGGAGGGAACCGAACACGGGGCCCAGTCCAACCCCCTCAGGCCCACGCAGGTGGGCCTCTGCACAGCACATTCGGGAAAAACACCTGAATTCACAAAAGTGAGGGCATCATGGCCTGGAGCTTCCAGAGGAGGTGTGGCCCGCCCTGCAGGCCCGGCCCCTCCCCTGCAGCCAAGGCAGACACCCCTCCCCCGACTGCCCTGGGCCCAACCCCTGCCCAGCCCCGGGGCTGCCCGTCTCACCCGTGCCCGTCAGCACCTTCACCTTCTGGGTCTTCCTCAGCTTCACGGCCACTCGCTTCAGCACGCTGGCGATGTCGTCACAGGCCTCACCCAGGCCGTAGTGCTGCACGTACCTGCGGGCGGGCGGCAGTCACTGGCTCTCCAGTGACCCCTTCATGGGTGCCAGTGACCTCCTTGCAGAGCTGAGGGCCTCACCGACACCCACCTTCCACGTGGCCACAGGCAGCTGCCCCGAGACCCAGCCCCACACCGGGACCCTGGGTACAGCTGCCAGGACAGCTGACCGTTCGAGGGGGTCTCCCTGCAGACCCTAAGCAAAAGGACCGGAGTGTTCCCGATGACAGTCCCAGGGCAGGAATACCAAGACACCTGCCACCCGAAGGTCAGGGGCAAGAGCTGCCAGGCGCATGCAGCGGGAAAACAGACCCGTCGGGGGAGAAAACCGGTCAGCTGGAACCGCCCCAGACGCCAGAATCCACAGAGACCCTGAATCAGTTATTAGAACTGCATTCCCTGTGGTTACAAAGCAAAGAACCCACACAGAAGACAATAAAAAGAAGTAATCCGAATCTAACGTGGAAGAAAACTCTATGAAACACACGCTGAGGGAATTAAAGCAGCTCGAACTCCGCAGGGGAGAGGGCGAGGGAGCTGGGGACCCAGCGGCGCTGAGCCGGCGCTCCTGCAGCCAGAGCGGGGGATGGAGCCCTGCACCCACCGTCAGAGCCTGGTGACAGCCCTGCGTGGACGAGGACAGCGGCCGGAGTCAGCCACACGTGCGTGACACAAGCCGCACAGTCGGGGGTGAGAACCAAGGGCTGAGTACAAGCACAAGAAGCAAGAGGAAGCCGTGCCAGTGCCGGTGTCATAAACCGCCCGAGCGCTCGGCAAGGAGAAACTGTTACAGCCGCCAGAGCGTCGCACGTACAGAACAGAGGAACAGGGGCAGGCTCTCTCAGAAACCACTCCTCTGCGGACAGTCCGTCCACCTAGAACTCCGCCCACGGGGCAAACTCCCTCCAAAACGGAAGGTGAAATGAACACATCCTCCAACAGCAGCTGCATGGCCACTGGCGTCACAGGGAATCCTCGGCAGGGAGATGGCCCCAGAGGGCGGGGGCCCAGAGCAGACGGGGCGAGCCGTGACCCGTGAGGCTCAGGGCAGACTGCCAAGACTGAGTCTTCACTTTACATCCATGTCTCAAGAAAGCACAGCAGCATGTCTGCCACAGACAGCAACACGTGTCGTAACACTGGCCCACAGGCGAGGTCTGCAGACGGGAAAGGCCCTCAGGCCTCACGGCACTCAGGCCACTGCGATGTCCTGCAAACCCTAGAGCCACCTCCGCCCAGGTTCTAGGTAATAAGCTGACAAAAAGGAATCATGAAAAGCGTCTGAGGGACTTCCCTGGTGGTCCAGGGGCTAAGACACCACACTCCCAGTGCAGGGGGCCCGGGTCAATCCCTGAGCAGGGACCAGATCCCACAAGAGTCCGCGTGCTGTGACTAAAGATTCTGCAAGCTGCAACTGAGATGCGGCGCAGCCAAGCGAGCTAAAGAGAAGGCATCTGACTGATCTAGTAAAAGCCAGAGAGAGACGAGAAAAGGCGCACAGAACAGCTGTGACAAAGCCAAGACTGAAGATGTGGCCCTAACGTCAGCGACCAGCCAGACACGAGTGGCCTCAACACCTAAACTAAAAGCAGAAACGGCCAGACGGCTGAAAAGCAAGGGCCGACAACATGCAGCAATAAACATTTTAAATGTAAAGACACGCCAGCTCAAAGTAAAGACACAGGGGAGAGGGACACACGAGGGAGATTTCAGAGCAGAGACTATCCTGTCCAGGATACAGGAGGTCATGTCCTCAAGTCACCAGGAGAACACAACGACCTCCCCGCGACGCGGAGGCTGGAGACGTGAGCAGGACCGGCGGTGGGGGGCGAGCCCACCTCCTGCCCACGGCAGTAACAGGAAGACAGGCAGCAACGCAGAAACAAGGGAGGAACGCGGACCGGACAGCAACCGACAGAACAAAAACCAGAGGTCAGAAAGTGGGGACCAGAAGCTGGTTCTGTGGGGAAACCAAATAACTGGCCTGACGTCCTCAGGGTCCTAAAGGACATCTCTGGGGGCCTGCAGGACACAGGCACTCTCACCATCCTCGCTGGTGAGGGCAAACCAACTGGACATCTGCACAGCGACCGCCTGCACTGCCCAGTGTGAGAACACGGATGGACCCAGGGATGAGTGCCCGGCCAGGCGGGCACTGCCGGCAGGGAGGCTGCACACGTGGCCCCCCCTGTGGGACTCCAGAAGGTGCAGGAGGCAGGTGGGCAGGGAGGGGTCACACGGGAGCACAGGAGACTGGGGGCTTCCTGGACGTGTAACGGCTTCACGTGACTTGGCCAACAAAGGTCCATCTCATCAAGGCTATGGTTTTTCCAGTGGTCATGTATGGATGTGAGTTGGACTATAAAGAAAGCTGAGCACCAAACAACTGATGCTTTTGAACTGTGATGCTGGAGAAGACTCTCGAGAGTCCCTTGGACTGCAAGGAGATCCAACCAGTCCATCCTAAAGGAGATCAGTCCTGAATATTTATTGGAAGGACTGATGCTGAAGCTGAAGCTCCAATACTTTGTCCACCTGATTCGAAGAACTGGCTCATTTGAAAAGACCCTGTTGCTGGGAAAGATTGAAGGCGGGAGGAGAAGGGGACGACAGAGGATGAGATGGTTGGATGGCATCACTAACGCGATGGACATGAGTTTGGGTGGACTCCGGCAGTGGGTGATAGACAGGGAGGCCTGGCGTGCCGCGGCTCATGGGGTCGCAAAGAGTGGACACGACTGAGCGACTGAACTGAACGGCTTCACAGGTGCACCCACGTGTCACAACCCATCAGACTGTACACTAATGAGCACAGACTGTCTACGGCACCTCACGGTGCTGGTTTTCAGTTATGCTTATGAGGCTGGGGGACAGGGCCTGCGCCCTGCACTCACCCCAAGAGCTGGTGCCTGTTGAGGGTGTAGAGAAGGAAGTCAGCCAGGGTCTCCTCGCCCACGAGGTGGTCCAGCACAGTTCCTGGGAACAGGCAGCGGAGGGGGAGTGCTTCAGCTTGCTCCCTGCCCTCCCCACGCCCGCAGTCAAGTGGGAGGAGGGCGCCCCCTCCAGGGTGGGCCAGGATGCCCGACAGGCTCAGAGGGTGCCAGGGGTGTCAGCTGTGAGCAGCCAGGCCAAGCACAGGCCACCCAGCCTGGGAGCCTGGGGGCCTGGGAGCCTGGGGGCCTAGGAGCCTGCTGTGGGTGGTGGGGGTCAGGCTCACCACACAGGGCCAGTTTCAGGCCTGTCTCCACGCTTGGAATCTGAGGAGCCAGCACCCCGGGGGTGTCAAGCAGAAACATCAGCGGCCGCTCACACACCTGTGGGCAGAGGGTAGTCAGCTGGCCTTCTGCCTGAGGCTAGAGAAGGCCCTGGAACCTGCCCCCCAGAGTCACTGCCACCAAGCTCTCAGCATCCCCACAGGATGCCACTGCTGAGTGATGTGGAGAACGAATAAGGGCAGGAGCCCAGCAGCCACCTTGCCCCAGGAGGACAGGCTCTGCCCTGACCCTACTTGCCCCTGGGATGGAAGATACCTGAGCCCTGGCCCAGGTATGGTATGAGGACAAGGCCCTACCTGAATCCTGGACATCACAGCTCTGGTGATCCCAGGCTCGCCGCCCACCCTGGTGGCTTTTCCTGCAGGATGAAAGGGAGACGTCAGTCTGTCAAGCCCCCAGGCAGATATGCTAGATGAGCAGCGATGCACATGGGTGCCTAGCGGGGCCCAGCGAGGCCTCTGCAGGGTGAGAACCGCCTCCCAGGCGCCACGACCTGCTGAGGCACAGCCGTGACAGCTGGCCAGGGCTGCCTGTTGGCATTGCCTTCCTCCCTGCAAGGCCGGCACTGCCCCGGGATCGCCCACAATGGCCCACCCGTGGGGCGGCTCCTGACACCGGCCGCCGCGGGTCCCAGCTCAGGGCGTGTCCCAGGCAGACCCTCCCCGTGCTGAAGCAACACTTGCATCCATGAGCACGCGGACAGGTAAACAAAACGTGCTTCGTCCACACAAAGCAGTGTTATTCAGCCTTAAAAAGGAGGGTAATTACGACTCATGCTACAACACGGGTGGGCCCTGAAGAGTTAGGTTCCATGAAATAAGCCCAGCACAGTTCGGATCCTGTGAGTCCAGGTATGGGGCACCAGAGGACCAAATTTATACGAGAGAAAGTAGACCAGAGGTTCCGGGGGTCCGGAGGGCAGGCCCAGTTGTGTCTGGAGGCTGCCAGTGTGAGGCTTGCACAGCACTTAACGTGCTAACACCAGTGATGTCTTGAAAGCCACAATCACAGGCAAATAAGCAGCAGCTGGCTGCAGCAGCGCCCCAGCTGGCAGCAGAGCCAGCCTGAGCTGGCGGTCCCGCACAGCTCCGTCTCAGGGGTTCCCACAGCACACACTCATGCAGAACACGAGTCAACACGGACTTGGCCTCAAACGCCAGCAGGCATGAGACACAGGCCCGGAGAGCCCTCCCCAGGTCCCGGCCTGATGTCTCACCCACGTCTCCCACACGCCCTGAGCAAGCGGGACAAAGAGAGTGACGGAAGGACAAAATCGCCCACGTTTAGAAACTGCACATATTAAACATTTAAAGACAGAAAGCAGATGAAGTATAAAATGTATCAGGCAATGACTGTCTCACCAGCTGACTGCACACCAAGCTGTCAGCTGGGCCTCCTGGTGCCAACAGCCCCCTCAGTGAGCTGGGGTCTCAGGCTCTGGAGGGTCGTCCCAGCACGAGAACCAGTGCCTGCCCCCCCCAACTGCAGAAGTACCTTTCCTGAGGTGCTGCCTCCGCAGGGAGTTGATGAGCGAGGACTTGCCCACGTTGGGGACCCCGATCACCATGATGCAGGACTCCACGTGCTGGAAGCGCAAGGGCAGGGGGTGGGCACCACCCAGCCCCGCACCCCCATACCCCCGGGGCACCAGCGTGCCCACCTGGGGCCGCCCCACCCCACCTGCCAAGACCCGAGGGGGGTCCCCGGGCTGGGCTCAGCAGCGGGCCCGGGTTTCCCAGCGGAAGGGGCGGGCCCTCGGCCAGTCCTGGCCACCAACCTCTCCTCGGTGATGGCGACAGCTGCTCCCAACCAGCTCCATGGCCGTCGGGACGACCTGCAGCCAACAACCACCAGGCACCTTCCGGGGGCAGCCGGCTGCCCTCGGCCCCTGGAGGCGGCACTCCCACCAGCGGCCCACCACCGGCCGGCGTGGCTCCACACACGTCACACGCAGGCTGTGCTCTGGGGAGGGGTGGGGGTGGCCGGGGCCCTGCCCTGTTCTTCCCCAGGAAAGAGGAGAGCCCGAGGGGGACAGCGGGCACTGCCACGCCTTCCAAAGACGCATGACAGCCGCGGAATTCTCCAACTTGACCGGGAAAACAGGCACAGACCGTCCATGGCCACCTCCTACTTGGGACCAAAGGCATCTCTCGGCCCGACCCTGCTGTTCCCACCCCCAGTCTGCCCAGCCCAGGAGGTGACTGTGCCCCAAACCCAACAACACTCTGCTTCCTGCAGAAGCACAGTAATCTGTGGTGTTTCTTTAACATTTTAGGCAGAAGCCTCAGAGCACAAAACAGAAGAGACCCACCTGTTTGACATTTTCATCCTTCACACAGTTGGTAAAAACAACATGTTTTATGCCTTCTCTTTCTAAGTGTTGTATAATTTTCTAAAAGAGACAAGACGTTTCCAATTCAAACACCAAATGAAGACATGGGTGGCGTCATAAGCTAGAGTCTGAGGATCTGCTCAAGGGCTGGGGACTCGAAAGGAGGCTGGGCCACCAGGGCAGGTGGCCTGAGGGCACGTCAGGGGAGGGCAGGCCGGCCCCGGGGCGCCCCTGCCGCGGGCTCTGTGGGAGGACACAGGATGGGGCCACACCAGGTCATCCGAAACCACCTGCAGCCCCGGAGACGCTTGGCGCTGGTCTCCACTCAGTCACATCATCGCTCCTCGCCTCCCAACCAGCTTCCACAAAACAAGCCCCACTTACACTAAGGTTTGAACCCAGCTACAAAATATGTGGAATACTTTAAAAGCCCCAAAGTAAACTGACATTAACATGAACTTACTGGCCTAAACGTGAAGCAAAATCACTGTATGACTCTTATTTTTACAACCAGTACTGCACTGTTTGAGAGCCCCTTGGACTGCAAGGAGATCCAACCAGGCCATCCTAAAGGAGATCACTCCTGAATATTCACTGGAAGGACTGATGCTGAAGCTGAAGCTCCAACACTTTGTCTACCTGATTCGAAGAACTGACTCATTGGAAAAGACCCTGATGCTGGGGAAGACTGAAGGTGGGAGGAGAAGGGGACAGCAGAGGATGAGATGGTTGGATGGCATCACCAACTCAATGGGCATGAGTTTGAGTAAGCTCCGGGAGTTGGTGATGGGCAGGGAGGCCTGGCGTGCTGCAGTCCATGGGGTCGCAGAGTCAGATACGACTGAGCAACTGAACTGAACTGAACTGCATTGTTTGATCAGCTACTAATTTACTTAAAGGAATAAAATAGCCACTCATTGATTCAGTTAGTTTTGCTGATTTTTTGTTTGCTGTGATGATGCAGATGAAGGTCAGGCCCACAAAGACTTCGTGAAGTCACACTGCAGGCTGCGTACAAATCTGCATGGGACCCCCCCCTCCCAACCTGCATAGGCAGACACGGGGGTGGAGTTTAAAGAACTCAATGTACCACAGCCAACTAAGAAACCAGAACGCGTTCCTGCTGCTGCAAAAGGAAAAGCTACACACACACAAAAGCTGGCTCGATTTCAAGATTCTGAACCTACTCTCTATGTTTCTCTTACTCAGGGACAATAGGAGACATCACCCCTGGATGCTGTGTCCCCATCCAGCAGGGCTCGGGGACACCCCCAGTTGCTTTGGGTCTCACACCTTCCAGATCACTCAGGGGGCAGCAGGCAGCCCAGAGCTCAGACCAGAGGTCTGGGAGGACACAGGGAGCCAATGCTGCTGCACCAAGAGGCCTCTGGGTCGGAGAGCAGGGTGATGGCCACTCGCCCCAGGAGGCAACTGAAACACGAGCGAGTGAAAGTTAAACAAGAGACAGGCATCCATACCACAGCTGCAGCCACATGCGGCGTGCTCACAGCCTCGAGGGCCCTGCGGCCGCTCTGTGGGAGCGCGGCTCCTCCCCTCGCCCACGGCTGGACCCCCGCTGAAGGATACAAACTCTTTGGTCACCTGGATGACAGGTTAGTCTAAGGCTAGTTTGCTAAAGCACGCAGGCCTGGGCAGACCAGACCAGACATCCAGTCAGATTTGGGCCGTACCTGCTGCTCCTTCAGATCTGCCAGGTCCATTTTGTTGAGGACGAGCAAGTGAGGCTTAAGCCCAAGGGTTTCCTGAAACAGAGGGTTTCGGCCTGACAGTGGGATGTGGCAAAATTAAGGCAAAATTCCATCAACTTGACCACCAATTGACATACTTTCCCTTGTCTTGTTATGCAGACTGGACCTCCTACAACAGGACACCCTCGGAAGGAAAGGACAGTGCAGAAGCCTGTCTGGAAGCAGGTGCGCTCCAGCCAGCCCAACCCCGAGACCCAGCCGACCCCAAGTCCTGCAGTCACCGCCTGAGGGCCACCGAGCCTCTGCAGGCCTCCGGCGCCTCCTGCGGACAAGAGGCAGGGCAGCGCCCTCTCGTGGCTCCTCAAACAGGAATGATGGCGGCAAAAACACACAGAGCTCAGCGGAAGGTTTTGTGACTAGACCACTGTTTAGCTGCCAAAAGATCTGGTCAGTCAGGACAAGTGCCTCCCACGAGTCCTAACCAGTGTATCTCATGCCACCACCGCCACCCCTGGGCGTCTGCATGGAGACCGCCAGTGAGCCCACCTCCTCACATCAGGGGCAGCCCCTTCCTATCCCCGCCAGGGCCCCGCGCTCACTGTGACACCGGCACGTCAGGGGGGAGCTCTGCGTCTGCGTGCTGGGGGTGCTCAGCCCTTTCCTGGCGCCTGTCCCAGGAGTCGCGAAGCCTCAGCATGCCAGGTTCCAGGCACCCGGTTAAGCCGCTGTGTCCCCACACACAACACAGGGACAACAAAAACAACAACTTACTTTCTCCATAAACAGCGCTCTGCCCTCAGAGGTTAACCAAGCCTGAGCTACCTCAGAACACTGAGCTCCCTCAAGGGGCCGTCCTGGAGAAGTCAGGACACCCAGCGAGCAGAGGAGGGCGAGGCAGAGGCGGCCCCGCAGCGCACGGGCAGCAACGGCAGGCGTGCTCGTCCAGAAACCAGACATGCAACAGCCAGCACGCCCTTCTGACTGGCATGAGATACTGTACGAACTGCAACATTTAGCCTACGGTAGAGAAACTGGAGAGTTTTCTCAGAAATTCCAAGTACAGATGGTGATGACTTTCAAACCAACACCTGTGTCTTCTAGGGAGCCTCTAAACACAGCTCAGGTAAATACAGCAAAAACACGGTGTGCAAAGCACGCTCATTACTGAGGGAGATCGTTCCCCCTTCTGGTGCATCCTTTCGTACAGGAAGGAAGCCTGGTTGGCAGCCACTTTCTAATGGAGGCGTCATATCCCACCTGGAGCCTGCTACTGCTGCAGCGAGTTGGAAGGCACGGGTGTGCCAGGCGGAAACCTGAGACGAACGAGCTACCCTGTGTCAGAGGGAGCTTCTGGGCCCCACACCAGGGATCCTGACTCACTGGCCTGGAAAGTGGCCTGCTGCTGCTAAGTCGCTTCAGTCGTGTCCAACTGTGCGACCCCATAGATGGCAGCCCACCAGGCTCCGCTGTTCCTGGGATTTTCCAGGCAAGAGTACTGGAGTGGGGTGCCACTGCCTTCTCCAGGAAAGTGGCCTGGATATTAGTATTTTCAAGAGCCTCCCGGGGGAATTCACCAAGAAGTTCTCACCACCAGCTGGGGTCCTTCTGTTCGGCACAACTCCGACTCCATGAACCTGGAGATGGCATCCGACCCCGTGGTCTGGGCTCAGGATGCCACCACCCCTCACTTCAAACAGCAACTGCAGTTGAGGTTTGGAGAAAACAGCAAAATTCTGTAAAGCAATTATCCTTCAATAAAAAAAATTAATTAAAAAAAAATAGCAACTCCAAGTCCAGGTTGTCACCTGTCACTTCTGACCAACAGGCCTGAATCAGGGGATCCCAAGACCCTTCCCTGGGTTCTAGCAAAACTAGTCTGGACAGCGGCTCAAGAAATTGAGAGAAACATTTTATTTATTGGATTAGACTTATGATCTGGCTTCCCTAGTGGCTCAGAGGTAAAAAAAAAAAAAAATCGGCCTGCAATGTAGGAGATGTGTGCAGGACACACAGGTTCAGTCCCTAGGTGGGGAAGATCCCTTGGAGAAGGAAATGGCAACCCACTCCAGTATTCTTGCCTGGAAAATCCCATGGACAGAGAAGCCTGGCGGGCTACGGTCCATGAGGTCACAAAGAGTTGGACACAACTTAATGACTAAACAACAAAAAGGACACAACTCTGAAGCAGCCAGATGGAAGACATGTGCAGGGCGAAGGCTGGGAAAAGACGTGGAGCCTCCCCCGCTGCGGGTGCCTCTGCCTGCATCTCCACCCTCTCAGCAACCAGGAAGCTCTCCCCACCCCACCCCCCAACAGTCTGGGGTTTTCTGGCAGCTTCATTACACAGGCGGACAGAGTGAAAGGCTGACCTTTGGTGAGTGAACTCAACCTCCAGGGCCTAAGGCGGGGGTGGCAGGGGTAGGACTGAAAGTTCTAACCCTCCCATAGCAAGGCTGGTGCCCCCAGCAAGCAGCTCCCTCCTTAAGGGACCAAGGTCTTTTCCAAAACCACCTCATTAACAAGAGACACCTTATCACACCCCTCACGTTGGAAACTCCAAGACTTTCAGGAGCTCTGTGCCAGAACCAGGACAAAGACCAAATAGGTACTGCTTATTCTAAGCGATTACTTCACCACCACTGAAGGATATCCGGGCGTCATGGACCTCGATGATGCAGTCCACCAGCCTCAGGCTGCTCTGCATCTTCTTCAGCCCTGGAAAACAGAAGAGGGCCGCCTCAGGGGAGGACGGGTTCCGAGCCTTTAATGAAGCAACGCTGAAGAACAGTTAGCCGCTGCACAACGTTGTGTTAAGTTTCTCCGGTGCAGCAAAGTGAATCAGCTATACAAAAACACTGCCCCTCAGCGTCCCTCACTCAGCCAAGCCCAGTCTTTCGGGCACACCTGCAAACATCCCTTGTGGCTGGATCCCTTGTGGTTCAGACAGTAAAGAGTCTGCCCGCAATGCGGGAGACCCAGGTTCGATCCCTGGGTCAGGAAGAACCCCTGGAGAAGGGAATGGCAACCCCCTCCATTCTCATCTGGAGAATTTCATGGACAGAGGAGCCTGGCGGGCTACAGTGCATAGGGTTTCAAAGAGTCGGACAGGACTGAGCGACTTCATTTTCTTTCTTTTCAAACATCTCGCCTCCACCGCCTGCTTCTCGCCCGCGGTCGCCCCGTCCCCCTAATGGAGGGGCGGCGTGGGCCGAGGGCCGCCACCCTCTCACACCCGGCGGCGCTGGGCCTGCAGGCGCTCTCGGAGCCAAACTCTGAGAAAAGTAAGAACCTCAGAGGGTGCAGGCGAGAGACCGCCAGCTCGATCTACGCCTCAAGGTGCTCAGGTAATTAAACAGCCGACTTCAACCTGGAAAGTGCTTTCCTAGCCCTGCCTTATTCCGTCCCCAAATAACGTCCAGGAAATTGCGTCCTTTTCCAAGCAGGTGGGGACACGGGCTTCGAGCCGAGGAACAGGGCCTGCCGGGGTCAGCTCACGAGCCCGCCCCGCGGTGGACCCGCGAGGAGCCGGGGAAGCAGCGCGCCCCGCCGCGCCTCACCCTTGGCCATGTGGCCCGGAAACCAGCGCGCCACGTCGCGACCTTCCAGAGGGAAGCTCTCCCGCCAGGCCGCTCGCACGGCGGCGCAGAGAGTCCGCGGAGACAGCCTCATGGGTCCGCGTCCCAGACTCCGTGCAGCACTACGGACCGCTCCACCCACGGACCTGTCCGCCGGGCCCGCGCGACCCCGCACAAGGGTTCCGGGGCTCCACGCGGCCGGCGCGGCCCGCGCATGCGCACGACGCTGCCTCGGCCCGCAGGAGGCGCTTAGCGGCCAGTGCTGGAGCTGGGCCGGGACCGGGGCTGGGGACGGGGCTGGGGACGCGGCTGGGGGCCGGGCTGGGTCCCTCGGGCGGGCTTCAGGGAGGGCTACGAGCCAGGGCCGCACCCGCGCAGTTCCGGGAGTTCTCAGGGGTCCAGTCTTCATTAAATTAAAAAATCCTGGTTCTTCCTTAACCGTATTCTGAGTGACAAAATTTAGTAGTCCGCTGTCAATTTGGTCCTTTTTACAAACTTGGTTAAATTTTTTCAGATATTTTAAATTTAGCTGACAAGTGTAAGATCCTCTTTTTCAAGTACTCTGGGTTTTAATGTAAAAACTCTTTGCAAACGCTGCAGTTCTGCTAAATTAAATCTCTGAATGCAATAAGCCTGAAATTCTCTTAATTGCAGCAATACTCAGTCTAAGTACAGTCAGATTTTAACTTTTTTTTTCTTTCTTTTTTCCGCTGTGCCGCAGGGCTTGCAGGAGCTATTTCGTAACCAGGGATTGAACCCAGACCATGGCGGTGAAAACCCAGAATCTTAAACACTAGGCCACAGGGAAGTCCCAGATTTTAACTTTAAATCAGAAGCCTGGGCTACTGCTCACTGCACTTTGTTGTAAGAGTATGAAGCTAATGGAATTTTTTAAACAAGCTCCTAAAACTCCAAATATGCTCAGATTCTCAGATCAAAGATACCATTACTGTCATCTTGATGGCCCTAAGCCTAATACTCAGGGCGAGCTGTTCCTAGGGCTGAGACAGGCCCTCCCATGGCTGAGTGAGACCACCTGGGCCCCCTGCACAAGCTCCCAGACCTTCCACACTGAGCTGCCCTCTGCACCCAGATGGCCTCAGTCCTGCACACGGACTCAAAATACCTGAGACGACAACAGAGAGCTGTGTGCCTGACAGACACTGCCCTTCCACAGCCCTAGGACCAAAGAACCAAAATAAAATCCTGCCAAATCCCGGATTTCTCTTCACCTGTCTTACTGGCAGGTGCCCCAAGCAAAGCAACTCCAGGGACACAAGGGAGCGGATACACAGACAGACCTTTGGGGGCAGAGATCCCCGGAGGGCGATTTGACCTAAGATGAGAAGGTGATGAGAAGGTGCTGGGCTGAGGGCATGGCCAGCACCACGGCTGACAGTCTGGCCACTTGGAGCTGGAAAGGAGCCCGGTGGCAATTCTTTGGGCATGCACACACTCCTCCAGGGCCCACACGCGAAGCAGGACACACCATGCAGCCCGAGGTCCAAGGAGGATCAGGTGGGCACCAGGCCAGGGGGCCCCATGCCTGCTGTGTGGAGTCCCAGCCTCTGCAGCTCCCTGCTTCCCTCTGCAGGCCAGCCTTCAGCTGCACTGCCTCCGGGGACAGTCCTGGAGAGATGCCCACACTCTGCCGTGGCAGCTGTGAGACTGGCCATTGCCAACCCCACCTGAGGCCTCTGACCTTTCCTTGGCTGTGAGATGGGGGCCATGCAGCCGCTTCCCTGGGACACTTCAAGGAGGCAGTGAAATGAGATGGGGGCAGCTGAGCACAGCACCAGGACCCCAAGGGCTCCCCACATTTATGCCAACACTTCCCAGGGCACCCTGTTCCTCTGTACCCTTCAGGCCTCACTGTTCACTTCCTCCAGAAAACCCTGAGCCCGCAGATCAGAACAGGGTGCCCCATGCCCTGTGAACTCCCGTCTCCCACTTGCTGGCCCTCACCCGGCCCACAGGGCAGCCAGTACCTGGTGAAGGGTCTGTGGAGTCACACCAGGGAGGCCTACCAGCTCTGCTGCCACTACGATGAGAACGCAGGGACCCGGGAACACACCCAGGGTCCCGGGTGTCCGAGGGAGGCAGGCCACGTGCTGGGGGCACAGAGCCCTGCAGTGACCAGGGCTGGGGCAAGACGAGAACAGAGCAGCCCAGGCTGCAGCTCGGAGGCATAAGTATGACTCGACACAGGCTCTTTTACACACTTTATGTGCCATCAATGGTGGCGGCAGCAGCATCCCATGTCTCCCTCCTCCAGGAAGACTGCGCTCAGCTCAAGCTCAGCCCTGACCGGAATCCAACAACTTGAGACATGAGGGAGCTGACCCCTGGTGACAACATCCCAAGCCCGCCTGAACCTCATCCATCACAGGACAGGGTAGGGCCAGCCTCCCCGACCCCAGCACTGGGAGCGCAGAGCCAGGCTCAGAGCCTGGGCTCGGGCCACTGGGCCTGGGGGTCCCACAGCGTCATGAGCCGGTCAGCCTCCCTCCAGCCAGACAGGAGAGCCCCGTGTGTGGTGGAATAAAACGTCCGGTGTGTGGCTTCCCCTGCGAACAGTACCTGGAGCTGGAAAGAAGGGGGCAGTCAGCTGGGTGCCAGGCCTCGGCCACCAGCCCCACACCTGTTGCCTGGGCTGCAGAAGTGATGGCAAATGTGGTGCTTTGCTGCTGCCTTAACCAGCACCCTGATGCAGTTGGGCAACGAGGACCGGCACCCGGCCGCTGCCACGGGAAGGAGCAGCAGCAGTGAGGACCCCTCAGAGCCAGCACACCCGGAGCCCAGCACAGTCAGAGGGTGGAAGACCCGTCAGGCGGCTCTGGAGAAAATCTGAACGTCGCCCAAAACAGAGCAAAACACCAGAGAGGGAAATTAGCAGGGAAAAGTTAAGAAAATTCTAGGGCCAGCTCAGAAGTACACCATCGAACTAGAAATCCAGAAAAAGGGGAAGAAAAAAAAACCATGATGAGATAGTTCAGGAGAATCCCAGATGACTGAATACACGCCGGAGGGCAGTGCAGCTGGGCTCTGAGGCCCTGAGTGCGGGACCTCTTCTCCTTCCAGCTTCACTGGAGCGAGGCAGCTGCCCTCACAGAAGGCCCTCACGGGCGCCCCGGGCAACCACAGGGCAGCGTGACCACGCCAAGGCCGCCACGCTGTGAGGAAGCCCAAGCCACTAGGCGCGGCCTCGGGCAGGCGCTCCGGCCAACGTGCCAGCTGTGCTCAGGGCAGGCGTGCGAGAGAAGCAGCCTCGCGTGGCCCAGCCCGGCCCTGAGTCTCCCCCAGCTGAGGCCCTGGACATCGTGGGCAGAAACAGCTGTCCCATGGTGCCCACCTACAGAATTCAGCAGCCCAGGGCAGTGGTTGCTTCCACCACGAAAAAGAAGGCGCCCTCGCAGCTCAGGTGTGGACAGTGCCCACAGCAAACAAGGCGTGTGCAGACAGCCCTCTTAACAAAACTACTTCATCAGGGGCCTGGGAGGGCGGGGAGAGGCCTGAGGGCTGGGCGCGCAGAGGCGCGGAAGAAAGCTAAAACTTTATGTGCTGTGGTCAGAATCCCATCAGCAATTCCTGAAAGTGAAGCATCAAGAAGCAACGTTAGCAAAACGCACTTAGAAGGAGTTCCCTGGTGGCAGAGTGGTTAAGACTGTGCTTCCAATGCAGGGGGCCCAGGTTCCATTCCTCGTCTGGGAACTAATATCCCGTATGCTGTGAGGCATGGGAGGGAGTCAGTTCAGTCGCTCAGTCATGTCTGACTCTGCGACCCCATGAACCACAGCATGCCAGGCCTCCCTGTCCATCACCAACTCCTGGAGTTTACTTGTGATGCCCTCCAACCATCTCATCCTCTGTCGCCCCCTTCTCCTCCTGCCCTCAATCCTTCCCAGCATCAGGGTCTTTTCCAGTGAGTCAGCTCTCTGCGTGAGGTGGCCATGGGAGGGAGAGGCATATAGACAACTGAACAGGGAATGCTGGATGACGTGTGAACTCTGAGGGTGGTAACAGTTCTGTAGTTATGTATTTTAAGACATGACCTCTATCTTTTGGAGATGCACACTGAAACTTGCAAATGAAAAGTCACCTGTGGGGCGTGCTTACTAGCAGGTGAGTCAGGAGGGCAGGGAGACGCCAGGAGCAGATGGGTGTGAAGCTGCAGACAGGAACCCAACGGCTCTGCCAACCTTTATAGGCCTGAAAGTTTAACACATTCAGTGCCTTGTAAAAAGCGAGAGTGTCAGTCACTCAGTCGTGTCTGACTCTTTGTGACCCCACAGACTGTAACCCACCAGGCTCCTCTGTCCATGGGATTCTCCAGGCAAGAATACTGGAGTGCGTAGCTATTTCCTTCTCCAGGGGATCTTCCTGACCCAGGGATTGAACCCATGTCTCCTGCATTGCAGGTAGATTCTTTACCACTGAGCCACCAGGGAAGCCCCTTTGTAAACAGTAGTAGAACCATAATGAAAAAGAACCTGAGAAAGAACACATACATACGCATACACAGCTGAATCACCTCGCTGGACACTCGAAACTAACACAGCATTGTGAATCAACTAAACTTCAATTCTAGAAAGCAGCTTTAACAAGGCAGCAGCTTACTGTGTTATTTGGCAATCAGAGCCAGCCTGAAGTGCAGCTGGGGAAGGGTCAGCGGTTTGCCCCCCACCGGAAGGCTGTATTCTGTTTTTATTCTATTAGCCATCACTATAGGATGCTCTGACGCTTCAAGCTACAGGTATGTATAATTCGGATTAAAATAACATGTTTCAAAAAGAAAGTGGACTCTGAGGCGCAGGGTCCCAGCCCGCTGAGTGCAGCAGCAGCCCCAGCCTTCGCAGGCCTATCCTGTCCCCAGGCCCCCCGTGGGACCCCGGTGCCCTCGCCCAGCGGCTGCCTCCTACCTGCGCCCCCTTGCCGTCTGAAGGGAGGGGCTGGGCCAGCCGGTCCATGTCGTCCCCAGAGCTGCCCACGGCCAGGTAGCTGTAGGAGCCCCGGGTGTACGGGGCACTGTGCCAGCAGGACCTCAGCACACTCCTGGGCGCGGGGAGCTGGGGGTTCCCTGAGCCAAGAGACGCACACGTTAGCCAGCAGCCCACCCACCCGTCCACAAAAGCAAGACCACTGCTGGGGAGCCAAGCCCAGGGGGTGTGAGCGCAGGGCTCCCCTCCAGAGGCTCCTGAAGCAGCGTCCCAACACACACCGCTGCCTTTCTGAGCCTCGGTGTCTCACCTGTAAAGCTCTGATTGTGGACATTCGCATCCATCTTGGTGGCAGATTTTTAGAAAAGAAAAGTGGGAAGTGCTTGCAAAGCATTTCAGTTCCCCAGAGAGGAGAACTCTTAGTGCCAGCTGACATGGGAAGGCTGTCCCGAGACTCAGGGCCGAACCCAGTTCCTCTCTGGGGGAGGTCTGGTCCCTGTCACAGACCAGCCGCTCGGGTGGGAGGCAGCAGCGAGGCCCCTGCGGTCAGTACCTGTCACCCTGCGGAGCACCTGCGTCAGAGACCTGAGCACGTCCTCGTCCGACAGTGTCTCCATGAACTCAGACTCGAGCCCCGCGATAAAGCCACAGAGCACGTGGCTGGCCCTGCTGGAGAGAAGCAGAGCTGGACCAGGCCCGCCACACCAGACCCGCCCTGCCGTGGCCAGCAGCTGCGCCAGTGTGGGCTCAAAGCCCCTGGGTCCCTCGACACGGGGTCTGCAAGGTCAGAACTCTCAGGGCACCAAGATGGCTCCTGCTGACTCCCCTGTCGAAGGCTGGTGGGGACAGCTGTCCCTAGCACAGTCGGGGACTGTGTATCAAGTCCTGAGCCTTCTACTCCTCTTTATAAAACCCTGCACGAGAAAGAAAAAAAACCCACACGATGGGCCGGAGGGGACCAGGCGACCATGTGGACCCCAGCTTGGCTGCTGGGGTGAGTACCCCTGGGTCCTCGGCAAACACGTCTCAGAAGTGAGCAAAGTGTGTCTCTTACGAGGAAAACAACTGCAAGTATTTACTGCACATTGCAGGTCCCGAGAGATGCTGACGAGCTGCACGCACTGGGCCTCTGTCTGTTCCTGCAGGGAGTGGGCTCGGGGGTCTGTCTCACCACTTTAGGGTGCCCCTTGTGTCCCCCCTCATGTAAGCCCTCCAGAAATGCCTCGAGGAGAATCAACACAGTGCTAGACCCCCCAGAGAGCTCACACCCAGGCCTCCTCGGAGAAACCTGCAAAGAACACGTACTGGAAGGGAGGCAGGACCCAGAAGCCAATAAGCTTCTTGAACCAGGCATCCTGCAGCTCGAGGGCGGTGTCCTCCAGGGGCGACATGTCCTCCCACACCACCTGGATGTGCTGGCAGTCTGGCTCCCAGAAGGGCTCCTCAAACTCCAAGAAGATTTTATTGTTGGTCCCAAAGCCTATTTTCCTGATCGCTTCCGCCTTTTCAGTGGGCAGTGGTGGCTCAAAGAAGGTGTCCAGATGCTTCTTAAAAAAACCTGGAATTCAAAATTGGACGCCTTACACCATGTCAGTCTCTTAATGGGAATCCACAGCCACAGGAATGGCCCTGAGCCCGTCAGAGGGTCCGAAAGAGGTCAGAGGGTCAGATAAAGGTCAGAGGGATCAGAGAAAGGCGTCTGGGAGCCACGCAGGCTCCCTGCAGGCCGGAGCCCCGACAGCCAGCACTCAGTGGAGGGACAGGCAGGCCCCGAGAATGCCTGCCACGCAGGATCAGGTGGCCCAGCCCCGGACCGCTCTGCGGGACAGGCCCGAGCCTGCTGCCTCTCGGGCTGCCCAGGGTTAGTTTGCAGGAACAATGAAACACACAGGCTTCACCCAGAAGCCACAGGAAAAGTGATCAGTGTTTAGCCTGAAGTCACACCACAAGGAGAGCAAACATTCACAGCACAAGCCAACCTCGCCAGTTCACGGGAAAAAGACCAAGTCTGACAGGAAACAAGGCTTGGCCGTGAACACTGCAGAGGGGACCGTCTCCCCACAGCCACCCACTCGCTGCAGAGCTTCAGCCCACCAGTTCCTGCAGGACTGGACTTGGTCCTACACACATGTATCCAAACACACACGTGTACAACACTGTGCAACAGAACACGTGAAAAGTAACTTTGTGTCAGTGTTAATTAGCGGCGCCTGCTGCTCCCACTGCTGCTGCTGCTGCTGCTAAGTCGCTTCAATCATGTCCAACTCTGTGCGACCCCATAGACGGCAGCCCACCAGGCTCGTCCATCCCTGGGATTCTCCAGGCGAGAACACTGGAGCGGGTTGCCATTTCCTTCTCTAACGCAGGCGTGCATGCTAAGTCGTTTCAGTCATGTCTGATTCTATGCAATCCTATGGACAGCAGCCCACCAGGCTCCTCTGTCCACAGGATTCTCTAGGCAAGAACACTGGAGCAGGTTGCCATTTCCTTCTCCAAATTAATGGTACCTACACATGAGAAAATACGGTGTAGCTGTAAAGAACAAACCGGACAGGCGCCTGGCGCCCTGTGAACGGCGGCGGCACAGCCATAACGATGCACCTGCCGGTTGCAGCAGCTCAGTGAGCCCACACCACAACTGTGCGTGAGCCAGGCCCTCCGTGTACAAGAACACAGACTGTGACAACCTGTCTGTGCTGATGTGGAAGCGGAGGAGCAGCAGAACAGCGTGCTAATAACGCGCAGCAGAGTCCACCGTGGGAGAAGGAGCCGGCTGAGCAAGCCAGTCCACACCCACCCTCCCCTAGGGGGCAGGAGGCTCCGCGGCCCATGGGTGGGGTCGGGGCGGGGGAGACTCCTGCCCTTCACCTTCCAGCCATGCTGGCACCTGTTAGCTTTGTGAACTTGGGCAGTTAAGTGACTTCTCTGTGTTATCATTTATCAAATAGGGGGTGGGGCAGAGATTTCCCAAGCTGCCAGAGAAGCAGATGAGATAAACCCGGCACAAACTTGCTTTCAGTTATCTCCACCTTTTACCAGATTGCCAGCTCCTACTGCTAGATCTTCCCTGGTGGCTCAGCGGTTAATGCATCTGCCTCCAATGCGGGAGACCTGGGTTCGATCCCTGGGTCGGGAAGATCCCCTGGAGAAGGAAATGGCAATTCACTCCAGTATTCTTGCCTGGAGAATCCCATGGATGGAGGAGCCTGGTAGGCTACAGTCACAAAGAGTCGGACACGACTGAGAGACTTCACCTTCACCTTCACTGCTAGATCTAAAGCATCAGATCTGGAATTAAATAGCATTATGCTCACAACTCCTTCCTCGATTACCACCGGGACTGAAACATAAGACCTGGTTTTCCACCCTCTGAAAGCAGTGTGGTGAGCCTCGAGGCCGTCCCAACCTTTCCGTGAATTACCTCCCAAAGGAGCAGCACACCTGCTGACCTGTGACCTCTCTTCTTGTGAAACCTTATTTCAAAGCGAACAATTGCTACAAAGCACAGTAGAGTAGCTCTATCCCAAACTCAGAATGAAAACGTGAGCTCAGCAGCCAACGAGTGCCCCGGAATGAATGAGGCTGGAGAAAACCAGAGGCCAGGGCACCTGAACGAGAACTGGAGGAACGGACGAGAACAGCAGGCTTTACCTAAGGGCACGGTGACGACCACGTGATGGGCTGGGAAGCAGTCTCCGTCCTCACATTCCACCAGCACGGGAAATATCTCCCCAGGAGCAGAGGCTTCCTGGAAGGACCCATTCCAGTGAATGGTCTTCACGGGTTTGTCAAAAACCATCACGTCCTTGGGCAAGGAGGCCATGATGCAGTCTGTGAGTCCTTGGTAGCCCCTGGGGGAAACAGAGGTGTCTGTGGTCAGGACCAGGCCCTGGAGGCGAGGCTCTACAACAAGCCCTCCAAGCTCACACCAGATCAGGGAGCTGCAGGGGGCTCTGGTCCCAGCTCAGCCAGGGAGGAGCGCAGGGAGGGAGGGGGTCTCACGGGAGGATTACAGGAACAGAGCTCCCCAGGTTTTCGTGAGGAGCAGGTCCCTCCTCACCCGGCCCAGGGCTCCCATTCTGGGCATCTTCCCCATCATAGCACCCTCCCTATGCAGGGCAGTCCTGGAGGGTCTCATGAGGGCCCCGTGAGGGGACAGCCACCCCAACACAGAGCAGGCCTGTCTGCCCATCTCTGAGGTCCAACCCCCAACAGTGCTTACAGGCAGGAGGCCTCCTAAACCTGGCGGGGAGCAAGGCATTACAAGATGCATTTCCTTCTTTTAATCACTTTTTCTTGAGAAAAATTCTTTTCTTTTCATAAGTGATCAAAACTATGGCAGTAAATGACCAGTCTCCCTAACACAGGAAGACAAACAGCCCCTGGCCCTCTCACCCATCCCCTGCCTCCCAAAGCTTGGCCTGAGGTACAGGTAGGGACCCCCGGGGGTGCATGAAGGGGGTCTGGGGAAGCACAGAGGGGTCTGTCTGGGTGGGTGGGGCAGGCACATACTCAGGAAAGGTGCAGTCCAGCCCTGGCAGCACAGTGTACTCCCCGAAAGGCGCGAGGGCAACCAGGTCCATGCTGTGGGTACCGCTCACACAGCACTCCACGTTGAACAAGTTCTTCAGGATGGCCAGTTTGAGCTTCTTGGTCTCCTCATCCTCTGTCCAGCTGGCCATGTGCTGACGGATCTTCTCCTTGAGGTACTCCCCGACACTGGGTGGGGTGGTCTCAGCCGCCTGCAGGAACTCCCTTGTCTGGTCTATGAGACTGTAGAACAGACTGGCCATCTCCGCCACGAGCTCAAGGCTCACACTTACCCCAGAGCTGGCGTAAGACACAGATGGCAGGCCCACGTGACCTCCGGTCTCGATCAGCTGGTTCTCCTCGGAGAGGGCCTTCTCCCCGAGCAGCCCGTATTTGGCAGCCAGCTGGAAGACGGGGTTGCCCTGGGAGGGCCCATGGATCCAGTGAGCGCCTACCTCCACCACGCCACCTGGGAGCGGTAGGAGAGGCCACCATGAGGCTCCCTGCCCTGAGTCCCTCCCCTTGCCACACTCAGCCCTGCCCTTCCAGAGGCCCACATCATTCCAGAGGACCACAGGCTCTGACGCCAGGGCCCGTCAGACCTGACTTAGGGGAACACCCCCTGAGGGGTGCTGGCCTGCGCGTGCCTGGGAAGGATACTTGGAGGCAGGCCTGGGGGCAGAGGAGGCACCAAGGAGCAACCTGGAGGCTGGAGGTGGTGGTGTGGGGGCTCCCTGCGGCGGTCAGAACCAGGGCCACTGTGTGGTCACGGGTTCCCCTCCGCCGCAGCGGCCGACCCTGCTCACTGCGGACAGCTGAGTTTCGGGGAGCAGTGAACTTCGGTAATTACGTGGGGCGGAGCGGGGATTCGCTCAAGGGGCCAGATAAGGGTTCCAGGACGCCTAACCCTGGACGTAGGCCGAGCCAGGAGCAGGGCTCCAGAGGCACCGGCTGGGCTCCGGGAAGGGGTTCCGGGAAAGGCTGTTACCGAAGCTGTGCTCCGAGCGGATGCGGCCACCGGCGCGGGCCGTGGCCTCCAGAACCCGAAGGTGTGAGAAGGCCGGGTGGCGGCAGAGCCTCTGCGCCGCCCCCAGCCCCGCGATGCCGCCGCCCACCACCAGCACCCGCGGGCCGCGGCCCGGGGCTTCCGCCTGACGACCACCCGACTGCATCGCCGCGGTCCCGGGCGGTTCCGGAGAGTCCCCCGCCGCTAGGAGGTTCGTGGAGCCGGGAAGAGACCAGAGCGGGGCGGGGATTCGGGGCGGGACAAGGGGCGGGGCAAGGCCGGAGGAGGAAGGGCGAGGGGCGGGGCCGGAGGAAAGGGACGAGGGGCGGGGCCAGAGGTGAAAGGGCGGGGAGAGGGGCGGGGAGAGGTGGGGCAAGGAGTTCAGTTCCGGCCCGGCCCGCCCCCCATGTGGGCCTGTCTCAGCTGCGCGCGCGCGCCGGGTGGCTTGGGACGAGAGGTCTGGCCCACCGCGCGGGAAGGTGGCGGAGGGTCGCCCGGGAGTGCGAGGGCCAGCGCGGAGAGGTCGGTGTATTATCCATCGGTGCCGGCGTTGTAGGTGACCGTCCCCACCGAGGGAGAGTCCGGGCGGCCGACTGGCCTGTTCGGGTCGTGTCCTTGTCCTCTGGAGACGTGGGAACGGGGCCAGGAGGCGAAGGAGGAGCCTCTTTTCTGCCTCCGATGCGCGAGCGAGCGCCTTCACTTCCAGAGCCCGTGGACCGCGGTGCCGAGGTGTCAGGGCGGATGGGGAGAGACGACGACCCTGGTGTGAGTGTGTCCACAGTTACGTGTCTACATGCACAGGGTACAACACACGTGAACCACCCCCTCCCCGCCCCCGCCCACATCTCTGACCCCAGGAGCGTGAAACAAGTTCTAGCCTGCAGGCATTTCTGGAGAATTATTCTGGTTCGGGCTAGTCTCCCTTACAGCCTTGCAGCGATTAGAAAGCTCCTGCTTTCTGCTAAAAGGGCCATAGGGCTGCTCTGTAAGCACATCATCCTTCCACCCCTGGTCATGCGGCTCCCACCGCTGCCTGCGGTGCCGCCGTGAGTTGGGGTGGGCCAGGAGGGAACTTAGCTCCAGTCTGGGCAGGTGGTCCTTCTGTCTGGCGTCTTTCTCCATCTCCAAGGAGCCCCTTCTCTCTCCCTGTGTTGCCCTCCTCAGTCATATGGTCTTCTTGCATTCACGCTCCTGTTTTGGTGAAGCCCAGAAAAGATGTCTGGGAGATCATTCTTTAAAGGACATTGCAAAGCTGAAAATATCTTCACTTTGCCCTCACACTTGATCTGTAGTTTGCCTGGGCATAGAATTCTAGGTCTGAAGCTTCTTCCTTCAGATTCTGAAGGCACTGCTCCCTTTCTCCTCCCTCCTAGGAGTGCTGTGAAGAAATCCATGCCATTCTAATTTCTAATCTTTTACAAGCAACGGGGGTGTTTTCCTCCCTGGAAGTTTTTAAGATGTTAGGAAAGTTATGACCAACCTAGATAGCATATTCAAAAGCAGAGACATTACTTTGCCAACAAAGGTCTGTTTAGTCAAGGCTATGCTTTTTCCAGTAGTCATGTATGGATGTGAGAATTGGACTATGAAGAAAGCTGAGCACAAAAGAATTGATGCTTTTGAACTGTGGTGTTGGAGAAGACTCTTGAGAGTCCCTTGGACTGCAAGGAGATCCAACCAGTCCATTCTGAAAGAGATCGGCCTTGGGATTTCTTTGGAAGGAATGATGCTAAAGCTGAAACTCCAGTTCTTTGGCCACCTCATGCGAAGAGTTGACTCATTGGAAAAGACTCTGATGCTGGGAGGGATTGGGGGCAAGAGGAGAAGGGGACGGCAGAGGATGAGATGGCTGGATGGCATCACCGACTCAATGGACGTGAGTCTGAGTGAACTCCGGGAGTTGGTGATGGACAGGGAGGCCTGACATGCTGCAATTCATGGGGTCGCAAAGAGTCGGACACGACTGAGTGACTGATCTGATCTGATCTGATCTGGGGGCATCCCTGGTGGTCCAGTGGTGAAGAATCCGCCTGCCAATGCAGGGGACACAGGTTTGATCCCTGGTCCGGGAAGATCTCACATGCCATGGAGCAACAAAGCTCCTGGGCCACTACTGAGCCCTAGTGCTACAGCTACGGAAGCCCAGGCACCCTAGAGCTGTTCTCAGCAACAAGAGAACCCACCACACTGAAAATCCCACACACCGTAACAAAGAGTAGACCCTGTTGGCTGCAACTAGGAAAAGCCCGTGTGCAGCAACAAAGACCCAGCACAGTCAAAAATAATTAATTAAAAAAAAAAAGACTCCAAAAAAGTGTCCAATGCAGGGCTCACGGGTTCAATCCCTGGTTGGGGAACTAAGATTCCATATGCTGTGCTTCGTGGCCAAAAAAAGTTAAAAACTTTAAGAAAAATTAAGATCTGAAGTTTCACAATGTGGTGCTTCCATGTTCCTTGGTTTTTATTGATTGTGTGTATTGTGTCCCACACTCAGAGGGCCCTCAATCTGGAAATTCCTGTACTTCAGTCCTAGCAAAAGATGTCATTTCACCAGTCATTTCTGCTGATGACCTGTCCCTGAGCAAACTCCCTACTGGTTTGCTCCTGCTGCTGCTGCTGCTAAGTCACTTCAGTCGTGTCCAACTCTGTGTGACCCCATAGATGGCAGCCCACCAGGCTCCCCCGTCCCTGGGATTCTCCAGGCAAGAACACTGGAGTGGGTTGCCATTTCCTTCTCCAATGCATGAAAAGTGAAAATGAAGTCGCTCAGCCGTGTCCGACTCTTAGCGACCCCATGGACTGCAGCCTACCAGGCTCCTCCATCCATGGGATTTTCCAGGCAAGAGTACTGGAGTGGGATGCCATTGCCTTCTCTTGGCTCTTTCTAAAGTCCTTAATTTAGGCTGTCAGAGGTTGAGCCTGGCCCTTGAATGCTCACATGTCCTCTTTCCCATCCTCACTGCTCTGCTTCTGTGGTACTTGAGGCTTTCATTTCTGCTACCATAGTGCTCGTTTCCAGGAGCACTTTCTTCTTGTACAGACGTTTCTTTCTAGAGAACAGAAGGGTCTCCTCATGCTTCTTCTTCTTGGGAGACTGGGGATGTGAGTGCTGTGTCCTACTCAGTCGCTGTGTTTTGGGTCCTTCTTCCTGTTCCTTCTGGCTTTCTGAGATGTCAGGTGATATTTGTCTGTCTCCTGGTGACAGAAACGATAGACCAGATGGCTGTTTATGAGTAGGGCTTGTCAAACTTGAGCTTGACTCTGGGGTGTTCCTTGGGAGGGGCTTTAGTTGGGGAACCCCCATCATCCATGTCTCTAAGTCCTTCCTTTTGGGTTGGTCAGGCTCCCTGGGAAGGGTCTTCCAGTCTCCTGCCTGGAGCATATAAGCCTTGCTGCCAGTATTATGGGAGCCAAAGAGTAAAATTTTCCTAACCAGGCTTCAGCAATACATGAACCATGAACTTCTAAACATTCAAGCTGGTTTTAGAAAAGGCAGAGGAACCAGAGATCAAATTGCCAACATCCGCTGGATCATGGAAAAAGCAAGAGTTCCAGAAAAACATCTATTTCTGCTTTATTGACTATGCCAAAGCCTTTGACTGTGTGGATCACAATAAACTGTGGAAAATTCTGAAAGAGATGGGAATACCAGACCACCTGACCTGCCTCTTGAGAAACCTGTATGCAGGTCAGGAAGCAACAGTTAGAACGGGACATGGAACAACAGACTGCTTCCAAATAGGAAAAGGTGTGCATCAAGGCTGTATATTGTCACCCTGCTTATTTAACTTATATGCAGAGTACATCATGAGAAATGCTGGGCTGGAGGAAGCACAAGCTGGAATCAAGATTGCTGGGAGAAATATCAACAACCTCAGATATGCAGATGACACCACCCTTATGGCAGAAAGCTAAGAAGAACTAAACAGCCTCTTGATGAAAGTGAAAGTGGAGAGTGAAAAAGTTGGATTAAAGCTCAACATTCAGAAAACTAAGATCATGGAATCTGGTCCCATCAGTTCAGTTCAGTTCAGTTCATTCGCTCAGTCATGTCCAGCTCTTTGTGACCCCATGAACCGCAGCACACCAGGCCTCCCTGTCCATCACCAACTCCCGGAGTCCACCCAAACCCACGTCCATTGAGTCAGTTACGCCATCCAACCATTTCATCCTCTGTTGTCCCTTTCTTCTCCTGCCCTCAATCTTTCCCAGCATCAGGGTCTTTTAAAATGAGTCAGTTCTTCACATCAGGTGGCCAAAGAATTAGAGTCTCTGCTTCAACATCAGTGCTTCCAATGAACACCCAGGACTGATCTCCTTTAGGATAGACTGGTTGGATCTCCTTGCAGTCCAAGGGACTCTGAAGGGTCTTCTCCAACACCACAGTTCAAAAGCATCAGTTCTTCGGCACTCAGCATTCTTTATAGTCCAACTCTCACATCCATACATGACCACTGGAAAAACCATAACCTTGACTAGACAGACCTTTGTTGGCAAAGTAATGTCTCTGCTTTTATTAGCTGTCTAGGTTGGTCATAACTTTTCTTCCAAGGAGTAAGCGTCTTTTAATTTCATGGCTGCAATCACCATCTGCAGTGATTTTGGAGCCCAGAAAAATAAAGTCTGACACTGTTTCCACTATTTCCCCATCTATTTGCCATGAAATGATGGGACCAGATGCCATGATCTTAGTTTTTTGAATGTTGAGCTATAAGCCAACTTTTTCACTCTCCTCTTTCACTTTCATCAAGAGGCTGTTTAATTCTTCTTCACTTTCTGCTATAAGGGTGGTGTCATCTGCATATCTGAGGTTATTGATATTTCTCCCGGCAATCTGGATTCCAGCTTGTGCCTCCTCCAGCCCAGCATTTCTCATGATGTACTCTGCACATAAGTTAAATAAGCAGGGTGACAATATACAGCCTTGACGTACTCCTTTTCCTATTTGGAAGCAGTCTGTTGTTCCATGTCCCGTTCTAACTGTTGCTTCCTGACCTGCATACAGGTTTCTCAAGAGGCAGGTCAGGTGGTCTGGTATTCCCATCTCTTTCAGAATTTTCCACAGTTTATTGTGATCCACATAGTCAAAGGCTTTGGCATAGTCAATAAAGCAGAAATGATGTTTTTCTGGAACTCTTGCTTTTTCCATGATCCAGCGGATGTTGGCAATTTGATCTCTGGTTCCTCTGCCTTTTCTAAAACCAACTTGAACATCTGGAAGTTCACGGTTCACGTATTGCTGAAGCCTGGCTTGGAGAATTTTAAGCATTACTTTACTAGTGTGTGAGATGAGTGCAATTGTGCAGTAGTTTGAGCATTCTTTGGCATTGCCTTTCTTTGGGATTGGAATGAAAACTGACTTTTTCCAGTCCTGTGGCCACTGCTGAGTTTTCCAAATTTGCTGGCATATTGAGTGCAGCACTTTCACAGCATTGTCTTTCAGGATTTTAAATAGCTCAACTGGAATTCCATCACCTCCACTAGCTTTGTTCATAGTGATGCTTCCTAAGGCCCACTTCACATTCCAGGATGTCTGGCTCTAGGTGAGTGATCACACCATCGTGATTATCTGGGTCATGAAGCTCTTTTTTGTACAGTTCTTCTGTTTATTCTTGCCACCTCTTCTTAATATCTTCTGCTTCTGTTAGTTCCCTACCATTTCTGTCCTTTATTGTGCCCATCTTTGCATGAAATGTCCCCTTGGTATCTCTAATTTTCTTGAAGAGATCTCTAGTCTTTCCCATTCTATTGTTTTCCTCTATTTCTTTGCATTGATTGCTGAGGAAGGCTTTCTTATCTCTCCTTGCTATTCTTTGCAACTCTGCATTCAAATGGGTATCTCTTTCCTTTTCTCCTTTGCTGCTCGCTTCCCTTCTTTTCACAGCTATTTGTAAGGCCTCCTCAGACAGCCATTTTGCTTTTTTGCATTTCTTTTCCATGGGGATGGTCTTGATCCCTGTCTCCTGTACAATGTCATGAACCTCATTCCATAGTTCATCAGGCACTCTGTCTATCAGATCTAGGCCCTTAAATCTATTTCTCACTTCCACTGTATAATCATAAGGGATTTGATTTAGGTCATACCTGAATGCTCTAGTGGTTTTCTCCACTTTCTTCATTTTAAGTCTGAATTTGGCAATAAGGAGTTCATGATCTGAGCCGCAGTCAGCTCCCAGTCTTGTTTTTGCTGACTGTATAGCTTCTCCGTCTTTGGCTGCAAAGAATATAATCAATCTGATTTCGGTGTTGACCATCTGGTGATGCCCATGTGTAGAGTCTTCTCTTGTGTTGTTGGAAGAGGGTGTTTGCTATGACGAGTGTGTTCTCTTGGCACAACTCTATTAGCCTTTGCCCTACTTCATTCTGTACTCCAAGGCCAAATCTGCCTGTTACTCCAGGTGTTTCTTGACTTCCTACTTTTGCATTCCAGTCCCCTATAATGAAAAGGACATCTTTTTTGGTGTTAGTTCTAGAAGGCCTTGTAGGTCTTCATAGAACTGTTTAGCTTCTTCAGCACTTCATGGCAAATAGATGGGGAAACAGTGGAAACAGTGTCAGACTTTATTTTTATGGGCTCCAAAATCACTGCAGATGGTGATTGCAGCCATGAAATTAAAAGACACTTACTCCTGGGAAGGAAAGTTATGATCAACCGAGACAGCATATTGAAAAGCAGAGACATTACTTTGCCAACAAAAGTCCATCTAGTCAAGGCTATGGTTTTTCCAGTGGTCATGTATGGATATGAGAGTTGGATTATAAAGAAAGCTGAGTGCCAAAGAATTGAAGCTTTTGAACTTCAATTGGTGGTGTTGGAGAAGACTCTTGAGAGTCCCTTGGACTGTAAGGAGATCCAACCAGTCCATCCTAAGGGAGATCAGTCCTGGGTGTTCATTGGAAGGACTGATGTTGAAGCAGAAACTCCAATACTTTGGCCACCTGATGCGAAGAACTGACTCATTTGGAAAGACCCTGATGCTGGGAAAGATTGAGGGCAGGAGGAGAAGGGGATGACAGAGGATGAAATGGTTGGATGGAGTAACCAACTCGATGGACATGGGTTTGGGTGGACTCCGGGAGTTGGTGATGGACAGGGAGGCCTGGTGTGCTGCGGTTCATGGGGTCACAAAGAGTCAGAGACGACTGAGCGCCTGAACTGAACTGAATGTGACCCTTTCCTCCAGTGAGATGTGCATCAAATGGATGCGGCTACTGCTATCTAATTGATAAGCCATGTCATGTCCTACTCTTTGCAACACTATGGACTATAGCCTGACAGTCTCCTCTGTCCATAGGATTGGGTTGCCATTTACCTGCCTTTTAAAAGAACTATCTAGGAGAGGTGTGAAGCTGAAGCTCCAGTACTTTGGCCACCCAACGTGAAGAGCCGACTCATTGGAAAAGCCCCTCATGCTGGGAAAGATTGAAGTCAGGAGGAGAAGGGGATGACAGAGGATGAGATGGTTGGATGGCATCACCGACTCAATGGACATGAGTTTGCAAGCTCGGGAGTTGGTGATGAACAGAGAAACCTGCCATGCTGCAGTCCATGGGGTTGCAAAGAATGGGACACGACTGAGCAGCTAGACTGAACTGAGGAGAGGTGTCGCTATGGACTGGTAGCAAGCTCTGAACTGTCCCCCTGTGTGCAGACTACAGGCTGATGGGCTCCTGACACTGAACAGTTTCTGTGGCTGGTCTTACAGGCTGCCAAGCAGATCAAGGCGTGACTGCCAGTAACAGCCCGCTGCCCGCAGGATGGCAGGGGCAGAGGGTGGCTCTGGGGAGGCTTGATAACTTATCTGCTGTGAGTTTGCTGCATGTGTGCCGTCCTGGGCTCGTCACTCAACACTCTCCACACCCCGCCCTGACGAGCACCCCCTGCCCTTCCTTCCTCTCTCAAGTCATGCCTCTCCGAGCCACTCTGCATCCCCGCACCCCTCCCCTACGGGGGACCACGAGAGCCGGCTGGGGCCCTCCAGGCACGCGTCATGCTTGTCCCTCAGGGAAAGCGCCCGGTTGAAGTGCCCCGCTTGCGGCGAGTGCGGGGGGCCACCTTCGTGCTGGTCCTGGGCGGGGGCTCACCTCTTTCGTCTCTGCAGGGCAGGCGCAGCACGAAGCCTGCAAGGGAGCCGAGCTTGGAGCCTTTGGAGGTGGCAGTGACCTCGGGAATCCAGAGGTGGCCCGGGCTCAGCGGTGCCACCTCCTGGCTAAAGCACCGGGCCTGAGCCCAGCCCACACTGCTGCTCGCACCTCTGGCCTGGTCGCCCAGCCTGACATCCTGTGACTAAGGAGGAAAGGGCCAGGTGACCCTGCAAGTCCAGTGAAACAGCCCGTCTGGGTGCCCCCACCCTGGCCCTGGTGTCCCTGTCTGCAGGGGGATCTTTACCCCCCATTCTGCCGCCTGACGAGAGAGCTCCCTCCTGAGATGTTCCCCCAAGGGTCAGCTAAGCTGAAGCCCAGCAGGGTGAATGGTCCCAGACCCAGGGATGGTCAGAGCAGAATCTTTCCACGCTGCCCTCCTCACCTCCTCTGTCTTCTCTGCTAGTCGCCTTTCTCTAGTAAAGGTCAGGATGACAAGGGCTTACTTAGGCCTATTTAGAAAATTTGAGATTCGGCCCTGACCATCTCTGGGTGGGAACAGCCAGAAGGAGTCTGGGGGGGCTCAAAGTTAATTCTGGCTCAGCCTCTTGGAGTCTTTTGTTGATTGGCAGGGACTATGTGGCTGAGTACCCCCATGGCGGCCAAGGTGTAAAAATGCCCTCATCCCACTCACACCTGACCGCATCTGGACTGAAGGCCTGGTGATAGGAGGAAAGGCAGTTACCAAACTGTGACACTGGCCTTATGGCCAGGGAGCGAGGGCAGCACTCTGACTCCCCGGAAGGGAGCATTCTGGAGCCCGGGAGACGTAGGGGTGCGGCGGGAGGCACGGCATTCATGCTTCCTGCCCCTCGGTGTGGTGCTGCCGCTCGGACGCCGCAGTGACTGCAGCCGACCCTCTGACCTGCGGCTGGCCTGTCATCGCTGGCCCCTGCTCGCGTGGCCGTGGCCAGGTGCTGGACTATTCTGCTGGTCTCAGGTCAGCAGCAGCAGCTCTGACACGCACACCTCATTTCAGTCTGCCCAGTACAAAGTCGTGGGCTTCTCATGCCCAGGGGCACCCATAACAGTGGGGGCCGTGAGTACCCAGTGACACGTGTGGTCTAACTAAATCAGGCTGCTCATTTCATTTCCATAAGCGGGTTTCATGACTGTAATTCACATGCCGTACACGTCACCCATTTCAAGTGAACGATTCACTGGTTCACAAGACATCTGCAGAGCTGTGCAGCATCGCCACGTCAAGTTTAAAACATTGTCATCGCTGCATAAAAAAAGCCCTGCCCTTCAGCAGTGCCCACCACCCTCTTCTGCAGCGGCTGGCAACCACCACTCTACTTTCTGCCTCTATGGCTTTGCCCGTTCTGGACATTTACTATACTTAGAATCGTGCCCATTCATAGATCACAGCTTTGTCATGGTGAAGGGGCTTGCGAACTCAATAAAGCTGGGAGCCATGCCATGCCAACCCAACATGGATGGTCATAGTGGAGAGTTCTGACAAAACATGGTTCACTGAAGGAGGAAATGGCAAACCACTCCACTATTTTTGCTGTGAGAACCTCATGAACAGTATGAAAAGGGCAAAAAGATATGACACTGGAAGATGAGCCCCTCAGGTCAGAAGTTGTCCAATATGCTACTGGGAAAGAATGGAGGACAATTACTAACAGCTCCAGAAAGAATGAAGCAGCTGGGCCAACGCAAAACAACACTCAGTTGTGGATGTGTCTGGGGACGAAAGTAAAATTCGATGCTGCGAAGAACAGTATTGTGTAGGAACCTAGAATATTCGATCCATGAATCAAGGTAAGTGGGACGTGGTCAAGCAGGAGATGGCAAGGATGGACATTGACATCTTAGGAATCAGGGAACTACAAGGGACAGGAAGGGATGGATTTAGCTCAGTTCCCCATTGTATCTACTACTGTAGGCAAGAGTCCTTCAGAAGAGAAGGAGTGGCCCTCATTGTCAACAAAAGACTCCGAAATACAGTACTTTGGTGCAATCTCAAAAATGACAGAATGATCTTAGTTTGTTCCCAAGGCAAACAATTTGATATCACAGTAATGCAAGTCTGTGCCCCAACCAATGATGCCAAAGAAGCTGAAGTTGACCAGTTCTACGAAGACCTACAAGACCTTCTAACACCACACCACAAAAAAAAACAAGATGTCCTTTTCATCATAGGGGGTTGGGGTGCAAAGTAGGAAGACAAGAGGTACCTGCAGTCACAGGCAAGTTTGGCCTTGGAGTATAAGCTGAAGCAGGAAAGGGTAAAAGAGCTTTGCCAAGAGAACACACTGGTCACAGCAAACAATCTCTTCCAACAACACGAGACAACTCTACACATGAACGTCACCAAATGGACAATACTGAAATCAGACTGATTATTTTCTTTGCAGCCGAAGATTGGAACAGCTCTATACAGTCATGGAAAGCAAGACCTGGAGCTGACTGGCTCAGATCAGGAGCTCCTTATTGCAAAATTCAGGTTTAAATTGAAGAAAGTAGAGAAAACCACTAGGCCATTCAGGTATGACCTAAATCAAATCCCTTATGATTATATACTGGAGGTGATGAATACATTCAAGGAACTAGATCTGGTAGACAGAGTGCCTGAAGAACTATGGACAGAGGTTCATAACATTGTACAGGAGGCAGTGACCAAAACCATCTCAAAGAAGAAGAAATGCAAGAAGGCAAAATGGTTGTCTGAGGAGGTCTTACAAATAGCTGAGGAAACAAGAGAAGCAAAAAGCAAGGGAGAAATGGAAAGATATACCCAACTGAATGCAGAGTTCCAGAGAATAGCAAAGAGAAATAAGAAGGCCTTCTTAAAAGGACAATGAAAACAAGTTAGAGGAAAACAAGAATGGGAAAGACAAGAGATCTCTTCAAGAAAATTGGAGAGATCAAGATAAAGGACAGAAACAATAAGGACCTAACAGAAGCAGAAGAGATTCAGAAGAACTATTTTTCTTTAAAGTCTTAATTTCCCAGATAACTATGATGGTGTGGTCACTCACCTAGAGCCAGACAGACTAGAGTGTGAGGTCACGTGGGCCTTAGGAAGCATTACTGGGAACAAAGCTAGTGGAGGTGATGGAATTCCAGCTGAGCTATTTAAATTCTTAAAAGATGACGCTGTTAAAGTGCTGCACTCAATATGTCAACAAATTTGAAAAATTCAGTACTGGAATTGGCCACAGGACTGGAAAAGGTCAGTTTTCATTCCAATCCCAAAGGAAGGCAATGCCAAAGAATGCTCAAACTACCACACAATTGCATTCATCTCACACGCTAGAAAAGTAATGCTCAAAATTCTCCAAGTTAAGCTTCAGCACTACGTGAACCGAGAACTTCCAGATGTACCAGCTGGATGTTGAAGAGGCAGAGGAACCAGAAATCAAATTGCCAACACTGGCTGGATCATACGCTAAGCAAGGGAATTCCAGAAAAACATCTACTTCTGCTTCATTAGCTATGCTAAAGCCTTTGACTGTGTGGATCACAACAAACTGTGAAAAATTCTTCAAGAGATGGAATACCAGACCACCTTACCTGTTTCCTGAGAAACGTGTATGCAGGTCAAGAAGAAATAGTTAGAACCGGACATGGAACAACAGACTGGTTCAAAATTGGGAAAGGAGTAAGACAAGGCTGTATATTGTCACTCTGATTATTTAACTTATATGCAGAGTAAATCATGTAAAATGCCAGGTTGGATGAATCACAGGCTAGAATCAGGATTGCCAGAAGAAATAACATCAGATATGCAGATGACACCACACTTATGGTGAAAGCAAAGAGGAAGCAAAGAGCCTCTTGATGAAGGTGAAAGAGGAGAGTGAAAAAGCTGGCGTAAAACTCAACATTCAAAAAATTAAGATCATGGCATCCAGTCCCCTCACTCCATGGCAAATAGAAGGGGGAAAAGTGGAAGCAGTGACAAACTTCATTTTCTTGGGCTCCAAAATTACTGTGGACAGTGACTGCAGCCATGAAATTAAAAGATGCTTGGTTCTTGGAAGGAAAGTTATGACCAACCTAGACAGTGTATTCAAGAACAGAGATATCACCGTGCTGACAAAGGTGTGTATAGTCAAACCTATGGTTTTCAGTAGTCATGTACGGATGCGAGAGTTGGACTACAAAAGAAGGCTGAGCACAAAAGAACTGATGCTTTTGAACTGTGGTGCTGGAGAAGGCTCTTGAGAGTCCCTTGGACAGTGAGGAGATGAAACCAGTCAATCCTAAAGGAAATCAACCCTGAAAATATCCATTGGAAGAACTGATGGTGAAGCTGAAGCTCTAATACTTTGGCCACCTGATGCGGAAAGCCACAACACTGGAAAAGACACTGATGCTGAGAAAGACTGAAGGCCAAAGGGGAAGAGGGCAGCAGAGGATGAGATGGTTAGATAGCATCACGAACTCAGTGGACATGAATTTAAACAAACTTCAGGAGATAGTGAAAGACAGGGAAGCCTGTTGCTCATGAGGTCACAGAGAGTACGACACAACTTAACAACTGAACCACATCCTAATAGATGTCTCATGATGCCACTGCTCTATGTTTCCCTAGTGATAGGCTCCCCACTCCTGTATTCTTGGGCTTCCCTGGTGGCTCAGCTGGTGAAGAATCCGCCTGCAGTGTGGGAGACCTGGGTTTGATCCCTGGGTTGGTAAGATCCCCTGGAGAAGGGAAAGGCTACCCACTCCAGTATTCTGACCTGGAGAATTCCATGGACTGTACAGTCCATGGGGTCGCAAAGAGTCGGACAGGACTGAGCGACTTTCAGTGACTAATAGTGTTGAACGTTTTTTGTGTGCTCATCAGCCATCTGTATATTTTTGTTGTAGAAATGTCTGTTCAATCCTTTGCTCTTTGTTAACTGTCTTTGTATCACTGAGTTTGTGAACATTAATAAAGGGAAACCATTTAAAATGGAAGGCCAGAAGAGGGAGCTCTCAGACACTTGACTGTCAATTACAGATCCAGAGAGAAGGATCACCACCAACAGGAAAAAATCCTCCATGACAGGTCCCAACAGGAAAGACGCTCCCTGCATCTCTTACAGGAAGTGAGGACTCCAGCTACTAGGCCAGTGAGAACCTGTCATCACCCTGAACTCTCATTTGCCTCCAATTGACTTTTCTTCAGAACTCCTCCCAACTTCCTCTTTTTCTCTGTAAAATAGAGAAAAATGGTGAGTTCAGTTCAGTTCAGTCGCTCAGTCGTGTCCGACTCTTTGCCACACCATGGCCGGCAGCACACCAGGCCTCCCCGTCCATCACCAACTCCCGGAGTCCACCCAGACTCACGTCCATCGAGTCATGAGTCTCATAAAATAGACAAAAATGGTAAAATGACTGTTATTACGGTTAGCAAGTAGAAAGTATTCTTTATATCTTCTAGATGACCCTTTTCAGATGTATGACTTGTAAGACTTTTTCTCTCATTCTGTGAGATAGCTTTTCACTCTCTTTAGGTTTTCCTCTGAAACATAAAAGCTTTTAATTTGGGTGAAGTCTATATTTTTTTTTCTTTTGTCCATAAATTATTTCATGAAGGATAGCAGCCACCTACTTCAATACTAGCCCTGGAATGTTAGAAAAAAATTCTTTCATGTTGGAGCCGTTCCCGTTTGGATGCCTGTCACAGCACCGTAGCCCACACTAAGACAGAGTCTACTGTGGTAAAATCTCTTGTTATCTCTTTGTAGGAAAATGTCTTTATTCTGTCCTTCAGTTCAGTTCAGTTCAGTCGCTCAGTCGTGTCCGACTCTTTGCAACCCCATGAATCACAGCACACCGGGCCTCCCTGTCCATCACCAACTCCCGGAGTTCACTGAGACTCACGTCCATCAAGTCAGCGATGCCATCCAGCCATCTCATCCTCTGTCGTCTCCTTCTCCTCCTGCCCCCAATCCCTCCCAGCATCAGAGTCTTTTCGAATGAGTCAACTCTTCGCATGAGGTGGCCAAAGTACTGGAGTTTCAGCTTTAGCATCATTCCTTCCAAAGAACACCCAGGACTGATCGATCTCCTTTAGAATGGACTGGTTGGATCTCCTTGCAGTCCAAGGGACTCTCAAGAGTCTTCTCCAACACCACAGTTCAAAAGCATCAATTCTTTCGTGCTCAGCTTTCTTCACAGGCCAATTCGCACATCCATACATGACCACAGGAAAAACCATAGCCTTGACTAAACAGACCTTTGTTGGCAAAGTAATGTCTCTGCTTTTGAATATGCTGTCTAGGTTGGTCATAACTTTCCTTCCAAGGAGTAAGCGTCTTTTAATTTCATGGCTGCAGTCACCATCTGTAGTGATTTTGGAGCCCCAAAAAATAAAGTCTGACACTGTTTCCACTGTTTCCCCATCTATTTCCCATGAAGTGGTGGGTCCAGATGCCATGATCTTAGTTTTCTGAATGTTGAGCTATAAGCCAACTTTTTCACTCTCCACTTTCACTTTCATCAAGAGGCTTTTTAGTTCCTCTTCACTTTCTGCCATAAGGGTGGTGTCATCTGCTTATCTGAGGTTATTGATATTTCTCCCGGCAATCTTGATTCCAGCTTGTGCTTCCTCCAGCCCAGCGTTTCTCATGATGTACTCTGCATATAAGTTAAATAAGCAGGGTGACAATATATAGCCTTGACGTACTCCTTTTCCTATTTGGAACCAGTCTGTTGTTCCATGTCCAGTTCTAACTGTTGCTTCCTGACCTGCATATAGGTTTCTCAAGAGTCAGGTGAGGTGGTCTGGTATTCCCATCTCTTTCAGAATTTTCCACAGTTTATTGTGATCCACACAGCCAAAGGCTTCGGCATAGTCAATAAAGCAGAAATAGATGTTTTTCTGGAACTCTCTTGCTTTTTCAATTAGCCTGGAAATGAAGTTTTGCTGAGCATTAAATTCTAATTTGGATTTTATTATTTACTTGAAGACATCCATTTTGCTTTTCATTTGTAGGTGATTTTTTTTTTTTCTTTTTGGCTGCCCCATGCAACTTGCGGGGTCATAGTTCTCCTGGTCATGGACCAGGAATGAAGCCCAAGCCCCAGCAGTGAGAGCTCTGATCCCTAACCACTGGGCCACCAGGTAGTCCCATGTAGACTATCTTTTTATCTTCACCCTCAAATTTGCAGAATTTGCGCAAGAATACAAATGGAGGCTAATAATAGGTTTCCAAACATTTGAAATTTATAAATCAAAGTAAAGAAATTCTTTCATTGTTAGAATTTGCATGTGTTCGTGCTAAGTTTCTTCAGTTGTGTCCAGCTCTTTGTGACCCCATGGAAAGCAGCCTGCCAGGCTCCTCTGTCCATGGAATTCTCCAGGCAAGAATACTGAAGTAAGTTGCCATACTCTCCTCCAGGGGAGCTTCCTAATCCAGGGATCAAACTCACATTTCTTATGTCTCCAGCATTGGCAGGCAGATTCTTTACCACTAGCACCACCAATTACATCTTGTTTTATAAAAATAAAACTATTCACATCTAGTATTCAATAGATATCTAGTTACCAATGTAAAGAGTCAGTAGTATTCAATAGATATCTAGTTACCAATGTAAAGAGTCAGTATTATGCTTCACTTGTTATATCTAGACCTATAAATACATAAACTTGAGTGACAGGAATTGTTCATAATTGTTGCAAAACTTCCCTCAGCCACTCAGTGCAGCTGCTGTGACTGATGCTGCACGCACTTCGTGAGCACCTCTGGCCCGTGAAATGGGAGGAAGGGAAACAGAAAGTATTAATAGATGTTCGTCACAGTGCTCAGCAGGGGGAAACTCAGTTACTTGATGCCTCTAAAAGAAAGCATTTTGTTAATCAATTATCTTTCCCTTGTCTAAGCACATCTACCTCTCAACTCCTCCACACTGCAAAACAGTATTAACTCTGAATTCTCCGTGACATTTAAATCAAGTCCCCCTAAAACCAAATGCTCTCTGATTCATGATTAATCTCTCCACGCCAAACTTCCCTTTCTTGTGCCCTCTGACCTCAGTACTGTGCTAACTGAACACTAACCAAGTCAGATGACTAAGATGGATGCTGTTGATAAAGGGGTTAATGTACTAAAACTGCTGCTGTAGACATCATTAATGTACAAACTCAGGTTATTTCTCCAGGGTAAGATGAGCTCACAGACCCCTGAACCATGGACCATCTGGCCTGAGAACGTAAAGCAGAGACATCCTGACTCCTAAAACTAGATCCAGAAATGTCACAAAATGAATCTCAACCTTTCTTTTTTAAAAAAATCTTTTTTTTTTTAATCCCCTAACTCAAAATCCAAGTTGGTCAGTGGCTTATCAGAGTTGGTCTGAGTGGATCTGCGATTGTCTCTAACTCCTTTGCTGAAGTAAAGTTGCTCAGTCGTGTCCGACTCTTTGCAACCCTGTGGACTGTAGCCTGCCAGGCTCCTCTGTCCATGGGATTCTCCAGGCAAGAATACTGGAGTGGGTTACCATTTCCTTCTCCAGGGGATCTTCCCGACCCAGGGATCGAACCCGGGTCTCCCGCATTGGAGGTAGATGCTTTAACCTCTGAGCCACAAGGGAAGCCCAAACTCTTTTGCTCGGTGTCCTGCAAACACCCTCTGTCAGGGAGTTTGGCTTTCTCTGGTTACACCTGAACATTGCCCTGAGCTCTGACTTCAGGTCACAGGTAGGTCCGCCCAGCTCCAGGGAGTCCACAGGCAGTTTTGGCTAGAAAGCCACTGCCTCCAGCTCAGAGTCCAGGACCCAGCTGTGGCTTGAGGTCCTGTCACTCAGGAGTGGGCACACCCTGCCTGTCCCGCAGCCTCAGACACAGCAGGAAGGGCCAAAGGTCAAGGGCACGCCTGCGCCTAGAGTAGAGAAGACCAAGGTAGTGTAGGCCGGCGGACAGCTCCGCCGCGAGCCCTGCAGGCCAGCACCATGGACGGGTGGAGCAGTGCACTCGCACGAGCCCCTGGCGCTCCCTCTTGGCATTCGGGTGTCCCAACCAGCTGTAAGTCGTCAGGCCCCAGGCTTGGGGGGCAGAGGAGAGCAGGCCACGCAAGTGTCCACCCGCACGGCTCAGCTAGCCCCGGAGCAACTGCTCTCAGATATTCCAGGCTACTTCTGTCAACTACCAATGGGCACTTGCCAAGAGCATTTGCCAGCGACTGAACAAGGGCGTTTGCCATCTGCGTCTGCGGAGTTCCAGCCCTGTGCTACTGCAGCTGCCGACCGTCATTCAGCGTGGGGAGTGAGGCACTCTGTGCTCCAGGGAAACTGGGGTAACAGGTCTTTACACAGGTATTTTCAGAAACTGATTTCATGACCCCAGTCCTTCCATCTCTTCACATCTAGAAAAGCACTAAATGCCTTCACCCTGGCATTAGCTCCTCATGACTAACAGAAAAGTAAAGTAAAGTAAGCACTTGGTTGCAGAGACCTCCCCGTTCACCACAATCTTCTATATTGACCTTCCCCCACTGCCTCTTTGGAACAATTCCTCAGAGCTATCTGAGGTAGTCTCCCCCAGCTGCAGTCTTCATTTTGCCCCAAATAAAACTTAACTTGAAACTTTCACATCGTGCATCTTTTTAGTCAACAGTTCCTACAGGTTGAGGCGGCACAGGCGGGAAAACGATCAGGACCTGCATTCCAAACCCTTCTCCCAGCCCTGCGCCGCCTCCGCCCATCCTCCGGGACCCTTCTTCCGCCCCCTCCTCCCTAAACCGCAGGCCCGTCGCCCCGCCCACTTCCGCCGCCTCGCGTGGTCTCGCGATACCTGCGTGGTCTCGCGACCCGGGCCGGTGGGCGGGGCGGGCCCTGACTGGCGCTGCCCGGGGGCGGCTCCGCGGGGCGGGCCCTCCGCGCTAGCGGGCAGAGGGCACAGTCGTCCACGCGAGCGCCATGGCCGCCTTACGTGCCCTGCTGCCCAGCGTCCGCGCCCCGCTGCGGCCCTGGCTCTTCTGCCCGGTGCAGCGCTCCTTCGCCTCGAGTAAGTGCGGGGCCGCGGGGGCGGGCCGTGGTTGGAGTCCCCGGGCCGGGACCCCTGGGCCGCACCGCGCCCCTGCCGGGGAGCGTCCAGCCTGACTCCCCCGCCCGGCACCTCCTTCCTGAGCACGCGGAGCCCTGGGATCACTAGCGTCTCGACCCCGGGGACTCGGGACTGAGTGCCAAGATCTCTGGCCACTTCAGCATTTCGTGTGAAAGCCCTCAGATTTGAGAGCACGCGCGGTCCCTGCATCTGCAATTGGAAGGGGTCTCGCGTGCTGTCCTGTGGTGGCTCCTGCCCAGCCTCCCCAGGTCCACTGCTTCTCCCTTCAGGTTCTGCCTGCCCCAGCCCCAGCAGCCGGGTACCCCCCCGCCGCCCGCCCCTCCACCACCCCGTATTTCCCAGGAAGTCTTGGCCACATCTCTGGGAACGAATCTCTGCAGCCTCTTCGTTCACCTGTGTGTCCACTTAACCTAGCTGTTAACTGGTGTTGATGTTCCCTGAGTTCCTTTTGACCACCTGCTTCTGCATCCTGGCCTGTACCCAGCAGTCTTTTTTGGTCTTGCATGTGGGTTGTGGGGGATGCTGCCTACACATGGGTGATTTCAGACACTCCCCAGCAAGCCCACCGGGTAGGTAGCCCGTTCAAGGAAGCAGCTGCCTTGGTTAAGCTTCCCACCCAGGTCATTCTGGCTCCCAGGCTTGAGCAGGCTGCCCCTCCTGGTCTGGCAGTTGCCCTTTGCCTGTGTGCACTTCACCCAGTTGGCATCTGTTTAAAGAGGGAGTTGCCTCATTTCTTGTTTCTACAGGATCCCAGGCGTCTCCAGCACAGGTTCGGGGAGATGCCAACCAAGACATTCAGAAGGAAGGCTGCTGGTCATTGCTGGGGCTGTTGGGCTGTCTTAACTTAAGGAAACGTTCCAACATCTGTGAAAGCAGAGAGCCCTGCAGAAGGCCCCCATGCAGTGCGAGCTGCAGCACCAGGGACTGGGCAGGGCCCTCAGGTGTCGGGGTCACCCTGTCCAGTGGCGGAATACATCCCCCAGTTTGATGCCTCTTAGTGGAAATCCTGGTTTCCCGTTTCTTCCCAGGCGCAGCCTTTGAGTACATCATCACAGCAAAGAAGGGAAAGAACAGCAACGTGGGGTTGATCCAGCTGAACCGCCCCAAGGCCCTCAATGCGCTCTGCAACGGCCTGATCGTGGAGCTCAACCAGGCACTGCAGGCCTTCGAGGAAGACCCAGCCGTGGGGGCCATTGTCCTCACAGGCGGGGAGAAGGTGTTTGCAGGTGAGCTGCCCAGCATGGTGGCAGACCACCAGGTATGTGATCACAGCTGTGGCGTGGCAGGCAGCCTTATACCTCCATGAAGGCGTCAGGCAAGTTCTGCAACTTGGGGATTTATTTACGTAAGGTAGACCAAACCCTGAGCTGCTTGAGGGGGCCTCTCTGATGTTTAATGTTGAGCCTGCTCAGAGGCAGGCAGGTCCCGGGTGAGAGGGACTAGACAGTGAGCGCTGCTTTCCTTGACCCCCCCAGTCTGTTTCCCGTCCACGTCCCTCTGGGTTACTCCGTCACCTCATATTGCCCGGTGTTGCACTGTGCCCCCGGCCCAGCTGTGTGTCCACATGGCCTTTCCCCAAAGCCCCGATGCTGACCCTTGGAACACTCAGCAGTTGCCTCTTGTAACTGGAACGTCACTTCCCACCACCCAGCTGGAGCCGACATCAAGGAAATGCAGAGCTTCACGTTCCAGAACTGTTACTCTGGCGGGTTTTTGAGCCACTGGGACCAGCTCACACGTGTCAAGAAGCCAGTCATAGCTGCTGTCAATGGCTATGCCGTGAGTGTTCCCCCGACGCCATCTCCTTGCACTTAGAGCACCCGAAGGAGCTGTGTTTGTACAGTAGCACCAGTTTTTATGTGGAGGAGGCTGTGTCTCGTTCTCAGTGATACAAAAGAGCCAAGACCTGTAAGGGGCGTTTAGCATCTGCTCTGTGGGAGCGGGTTCAGCTGTTGGCCTTTGGATTCCCCCGTTAGTAAAGCCCCCTAGTCTTCAGCATGGTCCCTAAGACTCCCCAGGAGCTGCCTTCCCCTCTGCAAGCTTAAGGGCACGTATGTTGGCTTTCTGTGCAGTTTTGAACATTTTCCAACCTGCCCTGCCTTATAAATTAACTCCTGCTACCGTTGAAAGCTCTGGGTGCCCCATTTGGTGCGTCGGGGTCTCCTGTAGCCACCTGGATGACTCAGAGTCTCTGGGACTGGCTGTGGCCTGTACAGAAGTGAGAAGGACCTTTCAACTCACGGTTCCTTAGTAAAGCTTCCTTCAGGTGAGCGGGTCAGCGGGCAGAGTGTGTTGGAACACAGCGGCCTCTCAGTCCTCCCCTCTCTTGGCTGCCTTTTAGCTTCCTCAGCCGAGTGGAGTGGCCACGATAGATACTGTAGGACACACAAGGCCAAAAGCATTTGCTGTCTGGCCCTTGCCAGAAGCCTGGCAGAATTAACTGTGCATATAATTTATGGAAACAGTTACCTGACTTGCCATCTCTGTGTTGACATCTGCTGTACCCCAGACCGTGTTCCTTTTTAATAGAAAATTTAAATGAGCAAGTGGAATGATTTTTAACTGGGGTCCTCTTGCGGTGCCTCTTGTTTTGCAGCTTGGTGGTGGCTGTGAGCTTGCCATGATGTGTGACATCATTTATGCTGGAGAGAAAGCCCAGTTTGGGCAGCCGGAGATTCTAATAGGAACCATCCCAGGTAAAGGCTCTAGAGTCAGCTCTTCAAGTCATCGGCCCAAATCTGCCCTCTGTCAGGCATCTGGGCTGCCTCAGCGTCAGACAGAAACAGTGGGACTGCCGTGTGAGCCTGGCTGCGCTACCTTCCGTGCGGGGCGGGGCGCGGCCTGGGGCCTGAAGCCCTACCGGCTCCTCTGGGCTGGCCACACGCTGGCTTCCGACCGCAGTGACTCTTGCTGCTGAGCACCCGTGGTGGGTCCTTGTAGGTCAGCAGCTCAGAGAAGAAAACACGGTGACCACGGGCCAGTGCTGAGGGCTCCTGTTTCAGTGGCCAGAGCGAGACCCGTGGCCTCAGCAGGTTCAGAGCAGGGAATCACATCCCCCACGGGAGGGCGACGGGAGCAGTAGGCCAACAGTGATGCCTCTGCCCCTCGGCCCACCTGACGAGAGCTGCAGGCTGTGTCCCCACGAGGCCTCTGCCCCGGGTGTGGAGCCTGGAGCCCAGGGCCTCTCTCAGGCCAGCGGGCCAGGCAGTGAGCAGGGTGGGGTCAGCTGAGGGTGACCGCCAGGCTCTTCCCGTCCCAGTGCCCAAGGTCCCCACCGTGTTGAGGTAGCGCCCGAGTCTGCTGGACCGTGGGTGCCTCAGGTGGCTGCTTGCCTCGCCCTGGCAGCCCTGGGGTTCGCTGTGGGCAGGTGAATGGGCAGACCAGTCTTTCCAGCCAGAGGCCGTTGAGTGGGCGGGAGAGGGAGCAGGGCCCGTGAGGCGAAGTCCACGTAGGGCTAGACACCCGAAGAGCCTGAGAGGAGCACATCCCCAAGCCCGTGAGGCAGGAGCCTTGCCCCCGTCCCACTCTGGGAGCAGAGCTGGTTGTGATCGGAGGCCGCCCCCAGCTGCCCCCCAGGGTGGGTCAGGTCAGGGTCTGTGAGCTCCACGCATCCATCCAGAGTCTGACTCCTGCACGAGAGGCACTGGTACAAGGGGCCCAGGGCACGAGGCAGGGGCCTGAGTGTGGGAAGGAGGTTCCCTTGTGATGTCTGGGTCTCGCCCAGTTCTCCCCACCCCCTAAGCGAGTGCTGCAGGTCTTCAGGCCCTGGACACTTGCCAGCAGCATGCCTGTGGCTTCTTGGCCACAGAGACGCACGCCCAGCAGGCCCTGGACACTTGCCAGCAGCCCAGCAGCCCTCTGCCTCTGCAGGTGCAGGCGGCACCCAGAGACTGACCCGTGCCGTCGGAAAGTCACTGGCCATGGAGATGGTCCTCACTGGTGACCGGATCTCAGCCCAGGATGCCAAGCAAGCAGGTATAGGGTGGGGCCGCCCCGTGGAGTGGCCCCCTTGGCAGCTGGGTGGAGAGGGGAGGGCCTCACGCAGGGACGCCCACAGTGATCAGCACAGAGCTTTCTGGTGTCCTGCGAGTCCAGGAGACTCACTGCCTGTGTCTCTTTGAAATACTACCACGCACAGCCGAGTGACTCAGGTATCCACGTGGATTAAAGACTAACAGGGAAACCATTCCAGTTCTCAGAACCAACCTGAACAGTGGGGGGTCTCCAAGGCAGGCAGGCCCTCTCCTGGCCCCTCAGTGACCTTTGACTGTACGAGCCCTGTAACCTCGACAGCCAAGGGTGGCGGCCCCACCAGGGGACGCTGAGGACCTTTCCTGTGTCTCTGCTGGAAGCCTGCGCTGTGACAGAGAACTAGAACCAGCTGTTTCCACGTTTACCTTTTTGTGTTGTAGGTCTCGTAAGCAAAATTTTTCCTGTTGAGGCAGTGGTTGAAGAAGCCATCCAATGTGCAGAAAAAATTGCCAGCAACTCTAAAATTGTAACAGCCATGGCCAAAGAAGCAGTGAACGCAGGTAGGGAGGAGGGTGGAGAGGCTGGACAGGAGTAGTTGCGAGGCTTGACAATTTGGTGTCTGAATTGTGCATCTTAACTGATCTGGACAAAAATTGTTAGGATTCTCAGTATTTTGATTTTGGCTCTTGGTACCGTTCTAGTTTCTAGTTGCTCACTCACAAATTCTGCTGAACTGGTCTGAGCTCCCCTTGGAAGCAGGACCTGAGAACTGGGCCAGCCTGGGGGCCAGTGCCGGCGAGCAGAGGCAGCCCGGGAGGGTCCCCTGCAGAACCTGGGAGAAAGGGGTTCCTCTCTACCGCAGCCGCGCCTGACCGTCCAGGGGTGAGGCGGGGGCAGCTGCGCCCTCCTGGCTGAGGGTCTGGGCTCAGCAGCCACTCTTGGCCAGCAGCTCTGACCACCCCTCTTGAGAATTGCTTACATGTTAGCACGGCGATTTCATCTCAGCGTTGGAGTGAGGCTGTCCCTTTGCTTGTGCCGCCTGTGAGGGCAGTGAGTGTCCTTGGAGGGCCGCGCTGCCCCGGCCCTGTCTCTGCTCCCTGGGCTCAGCCTTACGTGCGTGGAGCGTGCGGTGGGGCCCGGGGCGCCTGTCACTGCCTGGCGCGGGTCACGGGGCCTGGCTGCAGGTGCTGCCGCAAGAGCTTCCACGAGCCTCGCACCCCCTCACCTCTGCTGCAGACGTACCTGGGCCTCGCTCCGTTCTGCCCACAGCTCCGTTTTCGGTGTCATCCGTAAACTTAATTGTCGTGCTTTTAGAGTTCACATTCCTGGGCTTCCTCAGCCCCCTCCTGACTGGACAGAGTTTTCCATCCCACCTTCCACGCCAGTCCCCACACGGGACACAGGGAGCCCGGGAGCAGCTGTTCACTGGGCTGCAGCTGGGGCGAGACCCTGGAGAGGGAGGCTGCAGTTTAATCCCGTAACATCAAAGTGCACGTCGGTCCCCAGGCTGGTTCCCACCTCTAGAAAAAGTTCTGCACTCCCAAGTCTGTGTCTCAGGTCCTCACTGCAGGGTTTTCTTTTTCAGCTTTTGAAATGACATTAGCTGAGGGCGTTAAATTGGAGAAGAAGCTCTTCTACTCAACTTTTGCCACTGTGAGTAGCCTCGTTCACATGGGGAATCACATGGTCTAGCCGTGAAAGTTCTGGAATTTGCTTGTAGATTTTATCACCATTTCTCTCTGGTCAGAACTCATAGCCTCCCTGTAGCTGGGCAGTGATGTTTGCAAACAAATGGGGCTTCCCTGGTGGCTCAGACCGTAAAGAATACACCTGCAGTGCGAGAGACCTGGGTTCAGGCCCGGGGTTGGTAATATCCCCTAGAGAAGGGCATGGCAACCCACTCCAGTATTCTTATCTGCAGAATCCCAAGGACAGAGGAGCCTGGCAGGCTGCAGTCCACAGGGTCACACAGAGCTGGACACGACTGAGCAAATAACACAGCACAGTGTGTGCAAGTTCAAAGGACAAAAACTTCTACAGTTATTTCTTATTACAAAATGTTGAGGTCCTTTAATGGACCAGAACCTGGTGGTCCGAAGTCAACGATAAGAAAGTAAAGGAGAGAAAGAGGCTGATATTGCTTGGTTTACGCAGAAAGCCAATAAAGCCCCTGCACGGGGCTTGCTCTGTTCACGGAGGCCTCAGGCGCCCTCTGGATGGGGTGAAGGCGCAGAGCACCTTCTCAAGCAGGTCTTAGAATCCCGGGCTGGAAAGTGAACTCAGAGGGAGAAAGAGAGAGAGAGAGAGAGAACGACACGGGGACCAGAGCGCTGAGGGAGCACAGGTGTTTCAGTCACGTGGTGTGGGCACAGAGACCGCCTCAGAAGGTGGTTGTTCTCAGCAAAGATAAAGATTAAAATCCCAGGCTCACAAAACAGGCAGTCCATAGTAGAGAGACAGAGTTGTGAACAGTCACTTCTACCGTATGCTTCACAAGAAGGAAGAGGGCACTTATCACCATATAGAAACGCTAATGAAGGAAATGCCTGGATTCCTCAGTCCCTGGGAGAGGCTTGCCTCTCAATTCCTGAGTATTCAGGAATTAATAAGGAACAGAGAATTCCTGACAGATCCAAAACAGCACACAGGAAGCCTCCTGTTAAATGCTTCCTGACAACAAAAGATCTTAGGAATTGCACACTTAAGTAGGAGTTCCTGTGTTTGAAAGGCAGTCTATTTACCCACAATTTTCCTAGATCGTTCCAGAATGGGGATCGAATATATTTTAACTTGAAACCTTGGCACATTATTTTCTAGGGTATCTGCCAGTAACTTGAAGGAAGTCATTCTTTTAATAGTCACTAAAATTCATCTCTTACTATCAGAAAATCATAAATACGTGTTTCATAAAAGAAAGATTAAAATGACTTTGGTTCTTGAGGAGGTGCAGATATGTGTGTGTGCACATGCGAGTGCATGTGTGTGGTGTGAGTGCATGCATATACTGTGTGTGCGCTTGTGTGTGAGAGTACATGTGTGTGCACTTGTGCGTGAGTGCATGCATGTACTGTGAGTGCATGTTGTGGTCTGAGTACATGCATGTTGAGTACTTGTGTGTGCACATGTGTGGGTGCATGCATGTGGCATGAGTGCCTGTGTGCACTTATCTGTGAGTGCATGCATGTGGTGTGAGTATTCATGTGTTGTGAGTGCATGTGTGTGTGAGTGCATGTGTGTGGTGTGAGTGCATGCATATACTCTGTGTGTGCACTTGTGTGGGGGGTACATGTGTGTGGCGTGAGTACATGTGCGTGCACTTGTGTGTGAGTGCATGTTGTGGTGTGTGTGTGTGCATGTGTGAGTACGTGCCTGTGTGCACTTATGTGTGAGTATGTGTGTATTGTGTTGTGAGTGCATGTGTGTGGTATGAATGTGTGCATGTGTGTGAGTATTGCATGTGTACACTTGTGTGTGAGTACATGCATGTGTGTGAGTACTCAAGTGTTGTGAGTACGTGTGTGCGTGTGTGAGGAAGGAGGGCCAAGGTAGAGCCTTTCCTTGTGTCCTGCTTCCTAACCCTCAGGACACCACCTGCCACAGACCATGACTAGACCCAGGTCATGGCCTGGTGAATGGCCAAGTCCATGCACCTGCGGTTCTCTGTAGATGAGGGTGTACTCCACTCGAAGGTTAGTGGCCCCCGAAGGACGGTCACCACAGCAGGGCAGGGCTGTTTCCTGTGAAAATAGCCATTCCTGGGCCTGCCCTCGCTGGTCAGGGACTTGGGTCATTCACCCTTGAGGTGATCCCACCACAGAACCCGTGGGTGAGGACGGCTGAGGGCGGGAGGAGCCGGCAGGCAGTGAGCAGGCCTGGCCTCAGGAAAAGTCACCGTCCACCCCTGCTTCTCCTCCCCACAGGAAGACCAGAAGGAAGGGATGGCCGCATTTGTGGAGAAGAGAAAGGCCGACTTCAAAGACCAGTGACAGCCGGCGGCCTCTGCCTCGGCCGCCCTTCCAAGAGGACGAGCAGCTTCAGAAGCTGATGAATCCTTCTGTCTTGTGTGCAGTGTCGGTGACACGGCTTCTCTCCAGCTCTGCGGGGCGGTGTGGGCTCACAGCCTGCGGGGGCAGGTGGCCTTCACCCAGGGGTCACGGGACCCCGGCTGGGTCACTGTGCCGTTTGCAGCAGTGGACGTAGCCACTCAGAGTGAAGGCCTTGTTGCTGGGTCTCTAAAGAGACATGCTCTTGACTGACAGACTTCAGGTCACATTAGGCCTTTTTTTGGTCATTTCTGTTCTTTAGTGTTCCATCACTTTTTAAACACTTTTGTCTGTCATTCTAAACAACAACATTCAAACAGAACAAGGTCCGCGAAGGGCTCCAAGCCTAGTCCGAGGGTGACTGCATGGCTCTTAGGATTTTCTGTGCCCACACGCTCACGTGTGAAACTGTTTTCTTTGTATGAAAATGGTTCTCCACATTTCTGCTTCTTTCGCACAAATGCACCCTGTTCTTTCGTGACTGTGATTCTTTTTCATTCTAAAATAGATAACAAAACCTTGCTGTTTTATCCGTCTTTAAATGTACACCAAGCAGCAGTGTGCTCACAGTGTTGTCACGTGTCTCATGCGGTTTCATCGCCTCAAACAGAAACTACGCCTCAACACGAACTCCCTACCTGGCCCCCGCCCGCCCCCCGGGTCCTGGGGACCTTTATTCCACTTTCTTTCTGTTGCCAAATTGAATATAATATTTCCAAAGTCCACCCAGGTTGTAACAGTAACAGTTCCATTCCTTTTCATGGCTGAATATGATTCCTACTCGCGTTCTTTTCAGTGGCCCTGAAGTCTTTCATGACGTGTGTACGTTGTGATCTGCTTGCTCAAGTGGCGTCGGATGTTGAGACCGTGCCCAGGCTCCTGTGTCAGCGCCGTCGTGACGGCTGCAGCGCGTATGCTCTGCGTGAACCCTTGTGCTTCAGCTCAAGCGTGTCTGTGAGGGGCTTGTGCTGTAACAGAACCGCTGCCTCCTCTCCAGCCCCTCCTCACAGTACACGCAGCAGGCAGGCCGGGGTGCAGCCTCGTCCCCTTCGGCAGAGGGTCGCAGAGCGGCTCTCATGGGGCCCTCGCCCCCAGCTGTGCAGATAGACCAGAATGCCAGGGCGAGTCGTTGAAGGTCCTGGATGATGGGGTCGCCCTCGCACTGAGAGCGAGGAAGCAGGCGCAAAGGGACCGTGAGATCAGGCTCCCCTGGGCTCGGAAGGCCAGGCCTGGCTGGGCGGTCCTCACTGTGACAGACGTGGGGACCCATGTGCTAAAGATGTGTAACCAGGGTTTGTGCAAGTCATGCACCATCTAGAATGAACCAACAGAGGTATCTGCAGGGGGAAACCTTCACGTTGAGAAAGTAAATGCGTTAGTTTAATTTTCCACACACGTGGGGCCTGGCTTCATAATTGATTCCGAGTGGGCCTGCACCGGTGGCCCAGTGACCACGACTGAGCTCCCAGTGCAGGGGTCTGAGTTCAGCCCCGATCGGACACGAGATGCCACATGCTGCAACTAAAAGAAAGCTGCAGAGAAGTCCTGCAAGCCACAGCTAAGACCCAGCACAGCCAGATACATAATAAATTGATTGTGACTAGCGGAGCCCCGAGTGCTGGGGGCCAGGTGGAAGCTGAGGAAGGGCTGGACGCGGGGCCCACACGTGAGTGTGTGCGTCTCGAAGGTCTGCACCCACAGGGTCGTTTGGGTTTCAGAATGTGGCAGGGATGGGTCCTACCCTCAGGCCCAGGGAACAGAACCTTCTGTTTGGGCTGTGTGCTGGCCCTGGGCTTGGGAGAGACGGGACCGTCCACGTGTGACCACGTGCTCTGCTGCATGTGAGAGGGCAGCAGGCAAGCCCTAGACGGATGGCAGGGACCACAGGCCCAGAGAGCCCTCCACTCCCTCTTGAGTTAGTTGACCTCCTGCCCCATATTGGTTTTGGGTTGTGATTGGTTTTTGAAACAGAACTTTCCTTCTCATTTATCCATAAACTTGGTTTTTCCCTTCTATATTTCTACTAAAAAAATAAGCTTCAGGGAATGTTAACTACGAGTCTCTCCTCTCGGGCTTTGGAGTAGACACTGCTCACGCTCGGTGCAGTCAGCCGCTGTGGGTGGCTGGTGTGCAGGCCCTGCCGGCCACCTCCCTGGGCAGCTTTGACCACCAAGGCTCCCCAGGGACGAGCAGTGGGTGTGGGGTGTCTGTTGTCTTCAGGTCTTCTGCCTTTCATATACGGTACTTCCCCGGAACCTGCCAGGCCTCTGGGCACGTCACCACATGCAGGGCTGAGGTCCACTGAGGGACGAGGTGGAAGGGGCAGGGCCCAAGGGGAGAGAACCTGGCCTGTCCAGCCTCTGAGTTGGGCTTTCCTGCAGGGGCAGCAGCAGTAAGTCCTCAGGTGAGCAAGGCAGCCAGCCCTGTAAGGAGGGGCCCGAGCATGGAAGGCTGAGAGCTGGCTGGCCTGAGCAAAAGCTGGTCTGCAGGCTGGGCAGTGAGGTTAGGTGCTGGGTTCTAAAGCAGGGGTATGACCCAGCTGGTGCAGGCATGGGCATCTCAACTGGGGTCTGCCCTCTATCCTGAGTGTGTGGATTCGGGGAGGGGAGGGGGTAGCGGGGGGAGGGGTAGGGATGGAGCAGACAGGGTGGAAGGCCAAGGGTGGTGTAGCAGGATTTTTGTTGACATCTTGGCACAGGAGCCACCTGCATTAGTCAGCTACTGCTGCGTAACAAATTATTGCCAAATTTATTTGATTTTAACACCAAAGCAAGTGTTCTGAAGGGAGAAACCATACTACTGCCTTTTATGACATGCCCCCAGAAGCCAGGCAGCAGCTTGTAGAGCATGTTCTATTGGAGGCAGTGACAGGTCTACCTGGTTCAAGAACGGAGACAGACCCGCTTCTCCGGAGGCACGTCACATGTGGCATGGTGGAGCTGCCGTTTGGAGAAGACAGTCACACCTGTCCGCTGAGAAGAATGCACAGCCTGGAAGCTGAGAACTGTGCTTTACTCAGCAGACTTGCTGAAGACTGCAGCCCTGGACACAGCCTCAGAGAGCTGTGAGGGGCCTGTTCCACAGAGCTGAGGGAGTGTAAGCAGATAGGGCAGGGGGTCCCCAGAGAAAGAAGCAGGAATGGCTTTCTTGACTGATACCATGTTCAGTTCAGTTGCTCAGTTGTGTCCAACTCTTTGTGACCCCATGGACCGCAGCACGCCATGCTTCCCTGTCCACCACCAAACCGAGTTTTCTCAAACTCTTGTCCATCGAGTCAGTGATGCCATCCAACCATCTCATCCTCTGTCGTCCCCTTCTCCTGCCTTCAGTCTTTCCTAGCATCAGGGTCTTTTCCAGTAAGTCAGTTCACACCAGGTGGCCAAAGGATTGGAGCTTCAGCATCAGGCCTTCCAATGAATGAATATTCAGGACTCATTTCCTTTAAGGTTGACTGATCTGATCTCCTTGCAGTCCAAGGAACTCTCAAGAGTCTTCTCTAACACCACGGTTCAAAAGCATCAATTCTTCGGCGCTCAGCTTTCTTTATGGTCCAACTCTCACGTCCGTACATGACCACTAAAAAAACCACAGCTTTGTCTATACAAACCTTTGTCAGTAAAGTAACATCTCTGCTTTTGAATATGCTCTCTAGGTTTGTCATAGTTTTTTTTCCAAGGAGCAAGCATCTTTTAATTTCATGGCTGCAGTCAAATCCACAGTGATTTTGGAGCCCAAGGATATAAAGTCTCTAACTATTTCCATTGTTTCCCCATCAATTTGCCATGAAGTGATGGGACCAGATGCCATGATCTTAGTTTTCTGAATGTTGAGTTTTAAGCCAGCTTTTTCACTCACCTCTTTCACCTTCACCAAGAGGCTCTTTAGCTCCCCTTTCTGTCATAAGAGTGGTGTCATCTGCATATCTGAGGTTATTGATACATCTCCCGGCAGTCTTGATTCCAGCTTGTGCTTCATCCAGCCCAGCATTTCTCATGATGTACTCTGCAAAGAAGTTAAATAACCTAAGTGACAATATACAGCCTTGACAGTCCCAATTTGGAACCAGTCTGTTGTTCCATGTCAGGTTCTAACTGTTGCTTCTTGACCTTCATACAGATTTCTCAGGAGGCAGGTAAGGTGGTCTGGTATTTCCATCTCTTGAAGGATTTTCCAGTTTGTTGTGATCCACACAGTCAAAGGCTTTGGCTTAGTCAATAAAGCAGAAGTAGATGTTTTTCTGGAACTCTCTTGCTTTTTCTAAGATCCAACAGACGTTGACACTTAGATCTCTGGTTCCTCTGCCTTTTCTAAATCTAGCTTGTACATCTAGAAGTTCTCGATTCACATGATATTGAAGCCTAGCTTGGAGGATTTTGAGCATTGACCTTGCTAGCATGTAAAATGAGTGCAATTGTGCGGTAGTTTGAACATTCTTTGGCATTGCCTTTCTTTGAGATGGGAATGAAAACTGACCTTTTCCAGTCCTGTGGCCACTGCTGAGTTTTCCAAATTTGTTGGCATATTGAGTGCAGCAGTTTCACAGCATAAGAGGCATTCTTGACGTAAGACAGCCCGTTTTGGTCTAAGCCATCTTGTGATCTAGACCTGGTCATGGTGCTGGTCCTTGAACAGGTCTCAGTCAGTCATCAGTGACCTTAAAGGCACAGAGGAACGCAGGGACAGAGAAAATGCAGTGACAAAGCAGAGTCCTAGTTCCTTCTCAAGGGATAAACATAATAATACACTTTGAATTCTGCAGGAACTAAGGCTCCCACCCAGGTGGAGGGTGGGCTGACGATGTTGACCCTCCTGACTTAAGACAACAAAGACTTGGATTCTGTTGACCTGACCTTTGCTCCAGTTCTATGTTGAATTCTCTGCTCAAGCCCCTCTGGTGGTGCCCTTAGCTTAAAACTTCCCCAGTTTTGCTAGTGGGAAAAATCCCTCGTGTTTTCCTTACTTGCTGTGAGTGATAAATTCTTTCTTTTCATCATCTTTGCCAGCTTGGTTGGGTCTTTTTGACACTCACTGAGAGGTGAACCCAGTTTTCAGGTAACAAGAGGAGCCAGTCTATATAAGAGTTTTTGCAAACAAAACAAAAAACCAGTTAGTTGGAACAGCAAAAGATTATTGCTAACTAAAGAAAATCAGACATCTTAATGAATTTAGTGCCTATGTATGGGCAGATGCCAGCATTTGGGCTCCTTGGAATCATGCCTTTAATATGCACCTCAGCTATCTAGTGGCTTCCCTGGTGGCTCAGACAGTAAAGCATCTGCCTGCAATGCAGGAGACCCGGATTCGATCCCTGGTCTGGGAAGATCCCCTGGAGAAGGAAATGGCAACCCACTCCAGTACTCTTGCCTGGAAAATTCCATGGACAGAGGAGCCTTGTAGGCTACAATCCATGGGGTCGCAAAGAGTCAGACACGACTGAGCGACTTCGCTCGCTTCACTTGGGCTATGTAGGGCCAGGATCGTTTCTTCTCTGTAGTAGCCCCTCAGGGTGCGACTCGGGTGCAGCGGCAGTGGCTGAAGGCCTGGTGGCCGCAGTATCCTTTGTCCAATGACACGCTGTGCATGCGTGCTAAGCCATTCCAGTCTTGTCTGTTTGTGACCCTATGGACTGTACCTCGCCAGCCTCCTCTGTCCATGGGATTCTCCAGACAAGAACACTGGAGTGGGTTGCCATGCCCTCCTGCAGGGGATCTTCCCGACCCAGGGATTGAACCCGCGTCTCTTATGTCTTCTGCATTGGCAATAGGGCCACCTGGGAACATGGCAGGGGCATTCTTTGTCCACACACAACAGCCAAGATTAGGTCTAAGGACCACAATCCTGACTCAGCCCTGGAGGCTGAGGCTACGGCCTCCCCTTTGGGGTGATGGGTGTCTTCTCCCAGCCTCCGAGCACGGTGCACAGGAGGCGGTGTGGTAGGCAGTCCCAGGTCTGAAGGACTGAACCCAAAGGGGTTAACCCAGAGCTGGCATCAGGATTCCAGGCCAAAGAGTGGAGTCAGAGAACTACTGTCCAGAGCAGGGGTGCTGGCCCCAAGCTAGGCCACTGAGCGGTCTCAGCAGGCTGACCTGGGAGACGGGAGGGGTGCTCTCTGCACTGCCGCTTGGGAGGAGGTCGCCTCCACCTCCCCTCAAGGTCTTTGCAGTGTGAAGGCGTTGGCTGAAGAAGTCAGCCCTGTGCCACCACCCACTCCTCCCCACCCCAGGGCATCACAGACCCTGTGGGCTGGAAGAGGTGGGGAGCGAGTCAGCAAGGCCTGGGGGCAGAACGGAGGCCTGGAGCAAGGAAGGCGCTGGGGAGCTCCAACCACAAACACGTGGGATTCCGGGTCCTGGACCCAGTGGGGTCCCGAAGCCCCAAAAGCCGGCGGCTGCTGGTGAAGAGGAAAAGTTAAAATTTTACATAACCTCCTGCTCGTTCTGCCTCTGTAACTCAGCTTGTTCCTTGCAAAGTCTGGATCATGTAGTCTCAGAAAGTAGGGACTTACTAGGAACTGGAGCTTATCTCACTCACCCTTGTCCTGCTCTTTGCAATTGCCCAGCCCCTGCAAACCTACTTAACCATGCCTGTCAGTGTAAAGGTCAGGCATCTCCCTCCCTGTCTTGACTGATGTTCCCTTAGTTTAAACCAGCGTATAACGGCTAGTGTTGCCCACTATCAAGTGAAAAAAAAAAAAAAAAAGTGAAAGTCGCTCAGTCGTGTCTGACTCTTTGTGACTATACAATCCATGGAATTCTCCAGCCCAGAATACTGGAGTGGGTAGCTTTTCCCTTTCTCCAGGGGATCTTCACAACCCAGGGATCAAACCCAGGTCTCCCACATTGCAGGGGGATTCTTCACCAGCTGAGCCACAAGGGAAGCCCAAGAAATACTGGAGTGGGTAGGGTAGCCTATCTCTTCTTCAGGGAATCTTTCCGACCCAGGAACCAAACGGGGTCTCCTGCATTGCAGGTGGGTTCTTTACCAACTGATCTATGAGGGAAGCCCACTATAGGGAAGTGAAGTCTCTCAGTCTCTGAGACCCCATGGACTGTAGCCTACCAGGTTCCTCTGTCCATGGGATTTTCCAGCCAATAGTACTGGAGTGGATTGCCATTTCCTTCTCCAGGGGATCTTCTCGACCCAGGGATCGAACCCAGGTCTCCCGCATTGTAGACAGACGCTTTACCGTCTGAGCCACCAGAAAGCCCACTGTAGTCTGTCTCTAAAAACACTATAACCCCTTTGTTCGGGGCTTAGAGCTTGGAGTGTTAACTCCTCTGGGCCCCCTGACATAATAAATCTGAGTTCTTCAACTCTCCGAGTGTGGTGCTTATTTTCTGTAGTACTGGTTCCTGCAACAATGGGATGGGCTGAGGTCCACCGCTCCCCAAACGACCCCCTAGTCCGCCGCGCCTGGCTGGGGAACCCTCCGTCCAGACCCCGCCCATTCCCAGGTCCCGCGCCTCGCTCGCCCCGCCCTCCCCTCGCGCAGCCCCGCCTATCCCCGCCCCGCGAAGCCTCGCCCCCCGCCCGCGACCATGGTGGTGCTCAAGGGCGTCCCCGCGCTCCTGTCCCCGGAGCTGCTCTTCGCCCTGGCGCGGATGGGGCACGGAGATGAGATCGGTGAGCGCTGCTGGGTCCGAGCCTCCGGGAGAGCCGGCCCCGCGAGCCGCAGGCGGGCAGGGCGCCGGGCCTGGGCGGGGGCGGGCAGGTCCGGTTCCTTCTCCAGCCCGGAGGCCGGGCCGAGCGGCCCCGCGCACGGTCCTCCGCAGCCCGCGCGCGCTCCAGCCCCGTCGCCTCACGGCCCTCGGGCCCGCACCGCCGGCGCCCGGGCTGGTCTGGGACGTGTGCGTCGGTCTCTCTTCCTGAGACCGCGGCCGAGCGCCCGGAGCCCGCCCAGCCTTCGGCTACCCCGCAAGTCCTCGGGCGCGCAGGCTCCGGTCCCTCGCGATCGCAGACCCGGGCGGGGCGGGGCGAGTCCTCAGGCGTCGGCCCTGCGGCTCCGGGTCTGTGCCCCCCACGCGGCGCGAGGGACGTGGGCCGACCCACTGTTAAACTATGTCTGGCCGTGCTGGCCTTCCAGTTCTTGCAGACGTGAACTTCCCCAGCAGCTCCATCTGTAGAGGCGGCCCGGAGGAGATCCGCGCCGACGGTGAGCCCCGCCTGCCGCAGGGTGGGTGGGAGGGTGCGCTGGGCTCTGGGCCGCCGGGTGCGGCGGCTCTGCCCCGCCCCCACCAAGCCCGCAGGCACTGCCCCAGGGACCCAGCAGGTCTCCGCGCCAGAATCTCCCCGCAGCCCCCGCCCCCAGACGGAGCCTGGGCCTCCTGCCCCGTCTCACGCAGCACTTGATGGCCTCTTACACATGGGAAAATAGGCCTGACGGAGCAGTGGTGCCCAGCCCAGTCCACGAGCTCAGCCTGTACTCTTCCGTAGAATCCCAGCACCGGAGGCCTGACCCCACGTGTTCCAGGTGTCCGCACACTCACACGCCGCTAAAGAACCTTCTCACCTCATGGGGGTGGGGGGGGAGCAGGGCAGGTCGTGCAAGGGGACAGTGGGAGGTGAGACTGGGGGTGGGGACCAGGTCCTGGAGGGGACACGTAAGAGAGGGGTTAGCAGTCCTGACGGTAATGGAGGTGGGCTGGGCTCGGCTGTGCCTGGGCGCTTCCCACCCCCAGCGGTGTTCTGAGGTGGGACAGTCCTTTCTTTTCATGGCTTCTGTGTTTCCCAGTTTTGTACATGAGCATACATTAGCTTAACAATCAGAAACCAACTCTCAGGACAGCAGAGAGCCTTGGAGCCAAGCAGGGCAGATCTGAGGGCAGCCAAGAGAGGCCTCTTTCTAGACCCCACTATCGTCTCAGGGGGTCATCTCCAGGGCCTCCTGGGATCAAGAAAGTGGCCTGGGTGCCCCTCCTGGTGGACACGTGTTTGGGGTCACCACCAACGGCCTGTGTGGAAGAGTGAAGGTGGGGTAGGTGGGGGCAGACAGAGACAGGGGCCGTGGCTCCGGCGGGGAAACTCAGTGTGACCTCGGTAAGTGTCCCTAGGCGGGCAGCTCGTTCCCGGTATCTGAGGCCATCCTCTGCCCCCAGGCCTGGGCATCCCCCAGCTCCTAGAGGCCGTGCTGCAGCTGCTGCCCCTGGACACCTACGTGCAGAGCCCGGTAAGGCTGCTCCGGGCTTTGGCTTGCCCTCTGCCAGAACACAGGGGGACCACTTGCCCTGATGGGGGTGGGGAGGACCTGTGTTCCCGAGGCCCTGAACCAACCAGAGGAGCCCTGAGGGTGCCCAGGGCAGGGGGGTTGGCCACAGAGCCGAGCCTCTCCGTCACTAGGCTATGGTCATGGAGCTGGTGCCCAGCGACAGGAAGAGCGGCCTGCTGACACCAGTGTGGACGAGCTACCAGTCCATCCTTTCCAGGGCTGGCTATGAGGTGAGCCTAAGATCCCCACTGGGAAAGGGCTCAGGGACCCTCTGTGCCTTGGAGGCCCAGGAGAAGTGAAAGACAGCCCCGGAACTCTGCACCATGGGTATGCGAGTTCCTGCCCTGGCCAACCCCCTCCCTCCCGGGACCCTCATCTATCTCTGCCTGGGGGTCCTCACACACCCCATCCTGGGAACAGCAGGGTACTCCTGGCTCCCACTTGTGGCCAGAGGCCTGGCCCGATGCTGCCTGTCACCCCTTGTCCTGCAAAGGGCTGGGCAGGTCTTGGGTGGGACTTTCCTGAAAGGAGCCGGGGCTCCTGGTCTGGACAGTAGCCCCCACCCACCGCCCTGGGGGCAGCTCAGGTGATTCAGGGGCCCCAGGCAGGTGGCCACCACAGCCCCCTGTGTCCCTGCCTGCCAAGTCCACACAGGTCAGAAGGCCAGTGTCCTTGGGACCCCAGCCTGCAGAGTTTCCCGTTGCCCCCCGGGCCTGAGCCTCAACCCTCCCTCTCTGCCTTCCAGTTCTCCCTGGGGATGGTGGAGAGGTTTGCATTTTATGAGCGGGCGAAAAAGGCTTTTGCTGTTGTGGCAACTGGGTGAGTTCTGGCTGGATCCACTGGGTCCACTGGGTCGCGCTACGTCTGCCGAGCAGGGTCCCTACCCCTCCCCACTCCAGAGCTCTCTCCACCCTCCATGCAGCCCCTGCGCCTGGACTAAATGCCCCACAGGGAATGAGAGAGGCAAGGGGTTTGCTGGGCGTGCCTGGGCGGGGGCCAGAGCGGTGGTCCGGGCAGCCGGATCCTCTCCATCCCCGCCCGGCGCTCAGCCTGCTCCTTGTGCAGGGAGACGGCCCTCTACGGAAACCTCATCCTCAAGAAGGGGGTGCTGGCCCCTAAAGACCTGTGCTAAGCCTATTGAAGACCACCTGCCCAGAGAGGAATCTACACCCCTGAGCCTGCTGAGGCCACCAGCAGACACGTCCGTCCAGTGGCCAGATGAGCCAGCCTGGCCCTCCCCGGCAGCACCCAAAGCTCGCCCCGCCAGGGTCCTGCATGGGCCTCTGCTGACCGGGGCCGGGATCGTCCTGTTTATGAAAATGATGCAAAAGCACGGTGGCGTGCCCAGCGTTGGGTCCAAAGCTTTAAACAGTAGCTCTTTGCCGACTCACAGAGGCCTGTTTGGTGCTGAGTGCAAGGGAGGCTGTTGGCTCCCCAGAGAGCAGACCCCCACCCACTCTCGGTGAATCCTCAGAGGGGAGGTGAGGCCTTCTCCTCCCAGTGGGTTTGGGTCACCTGACTTGGCAGGTCCCTGGATGTGGAACAAGAGTGCACGCAGGTAGAGAGAGACCCGTGAGTGGGGAGAGCACTCAGGGGGCCTGGGGGTCTGGGTGGGGGTCCTTGGTGATGCAACACAGGGCAGAGGGCCTGGAGGAGGTGCGTCGGCCGCCCGGGCAGCCCCGCGTGGCTGCAGGCACTAAAGTGGTCCTTGAAGAGGGGGCTGGGGCCGTTCCTTCAGCCCCAAAGCTGGAGGGAAGGTGTCAGGGGCTGGCCCGGAAGCTCTGGGGACCGACCAGAGTGTCAGCTGTTGGGGCGGAGGGGGCAGTGCCGTGTCCCTGCTCCAGTGGTTAGCACTCACTGACAGCACGCACGGGCCTGAGTGCGTCTGGGAATGGCCAGGGTGGTGGTAGAGGACAGGAGGATCCCCACGCCCAGGGGAAGGGAGCCTGTGAGGCTGCGGCGGCCTCCTGGCCCGTTCTCAAACTGGGTCTCGAACTACAGTGGGCAGGGGTCCCACTGGCCACTGCACAGGGTCCCTCCCTGAGGGTTCCCTCCTTCCTCCTCCAGACTCTACAGGGCTAGATGCGGGAGCTGGGGTGACTGGGGATCCCCAGGGCTTGGGGGAGGCTCCCATGGTCTGGACCCGGGGCTGGTAGACCTGGAGAGCAGACAGGCACACTGGGCAGATCTGGGACTCAGCCTGGGGAAGGGACTGTGTTCTGGCCCGCCACCACTGGGGCTTAATCTCAGACCTTTGACCCCACAGCCGGCCACTTCCAGCTGCAGAAGGAAGTGTTTCGCTTGAAACAGCTTTATTGAGGTTGAATTCTCATGCAGTAGCTGATCACATTTAACATGTTCAGTCAGACTCATTTGGGTGTTGAATCAGCACCTCCATCCCTACCCCCCAGGTTGGTGTGCACTTTGCAGAATTTCGTTCAAGTGGAAGGCCGTGTGTGCCCAGCATGCTCGTGTGGGGTGCTAGCCGTGTGAGTCCATGATTCCTCTTTGCTGCTGAGCGGGGTTCCGCCACTCCCGGGCACCTCTTGGGGGGTTCTGGGTTGCTTCCAGCTCTTAGCTGTTACAGATAAGCTTGCTGTGAACATGAGTGGGGTAAGCACCTGGGTTTAAGGCTCGGCCATAGGGCACGTGTGTGTGTGACTTTGTAAGAAGCCCCCAGGCTGTTTCAGGCCGCTGAGTGGGTTGGCCTCCGCAGCCCCAGAGAATGCGCGTTCCGGCCCGGGTCCTCGTCCGCTCTAGCGGGACTCTCCCGGTGTCGCCTCCATTCTCATTCTCCTTCCCTGATGGTTAATGATGTTGAGTATCCTTTCATGGGTGTGTGTGGCCTTCTGTCTGCTGTCTTTGCTGACATGAATGGTCAGTCTCTTGCCAGTTTTGGACCAGGGCCTTTAACGATCTTGGTCCCCACTTCCCCTGGGGCCCCAGCGGCTGACCTCCTGTCCAGCTTGGTTCTGGCACCGCCTGCCCGGGATGCGTCGGATCCCACAGGTTCAGGCTCAGGACTGCCCTGATGACACCCTTCTCCAGATGTCAGTCCCAAGTGCCTCTGATTGACTGGCTGTAGATTCGGGATTCCTACAACCCCTCCCCGGGCTTGATTACTTCCCTCAAGCAGCTCACAGAACTCAGGGAAAAAGCCAGTCCCTGGATCACCATTTACCCTAAAAGGACAGGACTCGGGAACCGCCGGGTGAGTGGGTCCTGGGGGGCATGTCCCTGCCCTCCTGGGCACCACTCTCACCACCTCTTCACGTGCTCAGCAGCCCTAGGGCTCTCTAGACCCAGCCTTCTGATTTTCTCTGGAGGCTTCATGACATGCACTGGCCACTGGCCATTGATCCAACCCCCCGTCCCCTCCTCCCTCAGGACTGGGTGTGGGGCTGGAAGTTCCAACCCTCGATTCCTGGTGGGTCCCTGGCAACTGGCCCCATCCTTAGGGACCTTCCCAGAGTCACCTCATTCACACAGTGAAGGGTCACACTATCACAGGAAGTCCCAAGGGTTTTAGGACTTGCGCGCCAGGATCAGGGATGAAGACCAAATGTGTTTCTTATGACAAATCACAGTATCACAGCATTTTTCACTTGGTCCAAGCTCTTTCTGGGGATCCCCTGTGCCCACCAGAAGGGTCTTGTTCAATCGTTCAGTTGTGTCCAACTCTTTGCCACCCCTTGGACCGCAGCACGCCAGGCTTCCCTGTCCTACACCATCTGGAGCTTGCTCATACTCATATCCATTGAGTTGGTGATGCCATCCAACCATCTCATCCTTGACTCAGCGGTTCCCGAGTCGTCCCCTTCTCCTCCTGCCATCCATCTTTCCCGGCATCAGGGTCTTTTCTAATGAGTCAGTTCTTTGCATCAGGTGGCCAAAGTATGGGAGCTTCAGCTTCAGGATCCGTCCTTTCAATGAATATTTAGGACTCATTTCCTTTAGGATTGACTGCCTTCATCTACTTGCAGTTAAAGGGACTCACAAGAGTCTTCTCCAACACCACAATTCAAAAGCATCAATTCTTCAGTGCTCAGCCTTCTTTATGTTCCAACTCTCACATCCATACAGGACTAGGGGAAAAACCATAGCTTTGACTAGACAGACTTCTGTTGGGAAAGTTATGTCTCTGCTTTTTAATATGCTGTCTAGGTTGGTCATATCTTTTCTTCCAAGGAGCAAGTGTCTTTTAATTTCATGGTTGCAGTTACCACCTGCAGTGATTTGGGAGCCCAAGAAAATAGTCTCTTACTGTTTCCATTGTTTCCCTATCTATTTCCCATGAAGTGATGGGACCGGATGTCGTGATCTTAGTTTTCTGAATGTTGAGCTTTAAGCCAACTTTTTCACTCTCCTCTTTCACGTTCATCAAGAGGCTCTTTAGTTCCTCTTCACTTTCTGCCATAAGGGTGGTGTCATCTGCATATCTGAGGTTATTGATATTTCCTCCAGCAATCTTGCTTCCAGCTTGTGTTTCATCCAGCCTGGCATTTCGCATTATGTACTCTGCATATAAGTTAAATAAGCAAGGTAACAATATACAGCCTTGATGTACTCCTTTCCCAATTTTGACCCAGTCTGTTGTTCCATGTCCAGTTCTAACTGTTGCTTCCTGACCTGTATACCGGTTTCTCAGGAGGCAGATCAGGTAGTCTGGTATTCACATCTCTTTAAGAATTTTCCACAGTGGTGATCCACAGTCAAAGACTTTAGCATAGTCAATGAAGCAGAAGGAGATGTTTTCCTGAAATTCTCTTGCTTTTTCTATGCTCCAACAGATGTTGGCAATTTGATCTCTGATTCCTCTGCCTTTTTCAAAATACAGCTTGTACATTGGAAGCTCTTGGTTCATGTTCTGTTGAAGAAGCCTGACTTGGAGAATTTTGAGCATTACTTTACTAGCATGTGAGATGAGTGCAATTGTGTGGTAGTTTGAGCACTCTTTGGCATTGCCTTTCTTTGGGATTGGAATGAAAACTGACCTTTTCCAGTTCTGTGGCCACTGCTGAGTTTTCCAAAGTTCTGGCATATTAAGTGAGCACTTTCACAGGATCGTCTTATAGGATTTGAAATAGTTCAACTGGAATTCGATCACCTCCACTAGCTTTGTTCGTAGTGAGGCTTCCTAAGGCCCACGTGACTTCACATTTCACGATGTCTGGCTCTAGGTGAGTGATCACACCATCGTGATTATCTGGGTCGTGAAGATCTTTTTTGTACAGTTCTTCTGTGTATTCTTGCCACCTCTTCTTAATATCTTCTGCTTCTATTAGGTCCATACCGTTTCTGTCCTTTATTGAGCCCATCTTTGGATGAAATGTTCCCTTGGTATCTCTAATTTTCTTGAAGAGATCTCTAGTCTTTCCCATTCTGTTGTTTTGCTCTATTTCTTTGCATTGATCACTGAGGAAAGCTTTCTTCTCTCTCCTTGATATTCTTTGGAATTCTGCATTCAGATGTTCCTTTTCTCCTTTGCCTTTAGCTTCTCTTTTTTTCTCAGCTATTTGTAAGGCCTCCTCAGACAACCATTTTGCCTTTTTGCATTTCTTTTTCTTGGGGATGGTCTTGGTCACCGCCTCCTGTACAATGTCTCGAACCTCTGTCCGTAGCTCTTCAGGCACTCTGTCTGTCTATCAGATCTAGTCCCTTGAATCTGTTTGTCGCTTCCACTCTTGAGTTCAACCAAACACTCAGACTCAGGGAAGAGCACGGCCGCTGGAGGAACAACATCCCGTGACACCGCGGGTCACAGCCACTCCACTCGGGGCAGCTCAGATGTGTGGAGGTGAGGGTCGGTGGGCACCGCCTGGCTAAGAGCCTGTATCCCTAGATGGGGGTGCTGTGCCCAGGGCCACTGCATCAGGGCGGAAGGCAGTGGCTCCCGGGAGGACTGGCCTCAGTTGTCCCTTCCGTGTCTGGGCGCCTCCCCCACCAGCGGTCACTGCAGGAGTGTTGCCTAGTGACTGGGGGCAGAGGGAGGTGACCATGCTCAGAGTCAAGGACTTGGCACCCTCAGGCAGTTGAGCAGTGTGAATGCCCCTGGGAGTTTAGGGGGTTGCAGGGGGAGCCAGCCAGGTGGGGCTCCCCTGACGCCCTCCACCCCGACTGCCATGAAGGAGAAGGGGCCACGCCGTTTCAGGTGACAGACCTCCCCAGGATCTCAGTCAGGGGGCTGAGTGGCCCGTGGTCCCCGCCAGTGTCCCCTGCTCACCCCGAGGCCCCCAGCGCCCGCTGCCTCTCTGCCTGGGCCTTCGGTGCAGGAAGGGCCCAAGGTGACCAGGCTCCAGCAGGGCTGGAGGCAGCTTTGGCCACAAACACCCCCCTGGGCTGCCCAAGGCCGTGCTCAGCGTGGACCCGGGTCTGCCCTCCTTGGGACAGTGGTGCCCAATCACCTGTACTCTCGCTGGAGATGGCTTCCCCCTCGCTGACAGGGTGGTCTGGAGGGGCCGTGTGAGGTTCGGGGCCACCTGAGGCCTGGGTGATTCTGGGGCAGGAGCAGGGCGCCGAGTCAGCACCGCCCCTGTACTCAGCCAGAGGGTGGTGAGGCGCCTGGTGGGGACCAGCACCGCTCCGCCCCAGTTAGGACCGGACCTTGAGCAGGTCTTCCCTGATAGCTCAGTTGGTAAAGAATCCACCTGTAATACAGGAGACCCGGATTTGATCCCTGGGTCGGGAAGATCCCCTGGAGAAGGGAAAGGCTACCCACTCCAGTATTCTGGCCTGGAGAATCCCATGGACTGTATAGTCAGTCCATGGGGTCGCAGAGTCGGACGTGACTGAACGACTTGCACTTTCTCACTTGGGGCAGGTCACTGCCAGGCCTTGGTCTCCTCGTCGGTGCTGTGGGTGCGGCAGCTCCTGTCGGGCTGGGAGGCTTGTATGCTGCTGAGCAGCGCATCCCGGGGTGAGGCTGCCATTTGAGTCCTTGAGGAGCTCGGAACTGGGGGAGAGATACTGGCTCTAGGGCACGTGAGGTCCCCACTGGGCACCTCTTTGTGTCTTAGCCCTGAGCAGGCTCCGTCCAGGCTTGGGGAGGGTCCAGGTACCAAGTGTGTCCCTCTACACCCTGGGACATGACTGCCACGGAGAAAGCCCTCTGCACCTGCATGTGGACGGCGAGTAGCGCTCCAGTGACCTGCGCCCACGACCGACCGCAAGCCTGCCGAGCCACCGGGCACGGAGCCTGGGCCCAGCTGCCGCACCCGCCCGTGCCCTGCCCCCTGCCCCCTGCCGCCTGTCACCCGTGCCCTGCCCCCACTCGCCCGTGCCCTGCCCCCTGTCGCCCGTGCCCTGCCCCCTGCCCCCTGCCCCCTGAGCCAGCACTGCCGGGCCCCTCCTCCCAGTCCTGCTTCCAATGCCGCTCCATCCCCGCCCATCCCAGCGCCCGGGGAGGCCGGGGGAGCAGATGGGCCCAGGCGCGGGGGCACCGGGCGGGACCCAGGCTCAGCTTGCACTGCAGAGACCCTGCGTGTGTGGGGCCAGCCTGCAGCCCCCTTCTCCCAGACAGCAGGCAGGCCGCGATCACTGTTCTTGAATACACACAGCCACCTCTGCAGGCTTTATTTTTCTCCGGCCGGGGCAGGGTCAGGGCTCCCTGGGGTGGTAGATGTGGTCTCGGTCCTCCTCAGGCCCATGAAGCACCTGGCGAGGGGGCAGCACCCGGGCCCAGGGCCTCGCCTCCTCTGGGGCCTCCTCGGGCCCGTCGTGGAACAGGCTGTCCCAGTCGGGCTCAGGACCCTCCCTCGGGCCCGGGACGTGGCCCAGGGCATCATCGGTCTCTGCCGGGGCTTTGGCACCTGGGGACAGACAGAGAGGCTGTGGCCTCCATCTCCCTCCCAAGGCGCCATCCATCCAGGCCGACCCCATGCCCTCCAGCCCAGTGGGCAGTGCCTGCCCCCACCTTTCTGCTCCTTGCTGGTGGCCATGAGCTTGGGTGCCATGAGCAGCCAGATGAGCTGGTTGTCCTTCTTCAGAGACTCGACCGCGCGGGCATCCCAGACCCTGTGAGCCAGAGCACGGATTCACGTCTCGTGTGCAGCAAGAGGCCCGTCCCGGGCCAGGGTCCCTGCCGCACCCCTCCTGCGGGTGGGTCCTGGAGGAGGCTCGGGGGCTTGGCCAGGGCAGAGGTCAGCAGAGCCCGGGGCTTGCGGACGGGGCTGCTGCCATCTGCCTGCCGCCTTGGCCGCCCAGCAGGAGTCAGCCTAGCGGGTGCCAGGGAGATGGGTGGGCTGAGGGGCCAGACCCCCTGGGTGGGGCGGCGGGGAGCCACTCAAACCCCCAGGCCCGCACTCTGCTTGGTCGGTCAGCTCTCAGGGGCTCCCGTACCTCCCCTCCCCAAAGCTGGACACGACCCACCCTTCCACCAAGGTCCCCGGGGGGACGGGAAGGACTGCCAGGGGCACTCACTCTGTGTCCTGCTCAGCCCCGACTTTGCCTTTGGTCTGGACGCGGACCTGGGAGAGTGAGGCCGCAGGTGAGACACAGCGCAGTGCTCTGAGGGGGCGGGGCGGGGTTGGGGGGGCGGCTGGGAGGAGCCGCACCGAGGCCCTCGAGGCACTGCCAGCTCCATCCTGCCCTGGGTCTGACACTTGGGGACAGCACAGGAGCTGCACCCTCTCCACCCACCCCCAGCTGGCGGCCTGAGCACGGGGGCCGGTTCCTCTGCCTGTCCTTCCTGCAGGGCCGACGGGGACAGGGGAGCAGGTGAAACAGCGACCCACTGCCGTGACGGGGCCCAGCAGCTGCGGGACAGCTGTGCCTGTCCTCCTGCATCTGCCCCTTGACCTGGGCACTCCCAGGCTGTAGGGAGGGGTATCCTGGACCTGGAGCTGCAGAAAGACACGGTCCCAGCAGTCGTGGACCCCTGGACAAGCCTGCACATGGAGGGGTCCCAGGCTTCACAGCACAGGGGAGCCTCACCAGGCCCCCTCCTCCACCCGGCTCACCTGGGGTCATGAGACTTGTCCCCCAGACCCTGCTGAGGCCCCCAGTGCTCACAGGCCCTGCGGTTGCATCCGCTGGTGCCTTCCTGCAGCCCCGGGGGCGGCTGGGTGAGGAGCCCACACGTACCTGGGGGATCCGGGCTGAGCCCACCTCCAGCAGCAACACAGCCACCAGGCTGGCAAGCAGCAGGGGCCTGGGGGCAGAGGGCAGGGTGAGGGGCGCGCGGCTCCTCCCCACGGCCTCCAGGCAGGGCTCCTGGCCTGGCCGGCAGTGGTCCAGGGGGCAGAGGGCAGGGTGAGGGGCGCGCTGCTCCTGCCCCACGGCCTCCAGGCAGGACTCCTGGCCTGGCGAGCAGCAGGGGCCGGGGGCAGAGGGCAGGGTGAGGGGCGCGCTGCTCCTGCCCCGCGGCCTCCAGGCAGGGCTCCTGGCCTGGCCGGCAGTGGTCCAACCAGGGAAGCCGGGGCGGGTCCCGCGCAGGTCCACAGCTAGCATCCCAGACCAGGGTACGCGGGCCAGACTCACGTCTGATCCCCACCCTGCAGGTCCCGGTTTCCCGCGGGCCTTGCCTGCGGGCCCGGAACCTCTGTCGGCCGAGTGCTTGGGGCCTGGGGCCGAGGGACGGGTGAGGTGTGGGCTCAAGGCTCCTCTTTAGGGCCCACGGCACCCTGAGGCTACACCCTGTGGCTCCTCAGAGGCAGAGGGCAATTCCCTCCACCCCGGAGACATGGGCAGGAAAGATGGGGTGCTCTGTGTGGACACCTGCAGCCTGACCTTGAGGAGCTCAAAGACCAAGCCGGAGCAGGGCTTCTGGGAAGCGTGGTCAAGGCTAGGCGTGGAGGGACGCGGGGGACATGAGGTGACCTGAGTACTCGAGGGCGCTGGGCTGACGGCAGGGGCGTGAGGCGTGTTAGGGTGCACACGTGTGCAGGTGTGTGCTGTGCGCGTGCCCTGGCGTCTCTCGCCTTATTAAACCACAGGACACTAGGCCCCTGTGGAGTTGCTGCTGCTGCGTGTGTGCTCGTGTTAAGCCACTTCAGTCGTGTCCGGCCCTGAACTGAGACCTCACTGCAGTCTGGGCCCTCCCGGGACGTAATCTGAACCAGGCAGTCCAGGATCGCCTGGCACCGCGGGGGTTCCAGGCCTGGTAGAGAGCAGCCCGCCGTGCTGGCCGCCCACAGCTGCTGCATGTCCCGGGCTCGGGTCGCTGCCCGGCACGGCCTCCACTTCTGTGCTGCTCGAGCTCCTTCTGTCTGCTGACTGGGTGCCACCCAGTTTCCCAGACTGGAAACTCCAGTGGGGTTTCACTTAAATAAACAGACCATCTCACCCGCCGAGTGCAGCTCAGCTGTCCGTGTGTAGGGAGCGTTCCACTCCTGGGGAGGGCCTGGGGGCCGTGGTTGGGGGAGGGACCCAAGGCTTCCTGCCGGATGCCCCAGCTTCGCTTCCAGGCCCACGGAGACCTTCGCCCCTCCGGGTGACTCAGCACATCGACGTAGGGGTTTCCAGGCACATCATGGGGGCAAAGGGCAGGCACCTGCCCTGGACTGCAGGGCGCTGGCCTGATCTGGGCTCCGAGCCCTAGGCAGAGGCTCTGAACACCAGGAGGTCCCCAAGTCACTGATGGGCCCACCTCGTGTCCAAGCTGGGGTTCCTGGAAGAGCCCCCAGAACAGGAGGGCCAGGGGAGCTCTGACTTGAGGAGGGGCCCGAAGGAGGGGGGTGCCCAGCAGGAGCCTCAGGACTTCCCGGGCTCAGTCAACCCCAGCTTCCAGGGTGATGACCCCTTGGTTCCAGCTGCCCCGCCCCCAGGACCCCGAGGCCTCCAGCCCTGCCTCATCGTCTTGACCCCGTTTCCATTTTGTTGGTCATAGACCTGTCTCCTCTGACCCTGGAGTCTCCCACCTGCTTCCAGGGGCTCTCAGGTGCTTCTCAGGGCCAAGGGACCCCAAGGGACAGGGGCTGTCTCTCCCAAACCACAGGGGTGGCCTTTGGAGATGGAGCCCTGGGGACAACGACCATTCTGGTGACTCAGGAGGGAGAGCTCTGTCCCCAAGCCCGGAACACCCAAGAGGAGCCAGCACCTGGGGGGGCAGCCAGACAGAGCCTGGATCCCCGTCCAGAACCAAGCTGGGCTCTGGACACAGGTGCCCCGAGCCTGGTCCGTGTGCTGGGGCTCCGGACCCAAGGGACCGCCCAGCAAAGCTGTGGTTAGACGGGGTGTTGGGGGGACCCGGGTTTAAGGGCGCTAGGCATTACCTTCTCATGTCAGGCCACCTTTCTGGTGCAGAGGGTGCACTGGGGGCTATGGTTTCAGATCCAGGTAGCCGGCAGCCCGGGTGTTCAGACTCTTGGTCCTGCTCCTCCCACTCTCGCCGCTCCGGGTTTTATGGCCCCCATGTGGGCGTGTCTGGACAGAGGTCAGGGGCCAGGGATCCTGGCTGTGCTGACAAGGTGACTGGGTCCGCCTCCATCCGTCGGTCACACCCATGACCCTCCCCAGGAGTGGCTCTCAGCCCGCTCCCGAGACCCGGCTCAGCCGTGCCGCCCCATCTCGGCACCTGCTGGGATCCGCACGGCCTGCACCCACCCACCTGTATCCTGATGCTGCAGGCCTTGTCACCAGGTGGAGGGCGGGGGCGTTCCCACCCAAGCTGGGCCAACTGTGGCTGGAAGCCAGAGGGCATCCCAGCCCACCCTGCCCACCGGGCCCTCAGCCACAGCTGCCAGACTCCTCTGAAATGTCAGGAGTTCACCAAACCTTTTACTCACCCAATACTGAACCCAAGCAGTATCTGACTCTATCCAACATTGTCATATAGTTGTCACACACGAGAGCGTGTCCAGTAAAGGCACTCCTCTGTGGCTCACACGTCTGACTGTGCGTGTAGACGCCCCCTTGCAGGGTCTGCGGTCCCTGCAGCTGCAGCGCGAGCTCTCGCCCTCACGGCGCAGAGCAGACCCAGGCCTTCCGTTCTGCGAATGAAGAGCAGTCGTGCAGCTCTGCCTGCTCATCGCGGCTCCTCTGCGGGCCACACCGCACCTTAGCTGTCCTCACCCGGACGCTGTGATGCTGCAGACGGGCTTTGGCCCTTGGAGCTGCTCATGGCCTCGCCTCACATGAAAGGACTCTGTGTGCATGCTCCGTCGGGTCCGACTCTGCGACCCCGCAGACCGCAGCCCACCAGGCTCCTCTGTCCATGGGATTTCCCAGGCAAGAATACTGGAGTGGGTTGACATTTCCTCCTCCAGGGGAGCTTCCTGACCCAGGCATTGAACCTGGCTCTCCTGCACTGCAGGCAGGTTCTTTACTGTCTGAGCCACCGGGGAAAACCTGAACTACTCACAGCTGAACGATAATTTTAGCCCAGGACATAAACATTTCTTCCACTAAAGGTGACATGGTGACTACCGTTATTGTTCACGCACCAAGTCATGTCTGACTCTTTGCAACCCCATGGGCTGCAGCATGCCAGGCCTCCCTGTCCCTCACCATCTCCCAGAGTCTGCCCAAGCTCGTGTCCATGGCAGATGCCAAATGTCCTGGCATTTCACATGATGCACTCTGCATAGAAGTTAAATAAATCAGTGATGCCATCCAATCACTTCATCCTCTGCTGCCTGAGGAGGCAGTGGCAAACCACTCTAGTATTCTTGCTGTGAGAATCCCATGAACTGTATAAAAAGGCAAAAAGATAGTCGACTTACTAGCAGTGCTTACAAAGCTAGCCCTGCCCCCAACAATCAACTTAACTAGAGAGTTATTCCTAGTAGTGACACTGAGTCCCCCTAAAGCTGAGTTCCCTGACCGAGTTCATGATTAATCTCTCCACCCCAAACTTTATCCCTTTCTTGTTCCCTCTGACCTCAACCTATGCTCCCTGAACGCCAATTAATCAGAATCAGGTGACTGACTGCTACTGTTGATAACAGTGTTAGTGGACTTAAATTGCTGTAGAGATTAACCACCCACTCAGGTTGTTTGTCCAGGCACGGTGAGCTCACAGATCCTGGAGCCATGGACCACCTGGCCTGAGAGTGTAAACCAGAGACATCATGACTCCTGAAACCAGATTCCAAAATGTCACAAAAGGATGATTAATCCCAGCTTCTTTATTTGTGCTCTTTTTTAATAAATCCCCTAACTCAAAGACCAAGTAGGTGGAAGGCTTATCTGAGTTGGTCTGAGTGGATCTGAGGACTGTGTCCCCACCCTTGCCTGTTGTTCAGTCACTCAATCATGTCCAACTCTTTGAGACACCCCTGGACCTCAGCACACCAGGCTTCCTGTCCTTCACTATCTCTTGGAGTTTCCTCACACTCATGTCCATTGAATTGATGATGCCATCCAACCATCTCATCCTCTGTCGTCCCCTTCTCCTTCTGTCTTCAATCTTCCCCAGCATCAGGGTCTCTTCTGAAGAGTTGGCTCTTCGAATCAGGTGCCCAAAGTATTGGAACTTCAGCTTCAGCATCAGTCCTTCCAATGAATATTCAGGACTCATCTCCTTTAGGATTGACGGGTTTCATCCCCTTGCAGTCCAAAGGACTCTCAAGAGTCTTCTCCAACACCACAGTTCAAAAACATCACTTCTTTGGCACTCAGCCTTCTTTATGGGCCAACTCTCATATCTGTGCATGACTACTGCAAAAACCATAGCTTTGACTAGTGGACCTTCATCGGCAAAGTGATGTCTCTGCTTTTTAATACTCTAGGTTTGTCATAGCTTTTCTTCCAAGCAGCAAGCATCTTTTAATTTCATGGCTGCAGTCACCATCTGCAGTGATTTTGGAGCCCAAGATAATGAAGTTTGTCACTGTTTCCACTTTTTCCCCAACTATTTGCCATGAAGTGATGGGACCAGATGTCATGATCTTGGTTTTTTGAATGTTCAGTTTTAAGCCAGCTTTTTCACTCTCCTTTTTCACCCTCATCAAGAGGCTCTTTAGTTCCTCTTCATTTTCTGCCATAAGGGTGGTGTCGTCTGAAAATCTGAGGATATTACTCTCAGCAATCTTGATTCCAGCTTCTGCTTCATCCAGCCTGGCATTTCTCATGATGTTCTCTGCATAGAAGTTAAATAAGCAGGTGACAATACAGCCTTGACGTACTCCTTTTCCTATTTGGAACCAGTCTGTTGTTCCATGTCCAGTTCTAACTGTTGCTTCCTGACCTGCATACAGATTTCCTAGGAGGCAGGTAAGGTGGTCTGGTTTCCCCATCTCTTGAAGAATTTTCCACAGTTGGTTGTGATCCACACAGTCAAAGGCTTTGGCGTAGTCAATAAAGCAGAAGTCGATGTCTTTCTGGAACTCTCTTGCTTTATCTATGATCCAATGGATGTTGGCAATTTGATTTCTGGTTCCTCTGCCTTTTCTAAATCCATTGTAAATATGGAAATCCTCAGTTCATGTACTGTTGAAGCCTAGCTTGGAGAATTTTGAGCATTACTTTGCTAGCATGTGAGATGAGTGCAATTGTGCGGTAGTTTGAGCATTCTTTGGCATTGCCTTTCTTTGGGATTGGAATGAAAACTGACCTTTTCCAGTCCTGTGGCCACTGCTGAGTTTTTCTTTGAAAAAATGACAGAAGGATCTCTGTTTGTTTCCAAGGCAAACCATTCACTATCACAGTAATCCAAGTCTATGCCCCAACCACGAATGCCAAAGAAGCTGAAGTTGAACAGTTCTATGATGACCTACAAGAACTTCTAGAACTAACACCAAAAAATGATGTTCTTTTCATCACAGGAGATTGGAATGCAAAAGTAGGAAGTCAGGAGATTCCTGGAGTAACAGGCAAGTTTGGCCTTGCAGTACAAAATGAAGCAGGGTAAAGGCTAACAGAGCTTTGCCACGAGAACACTCTGGTCACAGCAAACACCCTCTTCCAACAACAGAAGAGACGACTCTACATGTGGCCACTGCTGAAGTTTCCAAGTTTGCTGCATATTGAGTGCAGCACTTGAACAGCATCATCTTTTAGGATTTGAAACAGCTCAGCTGGAATTCCATCACCTCCACTAGCTTTGTTCCAAATAATTCTTCCTAAGGCCCACTTGACTTCACACCGAGGATGTCTGGCTCTAGATGAGTGATCACACCATCGTGGTTATCTGGGTCATTAAGACCTTTTTTGCTTTTTTGTACAGTTCTTCTGTGTATTCTTGCCACCTCTTCTTAGTTTCTTCTGCTTCTGTTAGGCCCATGTCCCTTATTATGCCCATCTTGGCATGAAATGTTCCCTTGGTATCTCTAATTTTCTTGAAGAGATCTCTAGTCTTTCCCATTCTATTGTTGTCCTCTATTTCTTTGCACTGATCACTGAGGAAGGCTTTCTTATCTCTCCTCGCTATTCTTTGGCACTCTGCATTCAGATGAGAAATACCTGTTGTCGGAACTTGCTTTCCACCTTGAGGGGACGGGAGCGCTTGCTGGGCTGCAGTAGTGTCGTCTTTTTCAGGAGCTGACCTCACTGCAGCCTGACAGGGGTCAGCACATGCCCCACCGCCTCAGTGTCTGCGCTCCACTCACATCCACCGAGCCACACAGTGCTGACCACCAACGGTGCCCGACCAGCTTGGCACGCCGCCAGCCTGTACAGTGCGCGCCCCAAAGCCTTTCTCTGTACATGCTCCACAGCGCTTACTTATAGCCTATGGCAAACAAGATATTTGAAAAATGTTGTTGTTGTTTAGTTACTAAGTCACGTCTGACTCTTTTCGACCCCATGGACTGCAGCCACCACGCTCCTCTGTCCATGGGATTTCCCAGGCAGCAATACTGGAGTGGATTGCCATTTCCTCCTCTTGGGGATCTTCCTGACCCAGGGATAGAACCTGCGTCTCCTGCATTGCAGGCAGATTATTTACCCCTGAACCATCAGGGAAGCCTGAGACAATTGCATATTCATATGCAAAAAAAAAAGAATTTAGACCTATGACTTGCACTGTACACAAAAGTTACCTCAAAATGCATCATAGGCGTAAATGTAAAATTTAAAATTACAAAACCACTGGAAGAAAAAAATGAGAAAATATTCATAGACTTGGATCAAGGAAACAGTTCTTAAGCACAACACTGAAGGCATGACAGGTAACAGAGAAAACTGATTTCTGGGACTTCATCCAAATTACAAACTTCACTTCGAAAGAGACTCAAGAAAGTGAAAAGGTAAGTCACAGACTGGGAGAGACTATTTGCAAATCTTCGGAGGCCAGAATATATGAAGAGTTTTACAACTCAGTAACAAGGAGACAAAGAACTCAACTGAAAAAAGTTCAGAACATTTGAGCCAACATTTCACCAAACGTACACAGGTGGCAAAGAGACCCACGAAGAGGTGTGCAGTTACTGATAAAGGAGAAGTGGTGTTTTGAGACAGGACGAGACAGGGCACGCGGAACGCCCCGGCCCTGGGCCTGTTCACGTGCGTCCGCACCGTGCGTCCACCAGACCCCTCGAGAGCGAGAGCGTCTGCCTCACCACGGACACCAAATTGTTTCCCTTCTTCCTTCTCTTCCTAGTTCTGTAAGGGCCAAGCTGGCATGCAGCTCGATTCATACGTGTATTTTTAAAAAATACTTATTTATTTACTTTTCCTGCGCTGGGTCTTGCTGCTGCCCGCGGGCCTCCTCTGGTTGCAGAGATGGAGGTCCGCCCCGCACTGCGGCGCATGCGCTTCCTGCTGCGGCGGCCCCTCGCATTGTGGAGCACAGGCCCCGGGCGTGGGGCCTTCAGTATCGCAGCACAGGCTCGGTAGTTGTGGAGAACGAGCTTCGCTGCTCTGAGGCATGAGGCATCTTTCCGGACCAGGGATTGAACCTGTGTCCCATGCGTTGGCAGGCGGATTCTTACCCACTGGACCACCAGGGAAGTATTTCGATTCATACATGTGTTGATAGATCTGGAATGCATATCTTCAGTGAACTTTACATGAAATGTCAGTGTCATTTCGATGAACAATCCCTTGTCTTGAAAATGTATTCATATAGCTGTCCCTTCAACTTCTAACAAGCAGAACAGCCCTCAGAATCTTCTGAGTTATAAGCCTCAGGCTAGCTTGAATAAAATTCTCTATTTCTTCTTTAGAGCCACTGTTGATTAATTTTTGTTGTTGTTAGCATTGTGAGCTATTAAGGACGCAGACTGAACTCCAGTGAGACGTCAGTCCCCTCCTGGTGGGTATGAGGTCAGTGTTGTGAGCAGAACTGTGTCCTCTCACAACTCACCCGTAGAAGCCCTAACCCCCTAGGACCTCAGAACGGGACTGTATGTGGAAACACGGTCTTTAAAGAGACAATTAATCGCTTCTCGGCCTTTTGGCTAAGATCAAGTGTAAAGAGACAATTAAGTTAAAATGCAGTCATATGGGTGGGCCCTAGCCCATTCTAAGACTACAGCCCTTAACACACGGAGGGAAGGCCATCTGATGACAAGCAAGAAGCTGGCAAGGCTTCTTGCCAGGAGAAAGGCCACAGAGGAAGCCGGCCCTGCCAACACCTTGGTGTCTGACCTGCAGCCTCCAGAGTCACCAGGAGACACGTCCTGTTGTTTAAGGCACTCAGTCTATGGGACTTAGAGATGACTACAGTCCACAGGATCACAAGAAGTCGGATACAACTGAGCAACTAACACTTAAACACTTCTAGCAACTGAACACAGACGGCCGTGATAAAAAGGGCCTGGAGGGGAGCAGGGAGCCGAGACCCCCGTGTCCCTGGCAGAGATGTGCAGTGTGCACTCGCTTTGGGAAGAAGGTTCACTTTTTCTCAAAAAGCTTCATGGGAACTGCCACCCAACCCTGCAGCTCCACTCCTTGATACCCGCCCGAGAGAAACGAAAGTCCACCCTATCACCAGTGCAAGAGCCTGCACAGCCACGCTGTCAACAGTGGACACGCCTGGGAGCCGCGGTGTGTCCCCGAGTCCAGACAGACTGGACAGATAAAGCAGGGCACACGCTGTGGGGCCCTTGTCAACAGCAGAATGGCTGACACAGCAGCGACATCCATCGTTGCTCAGCAGCTGTGAGCCTGAGCGTGGGGCCCGACCTGGCGTGGGGATGGGCTGGGCCCTGGCTGGGGGCCCCGGGACCACAGCCCTTGCTCACCAGCTCACTCGGCCAACAAGACGGTGCATCCCCTCCACAGCCGGCCCTGTGCAGGCCCTGGGCCACAACGGCCACCCAGGACCACAGGCTTGTCCTTGCAAAGCGGACAGCCCAGGGGCTTCAGACACTGAGACCTGAGGAGGAGACCCTCTGGGCGGGTGGGGCCCAAACTAGCTAAGTCTGAACCAAGCTGTCCAAAGGGGGCAAGAGGGCAAGTCTGCACCCGCCACCAGGCGGTGCCTGAATGCCTGACGTCCCGGGGGTGGGGGGGAGGTGGGGGGGAGGCTGGCCAGGGTCTCTGTCTGTACCCCCTCACCCCACCTCCCACCCTGCCTGCAGTGCGACTGTGTGAGGTATATGTGTGTGCAATGTGTGTGAACGGCGTGTGTGTAATGTGTGTGTGAGGCATATGCATTCATAGGTGCGTGCATGGCTGGATGTGGGTGTGTGTCTGTGACAGGTTGGGGACGCGCTGCAGGCTCTGACGGGCATGCGCGGGCGGGTTCCGGCGGCTGCAGACCGGGGCGCCCCCTCCCCCAGCCTGCGTTTCCCGGGCAACAGCAGCCTCGGTCTGGGGCCCGGCCCCTCCCCTGCCCCGCCCCAGCGAAGAAGCGTCTGGAACCGCATCCTTCCTTCGCATCCTTGTCCTGCCGCCGCATCCTGCGCAGCTGCCCCTTGGAGACGCCTGTGAGCCTTTTCCGTTTCTTGTGGAGCAGGGTCTGGGGGTGGGGGTGTGGAGCCAAGTGTGTGCAGGGGTGTGCAAGTGCGTGGCGCAGGTATGCGTGGTTCGTGTGTGGGGGGAGTGTGATGTGTGTGCAGGGGTCGCAGGTATACTGTGTGTGCATGGATGTGCGAGGTGCGTGTGCGCAGATGTTTTAAGTGTGACTGTGCGAGGTGTATGTGCGGGGTGGAGGGGGCACTGCGGCGGACCCGCTAGCAGCTGGCCGAGCAGGGGTCCTCCACTTAGGGGCCCGGCTGATCCCAGGGCAGGTTGTTGTCAGGCCTCCGGGAGGATCCGGGAGCCCCCCGGGGGGGAGGCAGGTCCCTGCCTGGACATTCGGAAGGGTCGTGGGTGTCCGGCACAGACCCGACGTGCTGCCGGATTCCTCAGTAGAGGAGGGCATCTTGGACCGCTGGGACATCAGCTCTCCCCACCGCTTGGTGACTGCAGCCCCCTCCCCGCCAGCCAGCTCCACCTCTGCGGGTCTGAGAGAGCCAGTGGGAGCCGGCGTCAGGAGGTGCGGAGGGGGCGCCGGTTCCAGGGCCCGTTCAGCTTGGTCTGGGGTGAGGGGCGCAGGAGGGGCTTCGGACCCACCAGGGCACAGAGAAGAGCCTCCAGCAGCGGCACGGGGTGGCGGTGGTGAGGCAGGCTGCGGGCAGGCGGGCGGCGTTCAAGAAGCCGAGGGGCAGTTCTCTGAACCACCTGCCGCAGGCTTAGGGGCCACAGGTGGCGGCTACTTGGGACGCCGAAGCCCGGTGCAGACCGGCTCCGCTTCCCGCCCCGCCTCGCCCGGGCCTCGGGCTGGACTGGCGCCCGCAGACCCCAGTCCTTGAATGGGCCGCCGAGCCCACCACCCGCTTGCAGGCCAGCGGACGGGAGAGCACCTGGGCCGGGGCCGCGGCGGGCAGGGGGCTCCGCGGGGCTCCAGCAGAGCGCGCAGCCCCCGCGCTCCGCCGGCACACGCGCGCCCCGTGCGGACAGGACGCTCGTGCCCGCGCGGTGCGCACCGGCGCGCGCCTCCGGTGACGCAGCATCCCAGAGTGGCGCGTGTGAGCGAGTCTGTGACGCGGCTTGCAGCCGAGCTGCCTGGGGGCTGGCAGCTCCAGGTCTGTGCCCTCCCACCCACCCACCCACCCGTCGGAGCGCGATCCCGGCCTCTCTGCTCATCCTGTGCCCGCTCCCCACGTCTCACAGAGGAGACGCGCACTGCAGAGAGCGGGGAGCAGCTGATCCGCTGCAGAAAGCGCAGTGACACCGCAAGGTGGAGGGAGGGGGCGGGTGGGAGCGGAGGGAAGACCCCTCCCGCTCCCCGGACCTCTGTCTGTCGCGTGAACGCGCGCAGCCAGCCCGCCCAGAGGGTCCACGTGATTCCGCCTGGGAAAGGAATGTTGGGGACCCGGCCTTCCCACGTGCCGCCCAGCCCTACCCCAGCATTCTGCCTGGGACCAGGCGCAGAGGTACATGGGTCCCCAAAGCTTCTTTTCTTCGAGAAGACGTGTCGTGGCCTGCCTGTCTCTGTTGCTGTGGAAACGCCAGATGATGTAACATGACGTCACGCTGATCAAAGGAGTTGGGGCTTAACGTTTGGCTGAAAGGGAACCCTGGGGCGGATCTCCCCTGGGGAGGGGCCTACGGTGGGGCGAGGGGGAGACCTCGGCCATCCCCTGCCCAGAGGGCGAGGCCACCAACCTGAGATCGGCGGTCTGCAGGCATCCGGGTGCACCTCTGCCGTTCCGCGCAGCGTTCCTCAACCGCGGGCTGGGTGTGAGAGTGGCGGGGCATCTACTGCGTGCAGGCCCACAGTCCGGCCCCTCTGGATTCTGTCCTTCCCGCCCCTGCCACGCTCCCCTCAAGCCCTGGGCGCCCTGTCCTCACCTCGCACCTCCCTCCCCCACCGGCCCCGGTTGTCCCCCCCGCCCCATTTCGGGGCTTCTCATCTCTTCGCACTGGGTGCTCCTTGGCCGTCTCTGCTTCCTGGAGCGTGGATGTCACAAAAGCGCTGTCCTGGTGGAGAATGACGGAAGGATGACCCGCCCCCCTGCGGCAGGTGCCCGCACGTCATCCGCAGGCCAGCCCCGGCCAGACCTCGACGCACATCAAGAAGAGTACCCACCCGCTGCCTGGGGTGAATGGCAGTGGGGGCGCTTTGCTAGTCTGTACCGCCCAGGCGAGGCACTCAGGGAAGGGCCCCGTTTCAAGACCCTAAGAAAATCCTCCTCTTCGGGCGCCTGGGGAGTCCACGGCCCGGCGACCCCTTTCTCAGCCCCGGCCGGGGGCTTCCCGCCCACCCCACAGCGGCCGCCCGCGCCTCCCTGTCCGCCAGCACGGGAGCCCGCAGCAAGGCCTGGACCGGGGGTGAGAGCCAACGCCTGCGCCGGGAGGCACTGGCGCTCATAGTGCCGTTACCCGGTACCCGAGAAGGGCCTCGCAGGACGCAAGTGTGGGCGTTCTGAGGCTGAGCAGTCTTTGTGGGATGCGCCCCCACAGTGGTGGGGGGGCCACATTCAGAGTTCAGGGTGGACAGCGGCCCTTGGTTGTACCCTTTATCCCCAGAGGGTCCTCCTGAGGAGGGGACAGCCAGTCGTCAGTCCATGCTTTACGGGAGGGCGGGGGCCCAGTCCTAGACGAGGGCGCAGTGTGGGCGCCTCCGTGGCTGGCCCGCTGTACCCCGGTTTTGTTTGTTTTTAACTTTTTCTGTTGTAAAATACAACGAACTCAGAAGAGGACGTGAAACAAAGGTGCAGCCATATGTTCATAAGTGAGCCCCAGGCATCCAGCATCCCGGTGAAGACAGGAAACGCCCGTGGGCCCCAAAGGGCCCCTGGGGCTCTGCTGAGCCCGGAGCGGGCCTGAGCGCGGAGGGGTTCCTGAACAAGGCGGTGGTTTGCTTATTTCTGACCTTCCTAGTGCTTGGCTTCTTTTGGCCAAAGCTCTTCTGTGATTCAGGGTTGTTCCTGCCGGTTGCACGGTTCCTTCCCTTCACTCCATCGCAGGGATGAACGCTCTGTTTACGGGGTGCCCCGCTGGGTGTGCACGCAGGCGGGAGGCCCGGCTCAGAGCCAGCACCCTCGGCAGAGCACCGCTTCGGGGTTCAGGGCCCTCGAAATCCTCCTTGGTCCGTTTTTCTCTTGGGTTACCTGTGTTTCTTGACCACGTGGAGACGCTGTCTGTACTTGAGATGTCTGAGGTTCACTGGCTTCCTTGGGCAGTTGTGACAAACCACCACAGCCTGCACTCACTCTTCCACAGCTCTGGAGGCGGACGTCAAGATGTTGGCGGGGCGGAGCTCCCTCCCAGGCTCCAGGGGAGGCGACTGGATCCCCGTCTCATCCAGCCCCCCAGGAGCCCCAGGGGTCTCCTGGCTTGTGGCCACCTCCCTCCAATAGCTGCCTCCATCTTCACCTGGCCTCCTCCCTGTGTGTCTATATGCAGATTTTCCCCTGCTTATAAGGACACCAGGCACTGGATCAGGGTCCACCCTGATCCAGTATGAGCTCATCTGAACTTGATTAGATCTGCAGAGACCCTATTTCCAAAATAAGGTCACGTTCACATGTGCCCAGAGTAAGGACTTGGACTCATCCTGCCGTTGGACGAACAAGCCTTTGCCCTTTTGAGGAGTTGCAGATATCTGCTCCTAGTCCCAGTTTCGGTCTCTAGCCCTTGAAGGCTGTGTTCTGACAGGCAGAAGCTCACTGTAGTTAATTCATGGTGTTAGTTTCAGGTGTACCGCACAGTGCTTCGGTTAGACACACACATGTATATTCTTGTTTGGATTCTTTTCCATTATAGGTTATTACAAGATATTGAGTCGAGTTCCCTGTGCTATACAGTAGGTCCTTGTTGTCTGCATGTGTGCATGCTCAGTCACTTCAGTTCTGCCCTACCCTTTGAGACCCTATGGACTTAGCCTACCAGGCTCCTCTGTCCGTGGGATTCTCCAGGCCAGAATACTGGAGTGGGTTGCCATGCCCTCCTCTGGGGGAATCTTCCCAACCCAGGGATCAAACCCACGTCTCATGCATCCTTGCAAACGGGTTCTTTACCACTGAGTCACCAGGGAAGCCCCCTTGTCGTTTACCTAGTCTATGTATCAGTTCAGTGCAGTCGCTCAGTCATGTCTGACTCTTGGTGACCCCATGCACAGCAGCACACCAGGCTTCCTTGTCCATCACCAACTCCTGGAGCTTGCTCAATCTCATGTCCATTGAGTTGGTGATGCCATCCAACCATCTCATCCTCTTTCGTCGCCTTCTCCTCCCACCTTCAATCTTTACCAGCATCAGGGTCTTTTCCAATGAGTCAGTTCTATGCATCAGGTGGCCAAAGTTTATAGATAGTAGTGTATATGTTGGAGAAGGCAATGGCACCCCACTCCAGTACTCTTGCCTGGAAAATCCCATGGATGGAGGAGCCTGGAAGGCTGCAGTCTAGGGGGTCGCTAAGAGTTGCACACGACTGAGCGACTTCACTTTCACATTTCACTTTCATGCATTGGAGAAGGAAATGGCAACCCACTCCAGTGTTCTTGCCTTGAGAATCCCAGGGACAGGGGAGCCTGGTGGGCTGCCGTCTATGGGGTTGCACAGAGTCGGACACGACTGAAGCGACTTAGCAGCAGTGTATATGTTAATCCCAAATCCTAATTTATCTCCCCCTACCCCTGCTATAAGCAAGTTTGGTAACTGTAAGTTTGTTATAAGCAGCTCTTAATTTTCAGTTCAGTTCAGTTGTGTCCGACTCTTTGCAACCCCATGGACTGCAGCACACCAGGCCTCCCTGTCCATCACCAACTCCCGGAGTTTACTCAGACTCATGGCCATCGAGTTGGTGATGCCATCCAACCATCTCATCCTCTGCTTTTAATTTTAATGTAGTTCTATTATCGATATTTCCTTTTGTGGTTAGTGCTTATTTGTGACACTGAAGGACTTTCCCTCCCTAAGACCAGGCAAGTGTTCTGAACTATCTCCATGATGCTTTTCCATCTTGGCTTTTCCACCTGGAGTAGATTTTTCTGTGGTTGCAAGGTGGGGATTGGGTCCACCGTTTGCCACATGGACGCTGTTTATTGAAAGGTGGCTGTACCCTTGCTTTGCAGGGACATCTCCTGACCCGTGTGTGGGGTGTGTTCGCGGGCCTTCATGTACCATGCAGCAACACCACACGGCTGTGTGATGAGCTGGGCGCCTGGCAGACCAGACCCCCTGAGTCTTTCCCAAGCTGTCATGAGTGTCTTTGTCCCTCTACCTTCTGTATAAAATCACAAAGCTTGTCGAATTCACACACACACAAAATTTCATCTTGGACTTTTGATTCGGATTTATTGACTCTATACACTTTGGGGGGAAATGACATTTTTAAACATGGAACCTTCCAAAATCCATGACCATGTCCTTCCCATTTAAGGAGTTTTGGAGTTATTTGGTCCTAGTCATAATGTGTTGATGAAGGTTTCCTCTGTTTTTCCACAGGGAAGTCCTTCTAATGCCTTCTTAGACCTACTCCTGAACATCTGATTATTTCCAATATTTAATGGAATCTTTCAATAAGTTATATTCTAATTTTTTTGTCACTGATACATAAAAACAGAATTGATTTCTGAATATCTTAAACTCATCAACTCTGCTTAACTCACTTTTAATCCGTGTAACTTTCCTGCAGATTCTTTTGGATTTTCTACGCACACAAGATGCTTTCTCTGTGACTAATGAGAGTATTACCTAATCTCCTCCAGGCCTTGCACCTCTTATTTCTTTTTCCTACCCTACTGTTTGGATAGGACCTCTACTACCATGATTTATACAACTGATAATGAAGGGCCTTGTATCTCCCTCCCAATTTTTGTTTATTTTGTTTTGTTTTTGGCTGCTTAGTTTCCTGACTTAGTTTCCTGAACTCCTGCATGGAAGCATGGCATCTTAACCACTGGACCCAACCAGTGGTCCAGAGAAGTCCCCAACCCAGTTTTAAAAGCAGAGCTTTCTCTGGTCACATTCAATAAGGTGTGCTGTGGATAATCTTGATCATATTAAGGAAGTTTTCTTCTCCCTGCTGCTGCTGCTCTAAGTCGTGTCCAACTCTGTGCAATCCCATAGACGGCAGCCCACCAGGCTCCCCCGTCCCTGGGATTCTCCAGGCAATAACACTGGAGTGGGTTGCCATTTCCTTCTCCAATGCATGAAAGTGAAAAGCGAAAGTGAAGTCGCTCAGTCGTGTCCAACTCTTAGTGACCCCATGGACTGCAGCCCACCAGGCTCCTCCGTCCATGGGATTTTCCAGGCAAGAGTACTAGAGTGGGGTGCCATTGCCTTCTCTGTTTCTTCTCCCGGTAGTGTGCTAATAGACTTTTTTCCACACTGCTTGTGGGATCTTAGGGATCTTAGTTCCCTGACCAGGGATTGAACCCAGGTCCTCAGCAGTAAGAGCACAAAGCACTAACCACTGGACCACAGGGGATTCCAAGAGGGTTTAAAATAGTAAATGTTGAATCTTACCAAATACGTTTTCAGCTACTACTGAAATTGATCAGATGAATTTTCCTTTTTATTCTGTTCACGTGGTGAAACTATTGATTGCTTTTCAGATGCTAAATTCCAAAACACACCCAGCCTTCGTGTGTCTCACTAGGTCCCCTGTGCTCGCATTTTACCTGGGGCCTTGTAACTGGCGTCGGTGGGTGGCACAGCCTTCTCCTCTCTCATGCCCTTCCCAAATGCTGAGATCAAGGTTGTTGGCCTCACAAGCTGGGGTAGGTGCCCTTGTTTCCTCTGGATGAGTTTCATAGGAAATTTGCATTATTTCCTCCTTAAGTGGTTGGAAAAATTCAGAGGTGATGCTCCTTGGGCCTGGAGTTGTTTGTCAGAAGATTTTAACAAGATTTAATTTTTAATGGACATGGGACCATTTCTTTCTTCTTTGATTGACCAAGTATGTTTTGTGTTTCTCTTTTTTCAGTTGGAAGTCATTTGTTGTGTTCCTTTTCTCAGTGGTCAGCCTAGAAGTGGAACTGTCTTGAACTCCCCAGGGGAGCCTTGCTCTCCTGTCCTCTCCGCCCACCACTCCTGCTCCTTTTGGGAGTCCCAGCCCCCCAGATGGCCCACTCCCATGCACCCTGTGACTCCCATGCTCCGTAAATCCAGAACTTGGGTTTATTCACCAGCAGCCTCTTTCTGGAGCTCTTCGTTACTTCCTGCATCTCCAGTAGGGTTGCCAGACAAAATATAGGATGCCCAGTTAAATTTGAATTTCAGGTAGACAATGAATAACTTTTTAGTATAAGTGTGTCCTGTACTACATATTACATGGATATGTTACGAAAAGCAAAAGCATCCACTGCTCATCTGAAATTCAGATCTGACCTGGTGTCCTGTACTTTTATTTGCTACGTCTGGCCACCCGACTCACCAGGCTTCTGTCTGGGATTGCTTTCTGTTGGTTGCTACTCTTAGAATGTCCCTGGAGCCGTGAGCCAGTGGAAGACTGTGGTGTGCATGTCTGGGCAGTCACCAGTCAGAGGCATTATCACCTGCATGGCTGTGGGGCTCAGAGGGAGTCGGGTGGGCAGGAAGGGACTACAATCTTGTGGCCAGACTCACCCGGTTTGTCTTGAGGAGGTTGGCCTGGTTGCCCACGGCCTGTCCCAGCTCTGGTGTGAGGAGCATCAGGGCTAACCTGGGCCCTCTCAATGTCCAGCTGATGTGGGCATCTGTTGGGTGGCCTGTGACTCTGTGTCTGCCTCTGGACAGGACAAGGAGTGCCATCCACCATGGTGAAGCTGAACTGCAGCTTCTCCGGGAAGACGGGCTCTGGGGATGGGGGTACCATGGACAGCGTCCCTCTGATCAGCCCCCTGGACGTCAGCCAGCTCCAGCCATCGTTCGCTGACCAGGTGAGGGGCCCTTCCCAGCCTGCCCTTGAAACAAAGGACGGTGGGCCAGGCAGCTTTACATATGGCCTCCTCCAAGACAGTGCATCCAGCAGAGGAAGGGCCAGGCTGAGCCAGCCATGGGACCCAGTCAGCTCCTCCAGCACCCAGAACCACCCTTTCCTCGGAGGGGCTCTTTCCATGGTCTGGCCAGGTCCTGGGCTGCCTCAGCCCCAGCAGACTTCCAGCATCTCTTTGGCCTCAGCTGGTAGCCACCAGAGCCCCGCCACTAGCACTCACACCGCAGGCCGGCTGACCTCTGGCTCCCTCCCTCCCAGCCCTCCTAGTTCAGGGCCCCCTGCATCGTCCCTTCCCACAGGTGGTCATTAAGACGCAGACGGAATACCAGCTGTCCTCCGGGGACCTGTCGACAAAGTTCTCCGACCTGGAGGGCCAGAAGCTGAGCGGCGGCCCGGAGGACATGCGCAGCAGGGTAAGTACCCGGCCTGTCCCTGGGGTTCAGGGTGGGGGGGGCAGACAGGCACTGCCAGCTGTGGGCACCCAGACTCGGGGCTGGGTGGGTGGGCCGGGGCTCCTAGCGTCCTGCTCTCAGGAGTTGGACAGGGAACCACCCCATCAGAGGTGGGGTCAGTCCTGGGCAGCACCAGGTTCCTGCCAGGGAGGCCGCTGCTGTAAAGCCAGGGGGAGCCACCGCCCTCAGCGGAGCTCCTGCCCTGAGACGTGCTGCTTGCTCCTGCCCTGGACCATCCCCGGTGGGTCATCTGTGTCTCTTCCTCCGTGACTCCCAGGTTTCCCACATACGATGCAGAGTCACTTTTCCTGCTGTGTATCTGGCAAATGTGTTTTCCCTTCCATTTCTAGCTCTTTATTACTGACAGCTTTTATACTCTGTTGTTCAGTCACTAAGTCATGTCTGACTCTTCGAGACCCCGAGGACTGGAGCCCGCCTGGCTCCTCTGTCCTCTACCATCTCCTGGCGTTCGCTCAGACTCATGAGTGATCTCTGGAGCCTTTCATGTTTCAGTGACAGATCTGCCCCTCCTTGTCCTCCTCTCTGAGAGGTCACTGCCCATCCCTGCCCCCAGCCCAGCCTCACCCTCCCCTCTCCCTCCGACCTGTCCACCCCCAGATGCCCACGGGCCGGATGATCGCCTTCACCATGGCGCTCATGGGCTGCCTCCTGATCATGTACAAGGCCATCTGGTACGACCAGTTCAGCTGCCCAGATGGCTTCCTGCTTCGGGTAAGGCCGGCGCGCTGGGCACCGGGGCTAGGAAGGGCTGTGGAGCCCCATGCCAGGGAGGGTCCCGTGGGGAGTCCAGGGGAAGGACTGGCCTCCCCACCACTGCCCTGAGTACCCACCCCCTGCCAACAAGAGAGCAACGGGTGTTCCTAGCTCTGTGGGAACATCACCTCCCAGGAACAGTCAAGTTTTACCTTTAGAAAAATTCAAAGAAAAGGTGTTTTAGCAAGAAGTTTTCTCTCCCTGTAATCTAAAACGGTGAAGCTTAAGGAAGGAGGTGGCGGTGGTGAGAGTTTTCCCTGCGCTTGGCAAGGGGCTCCCCTTCCTCCTTTTCCTCTCTCAGCTTTCCTCATAAGGAAATGATTTTTTTTTTTTTAATCATTTTCAGTGTATTTTTTTCTGAGACTCTTTTAAGTTTTCAGTAGTTAAATCTTTCTCCTTTCCCCGTGGTTTCCAAGATGAAAACGCACCCCACAGTGGCCACCAATCCTCACTATACGTCCAGGGGTTCACCAGGCTGCTAACGCCCCACACTCACTGGGACACCCTGGGGACCTGCAGGATGCAGGCAGGTCAGCCACCCGCCTTCTGTGGGGGGCTGGCTCTCGGTGGCGCCTTCAGTTCTGAATCGGAGGCCGCCCCTTGGTGACTCGAAGTTACGGCAGAAATAAATGCATTTAAGGGCCCTGCCTCCAGTATTATCGAACTGCTCAAAAGCAGAAGGTGACCGCCCACCCACGGGTGGCCCTGGAACATGCCTCCCTCATCCCGGCCGACCTGGCCTCCCGAGCCCAGGGGCGCGGCGCTTCCCACCGCCCGCCGCCCCCAACGGCGCCCCGCTGGCGCCCCTGACCCGCCCTTCCCGCAGCACAAGATCTGCACCCCGCTGACCCTGGAGATGTACTACACCGAGCTGGACCCCGAGCACCACCGCAGCCTCCTGGCAGCCATCGGCGCCTACCCGGTGGGCCGCAAGCACGGCACGGAGACGCCCTGGCTGTCCGCGAGCTACCACGCCTTCAAGGAGGGGCCCAGGAAGGCGTCCAGGGCGCAAGCCCGCGCGGCGGCCGCGGCGGCGGTCACCGAGCCCTCCAGGAAGCCCACAGGGAAGCCCTCCGGGAAGCCCCCCGGGGACGCCTCGCTGCAGGGAGAGAAGGAGGCGGCGCAGAAGTTGGCGGGGAGCACGCCGCCTCCAGCCACCCAGTGAGGGCCTCTGAGTCGCAGCCCCTCCGGGTAGGTGTGCCCCCAGACAGGGACCGGGGCCCCGGGGGACGCCGGCCCAGTCTGCTAGAGGCTTACCCAGGAATGCTCTCCGCCCTGGCGACCCGCGCGCGGGGCTGGGGCCGGGGGCAGGGACAGGGCGTGGGGCGGGATAGGGGAGGGGGAGGGGAGGGGAATGTGGGCGGGGCAGGGAATGTGGGCGGGGTGGGGCGGGGACGGGGGGAGGGGATGTGGGCGTGGCGGGGAGCGGCGTCGGGTGGCCTGGAGGCGGGAGGGCGGAGCTCCGCCTTGCGGTCCCCGCCGGCAAGTGGGCGATGGGCTGCTCTTGCGCCCGCCCTGCCCCGCGCGCCTTCATCACTCCTCGCTCTGACTCCGCAGCGCCCCACGCCGCCCGCACCTGTGGCCGCCGTCGCCCGAAGCCGCACCCGCTGTGGTCGCTGTGATCGTGCCCCTGCTACCAGTTCCCTCTTGCTGCCGCCCCTCCTGCCCCGCGTGAGCCGTTAGCTCTGTCGCTTTTCTCTGAGTAAAGATTCCACCTGGTTTCCCCTGAGCATCCTCCGTCCTCGGCCTTTTTCCTGCCCCCTCCTTCGCCACCAATTCGGGCGCGCTCCTGCTTCGTGTACCGCACCCCATTTGGGCGCCCTCCTGCCTCGTGTCCCCTTTACCCCGGCTTTTCTTTAGAAAAAAAGCTTTAAAGCTCAACTTAAAAACATTTATTAATCTAGTAACCTTTGTATATGCCCTCACTTATTCCACAGTTAGTATGTCATTGTTATTGTTCGGTCGCTAAGTCGTGTCCGACTATGAGCCCAAGAATTGCAGCCCGGCAGGCTTCCCTGTCCATCACCATCTCCTAGAGCTGGCTGAAATTCATGTCCATTGAGTCGGTGATGCCATCCAACCATCTCATCTTCTGTCGTCCTCTTCTCCTCCTGCCTTCAATCTTTCCCAGCATCAGGATTGTTTCCAATGAGTCGGCTCTTGAGTCAGGAAGCCAAAGGTTTGGAGTTTCAACTTCAACATCAGTCCTCCCAGTGAATATTCTATTCAGGACTGATCTCCTTTAGGATGGACTGGTTGGATCTCCTTGCAGTCCAAGGGACTCTCAAGAGTCTTCTCCAACACCACAGTTCAAAAGCATCAATTCTTTGGCGTTCAGCCTTCTTTATGGTCTTATCCATTTAGTATATTTAATCCCTCTGAACTTTTTAAGACATTTCCCCAAAGAGACAAACTTCATTAATTAGATTTCCTAAGGGTTTCAAACCCCAGGAATCTTTGGAACGTTTTAACAGCCTGCTTCTCAGGACACCGCCTAACACCACAAGGTCAGAATTAGATCTTAAACTGAAATTCCTTCACCTCCTAGAATTAAAACCCAAGGGTGTTGAGATGAAATTTAAACCATTTCAAATTAAAACAATTCACCTGTGCTATATCCTCTTAAGGCTTTCCTGGGTTTTCAGTAGCAAATATCATGAACTGATGCTTCCCTCACCCCCTTGGGTGCACCTAAGCTGAGAGAGACACAACAGGGCCCCCCCCTCCCCCGCACATCCTGTGGGCTCCCTCAGCCCAACGGGCTCACGCGCGGGGCAGGCAGCACCCTGCTGGCTCCAGGACACGCTTCCGGGATGGACTCAGACCAAGAGGGCTGTGGGTTCCGGCCTGCGTCAGGGTGTGGGCTGGGACCTGGCTTGGGGTGGCCTGCCGGGCCCCCTGCGGTAGGCCCAGCCTGCAGTGCAGACTCTTTAGTAGAACAAGGCAGCCAGGACCGTCCCCTCCGCCCGCCTCCCCTGCCCCCCACGCTACGATGTGGTAGTGACCTTTCCAGGGTCCCGTGTGCACACGTGTGCACACACTCACATGCACACATACAGTCGTCCCTTGGTGCTTCAGGGATTGGTTCCAGGACCACCCCCCCCACCCACAGATAGTGAAGTCTGTGGGCACCAAAATTCAAGGATGCTCAAGTCCTTTATAGAAAATGGTGTAATATTGGCATGTAACCTACACACATCCCCCCGCTTACTTGAAATCATCTCTAGATTACTTATAATACCTAATACCATGTGAATACTATGTAGATAGTTGCCAGCTTGACAAATTCAAGTTTTGCTCTTTGGAACGTTCTGGAATTTTTTTTTTTTTTTGAGTATTTCTGATGGGGAATTGGTTTAATCCTTGGATGCAGAGCCCAAGGGTACACAGTTGCATGCACACAGGCACACGCTCACATGCCAACAGTGTGTGCACACGCACTCCCACCTCCCCCCCAGGCGTCAACAATGCAGCTCCCTACACACACACACACACACACACACACACACACACACACACACACAGAGGGTAGGGGCTGGCAGAGGGTCAGCGGCCTGGGGTGTTGGACGGGGACTCCCCGCAGAACGGCCTCCCAAACCTGCCGGCCAGTGGCCACATCCACAGGTGGGATATCCCCCCTCCGGTTTCCTGCCACTCACCCTGCAGCCAGGACCATGAGGCAGGGACCTGGGCCAGCAGCAGGAGTTGGCTGCAGCCCTACCCTGGTGGTGTGGAGCTGTGCAGTCTCTGGGGCCAGCCCCCCGAAACTCAGTCTCCTTGTCTGTAAAACTAGGACCTGGGCAAGCCCCCCCAAGTTGGGGTGCTGGAGCAGGGTCTGCCTGGGCATATGGGCCACTCGCTCTGGAGCCAGGCTTCCCAAGCCCCTAGGGTCACCCTGCCAGCTCCCAGCTCCAGGGTGCCTTTTGCACCCCACCCCCATCAAAGGCATCCTGCAGGGGACCCCCACCCCCGCTGCTGCTTGTCCTCACAGCAGCCCAGTCACCTGTGTGGACCCCCGCAGTGCCAGGCAGCCCAGCTGTCTTCTTGGCCAAGATGTCTCTCAGCTACGGCTGGACCCTGAGACCCGTGGGGACTGTCTAGAAAGGCAGCTGGGACCTGCCCTCTCTGTCCCAGCTTCACCTGATGCCTCCAGGCCCCACCCAAGTCTCCCCCTTGGGATGGACCTCTGGGGAGAGGACTCTGGTTCATGGCCTCGACACAGTGCCCAGGACACCCAGAGCAGGTGCAGGACAGCCCTCTGCTGACTTCAGGCCGAATCCCACCTCCCTGTCCCCTTGGGTGAAGATTATGGCAAGGACAGCTCTGGTTCATCCCAACCACCCCTGGTAAGGCTCACCTGACCCACAGGGCAGAGTTCAGCCAGGTGGAGGGTCAGTGGAGGGGCCTAGAAAACCTTGGGGAATATCAGGGGTCCTAAAAGCCCCTGGAGGATCCTATGGGGCCCAGGGACCTGATCACTCAGAGTCCCAGGTCACGACTGCTGAATCCAGGCCTGAGCTGGGATAAGGGGTCACAGGATGTGGCCGCCTTCCTCTTTTGTCTCATGGGAAACCTCAGGGCCAAGGTGGGGGTCTCGGCAGAGTCCGCGGGGTGCACCCCAGCAGGTGGCATGCCAGACTGGTGACCAGCAGCCTTGTGAGGGGCTCCCAGCACTGGGCAAAGCCTCAGCGCCCCCCTGCCTGTCACCTCACTGAGAGCTAGCCCCAGGCCCAGCAGAAGCGCTTCCCAGGGCGTCTGCCCACAAAGATCCCTCACCTGCCCAGAGTGGGGGTCGGGGTGCTGTCCTGGGCCACTGGGGGTCCTCTCCTCCTACTTCCACCGTGAGTACTCCACTCCCGGGTGCCCCACCCTCTAGCCACTGGTGCTGGTGGTGAGGCTGGGAGGCCACAGCAGGCAGTGTGACCCTGGGCAGCCCTGGGTCCAGGCTGCGGAGAGGTGGGCAGGGGTCCTGGTATCCTGGAGCAGCAGGCCTGGGTCATGCAGCCCTGGAGTAGGGAGCTGTGTTGGAGGCTGACCATCCTGGGGGCCCCCAACACCCTGGAAACCAGGGGCACTCTCGGGGGACCACTCCTCCAGATCTAACACCCCCACACCTGATGCTGCCCCACCTCGACGGCAGGATCTGCACAGGAACAGGAGTGGGGCGGCCAAGCCCCAAGAGCCCCATAGAGCCCCCAGGGCTGGCTACGGCAGGGCCTACCTGCCCCCACACAGTCCAAAAGTGGCTGGGATTTCCCACACGCCTGTGAGAGACCATTCCGTGGAACGGCTCGTTTAAACGTTTTCTCTTTCTTGTTGCACAAATGTGCTAATTCATGATGAAAAATCTCAGCCTCTTGAAGTGACAGACTACCCTTCTTTTTGCCTGTCTGCCATGGCTTGGCACTACAGGGTAGGAATGCCGCTGCCATCAGGAGCCACAGGGCCACGGGCATGCATACGTGTGTGTGTGTGCCCACAGCGGGGCCTCGGGCCCCCGCCCCCAGCCCTGGCCCCGGCTCCCAGTGCTGCGAACCAAGAGTCTGGCACGAAAGGGCAACCATTTGCCCGGTTCTGCACCCAGGGCTTGTGCTCTCTGGTACAGACACCCTGGGCACTGAATGGACCCTCGGGCTGGTCAGGTGAGGCCAGTGTGGCCTGTGGGTGCCACCTGTGCGATCTAGGAGTCAGTTCTGGTCTGGAGCTGGTGTGACGGCCATGTGCTGAGACTTTGCCAGGGACAGAGGACCCAGTGGAGTTGTTGGGGGCGGGGGGCCTCCCTGGAAGGCAACAGGAGCCCCCACTGCTCCTTGAGGTTCCTTCTCCACGTGAGGCCCAACAGCGACCTTGCCTTGGGCATCTGAGAGGCCAGGTGTTGGGACCCTCGGGGGTGGGGGGGGTCCAGCTGCTTCACCACTGTCCCCCTGGAATGTTCTGGGACCAAGGCCATTCAGTGAGCTCGGGGCTCACAGGATGTGCCCCCTCTGGGTAGCATCCATCGCCGCGTCCTGGCCACACTGCTCCCCCATCAGCCCCGTGCAGGGGCTGCAGGTCCCATGGGCCAGGGAGAGGCTGTGGCGGAGCCCGTCGCAGGGCCCCCGAGGTCGGGGCCCTCCTGCCCGGCGCCTTTGCTCATGCTGCCCCTGGCCCAGAGCCTCCTCTTCGGGGCCCTCACACGCTGGCCAGTCTCCTCTGGGGAACCCTTCTTGTGCCACCCCAGCTCCAGAACCAAGGTGACCCGTGAAGCCTGGAGCCGGCCTCCAGTTCGACAGACCACAGGGGACGATGAGACAGGAAAGCGAGTTCCCGCAGGGGCGGGCGGGTGGGACCAGAGCACGGGCTTGAGTCGGGGGTAGGGAGAGTGCTTCAGGGTCCCTAGGCTGGGCTGGGTTGGGTGGGGCCGGGTCCACTCTGGAGGCTTCCTCTAAGGGGGATGCCGGCAGGCCTGGGAGGGAGGGCGCTGTGGCTCAGGGCGGCTGGGCAGGCCCCTTGAGGGGCTGCCGTCCTGGGCTGCGCTTGATGGACTGCAAGTCTACCCGGTCAGAGTGGCTGTGGAACCGCGATACCACGCAGGGCTTAGCCGAGCCCTTGCCAGCACCGCACCCGGCTGTGGACCACGGGCTCCCAGAGGAGGGCAGGAGCATTTGCCCAGCACTGGACTTGGATGCCAGCTGCTCACCTGCAGATCGGTAAACTGAAGCCAGGGCAGAGACCGAGGTCCACTGCACACCTCCGCGGTCCTGCCTTAGTGTGTAGGGACCTCGGGGGCCTGGGCCAGAGTCCCACTTCCTGGCTGCACGCAGAACGATGGGGCATCGCAGTTCAGACAGGGCCCTCAGGTGCCACCCTGCCGTCCCCACGCCCAGGCCATTCTTCCGGGGAGTAACTGGGTCCGCAGAAGAGAAGCCCACTTCCGGGGGCAGTGGGCTGGGAGACGCCAGCCCTCTGCGGACGCCTCCGCTCCAAAGAGGGCGCGGCGGCCCAAGACACGCCCACTGCCAGCCCCAGGTCCGCAGTGGAGGGGCTGGGGCAGCTGGAGGGGAGCCTGCAGTCAGCTGGGTCTGACCGTGCGGGGCGCACAGTGGACCGTGGGGAGATGCCTGTGTGCACCCCCCAGGGCTCAGGGCAGCCCAGGCCGCAGGGACCCCCAGGGGCAGCCGGGTGTCCAGCAAGGGGCCCCGCCTCTGCCCTCAGACCATCACACGGGGTTCACCCCGACCCCCCCGAGTCTCCTCAGCTGCAGAGACACAAACTGGCAGAAGCACGGGCCCACCTCTAGGTGGCCCGGGGCCCCCGCGGCCTCCTCCCAGTGGGGGAAGTGCGCATGGGCGAGGCAGCAGGCATAGCTGGATGCAAACCGCAGGATGGCCTCCTGGAACGCGGCCTCGCCCTCGGGGGCGCCCAGGAAGGTCTGCTTGCAGTCGCCCAGCAGCACATACACGAAGTGGAGCTTGTTCTTGGTCTCGCAGCCCATGAGCACCGAGTGCGGCGCCAGCAGCAGGTTGGCCTCCCCGACGCGGCGCGCCAGCTCCCGCAGGGTCTTCTTGGAAGACCTTCGGAGCCAGCACAGGGTGTTGACGCTTAAGATCATGAAAAAGGGGCAGAAAAATGCATTGGCGCTGATTACGAGGAACCGCTGAGCTGGGTGGAGCTCCCGGAGCCCCAAGACCAAGGGTAAGAACACCGAAACCACAGAGAGGAAAATCAGGACTATGGCGAGAATGACCCTGCAGCCCAGGTAACGCAGGCAGCAGCGGGGCGAGCGCACACCATTCAGGATGCCCACGGCTTGCTTGTACAGCTCAGGGTCCTCCAGCACCTCCTTCAAGGGGTCCGGCACGGCCAGCGTGCTGAAGCTGCCCACCTTCCACGAGGGCAGGCTGTCCCTGTTGATGCAGTCCAGGGTCAGCAGGGCCTTCCCGCTGTAGAGGACGGGGGCCGAGCGCAGGGCCGGGGGGCGCGCCAGGTGCTGGCTGGGGGTGCACAGGAGCTGCACCAGCTTCTGGAAGAAGCGGCCGTCTGTGGCCTCCAGGTAGGTCAGGTGGCTGAGATGCAGCGGGACCCGGCAGGGCCGCAGCAGGACGGGGAGGACCGGCTTCCTCTCCAGGCAGGAGCCCACGAGGGACAGGTCGGCCTCCAGGAGGCACCAGCGGCTTTGCACAAAGTCCTCGCTCAGCACCAGCAGCACCTTCTGGCTCTGCTGGATGCAGCCTGCCATGTTCTCCAGCACGTTCCTGCCGGGCGTGAAGTCCCGCTCGTGCAGGCACACCTTCAGCCCCGGGAGCTCGGCCTCCAGGCGGCCAGTGAGCCTGTGGGTCCACACGGCGTCCACGCTGCTGTAGCTCACAAACAGGTGGAACTGATCGCAAGGCCTCAGCGGGGGGATGGCCGGGGCCACGCCTTCCTCCCCGGCACAGGAACCCATGCGTGCTGCCCCAGGTCTGCCTCTGGTTCCTGAGAAGGAAAGCACCCTTAGGCTGCAGGAGGTGGAGACGGACGGGCTGACTGTGCAGATGGACTATGGCCGACCCTCTGCAGAGGTGGGGCCGCAGACACAACCGGCCGCAGTCAGCCCAGGAAGCTGCCAACCACCCAAGCCTGCCAGGGTGCGGTCAGTGACGGCCACCCTTCCCCCTCCCAACACGGGACCCCCCAGAGGAAGTCACAGGCGCCCCTCACCCGTCCCGAGGACACAGCCTCCCGGGAGGGCCCTGAGCCCCTCCCACTCTGGGGCCTGCCTTCGGGTCTCCACCGAACCCCAGTGACCGGGACCCTGCTCCAGCACACCCTGGGGGTCTGCCCTCTGCGGCGCCCACTCAGGGCCTCTGGGGACATCCACAGGACATCTGGCTCCAAAGGGCTGGGGCTCACGGAGGCCACACCTGCAGTCCCCTGTGGTTCTTGTTTCCCTCCGCATGGGAGGCTGGACGTCTGTGCCCTCCCGGACTTCCTGTGCTGCGACCCTAACCCCGTGGTGAGGGCCTAAGGAGGGGGGCTTCGGGGAAGTGACAAGGGCACTGGTGGAGCCCCAGGCGGGGCTCAGTGTCCTTCTGAAGGAGACCCCATGGAGTTCCTGCTGCCCACACCCACCCTTGCACGAGGACCTGCTGTCGAGGAGCCAGGAGTGGGTCTCAGGGAAACATACCCGAGGCCCGAGGCCTGCAGCCTCCAGCCTCCGGGGCTGTGGGAGGGCGCTGGGCCGGTGCCGTCGCCTCCCGCGGTGCCGGCAGCTCAGCGAGTACACTGGCTGGGTCTTCCCAGCAACGTGCCCCCGGGAGGGGTCACGCCGTGCGGGGCCCTGGACTGCTTCTGCTCTGCACGCAGACTCCCACTGAGGCCCCGCCATGCCTGTCCAGGAGCCAGAGCTGAGCCTGGGCCGCCCTCATGGGTCTGCCTGCTTGTCCCCAAGAGCACCTCTTCCCAGGACCCAGTCCTGCAGGCTTCCTCGCACGCCCATGGCCCTGTGCGGGTCCCAGCAAGCAGCTCTCAACCCCGCAGGCCCAAGGCAGGCTGTGACCTCATGGCCTTGGGGCCTCCAGCTTGGACCCCTCCCCACTGGGGGATCAGGGTGGGGGTCACGAGGGCCAAGACAGCCCAGGAAGCCCCTGTGGTCTAGCCCCCCCTGCCCCTGCCACAAGGCCCCTGCATCCCGAGTTGGCCGGGCAGCTGAGAACCAGGGGAGGAGGCGCTGAGGCTCTGAGGGACGCCCTGGGGAAGCCTGGCGCTCGGGACACCACCCCATCTCCTCTAACCTCCAAGGGGGAGAAGGCGCTCCCCCGCAGCGTCCAGGCGTCCGGGAGGCAGAGGCTGCCGCTGTGCTTCCTGGGCACCAAGGGCCTCCTATGTGGTGCCCACGCTGCCCACTCCCCAAGCCTGTCCTCAGAGGAGGCCTGGGAGCAGCCAGGGCGCGTCTGCCCCAGACAGAAGGACTTCTGCAGCCACCGCTGTCTGAGACATCTCTGCTAAATCTGATGAACAGCAGGAAAGGGAAAGAAGGAAGGAAGCAAATTGAGGAAGGAGGGTGTTTCAGGAGAAGTGGCCAGCGCAGCTGCTGCTGGGAAAGGGCACCGGCTGGTCCCGGAGGCGGGACGGCCAGGGCTCCCTTGGAATCCACCTGACGGTGGAGCCAGGCGAGCAGGAGGCCCTGGCGGGGCCCCGAGCTCCCTGGAGCCTGGGCCGGGCCTCCCGCTGGAAGCAGCGATGGGAAGGGCAGGGGTACCATCCTCAGGAGGGCAGGCCAGGCTGGGGTCCGGGGGCGGGGAGTGCACACGGTAACTGGGGCTGGCTGCCAGCTCCGAGGGAAGATCCCAGCTGCCGGTGACCCTCCTCAACAGCTGCTCTCCTCCAGGAACCTTCCCCCCGGGGGCGGGGACCTGGCGGTCCAAGCCTGCTGTGGCTTCCTGAAACCTTCCCTCCCTTCACCAGTGCTGCCGACCGGGGAGGGCCACTGTGTCCCTCGGGGCCTCGACCTCTCCCTCCCACCTGGGGAAGCCGGCCCCCAAACGGTCCTCTCTGATCTGGGCCATTGGACACATGTGATCACTTGAAAAAATCCGCTAGGCAGCCTCATACCCGAGGAAGAAACACAAGCTAAATCAAAGTGGTGCTAAGTCACTCAGTCGTGCCTGCTCTTTGCGACCCCGTGGACTATAGCCCATCAGGTTCTTCTGCCCATGGAATTCTCCAGGCAAGAATACTGGAGTGGGTTGCCATGCTCTTCTTCACGGGATCTTTCCGACTCAGGGATCAAACCCGGGTGTCCCGCATTGCAGGCGGACTCTTTCCCGTCTGAGCCATCTTTCCACTTAAAACCTGAGTTGTCACATGGGCAGGATAGAGTTAGAGACAGTCCACTGGTAACCAGAGCACTGAAAGCAGGGGAACGGAGCTGTGACCTCGGGGCTCTCTTGGGAGCCCCAGCAGCTGTTCCGCGTGACCGCAGCCCTGACCACAGATGCTGACTGTGCAGGATGGGATGTTCCTGGCGAGAACCCCGCGGGGGCACCCTGGGGGGCTTGGCTCTCTCCTCGGAGCACAGCCCAGAGGACTCCCGCCCCAGCCAGGCTGGGGTCCTGCTCTGCTCTCAGCACCCTTGACCTGGAGGAATGGGGAGGGAGCCAACACCCCGTGCCCCCTGCCGCGTGCTCCCAGTGCTCTCAGGGACAGGCAAGGCTGCTTCCTCTTCCTTCCCATCAAGGCTGGACTAGATGACTTCAGCCAGCTGCTGTCTGACCCTTTGATCGGTGTCTGGACAGGCGCGGGTGCTGCCAGGGGGAGTGGGCCCTGCTGGCCAGCGGGGTCCCTAGGTGGTCTCCTCCCGAGCTCCCGTGGCCCCTCACCCTGCAGGCCCCTCGGTCAGCCCCAGGGCTCCTGCCTCACCCAGCCTCCATAGCCTCTGCTGGTCACCCTTTCCCTCTTTGCTTCCAGATCTCAGGGGAGCCTCTGAGTAAGGCCCCCTGGAGTCTCACCCCCTCCCCAGCAGCCCCCAGCACAGGCGCTGTGTCCCAGCTCACTGGCCCTGCTCGCCAAGGTCGGAGGTGGACTTAGTGGGCATCCGTGTGTCCAGCCTGCCAAGCAGCAGACGTATTTGGGATGGACGAGAGGGAGGGAGAACCAAGCTCAGGTCAACTTCCCACATGACAGGCTCCTCTACCCTGGGTCAACCGTGTCCACACCTGGACTATGCCCACCCCGAGGTGCAGCTCCAGGCCCAGGGAAGGCCTCAAGTGTGGCCTGCAGTCCCCACTCCCCTAGCCAGGGCCTGCCCACAACCCCAGGAAGGGTCTAGGTCGGACGGCAGCCTCAGGCGAGGGCAGGTAGAAGGGCCTCTGACCGGTTGGAAATGGTGCTGGTGGCCGGCTCTGTGCTCAGCTGTGACTGGCCGGCGGCACAGAGAGCCTCAAGCAGGCCGGGCCCACCGCCCAGAGCCCAGAGGGAGGGCAGGCCCCCAGCTCCGCACAGCAGGCTGAGGGGTGGGGGAGACATGTGCCCCCCGCAGATGGAACCCTGCCTCCCACTTGCTTGATCTTGAGAGCTCACGCCTGAGCAGCCAGCCAGGCACTCAGTTCCTCTGTTTACAAGGCAACAACAGGATGCTGGCTGGCCCAACTCCCTCACGCCATCTGGAACTTCCTGTTGGGCAGCCAGTGGGGGCTCCTTGTGGCAGCAGCTTCCTGCCTTCCTGCCAGTCTGTGTGCTGAGGCGCCTCAAGCGGATGACGGGGCAGGAACCCACGGGTCAAGGGGGAGACTGAGTGCGATTTTAGAAAAGACAGACTGAGACCTTGCAGGGAGGGGGACATGGGGCAGGGCTGTGCCCACAACAGAGCCCACGAGGGACTGTGGGGGCCACAGGGCCAGGGAGAGCCCTGGTCCTGGGTGCGGTCCTGCTTCCAGGGTGCTGCACAGGGGTGGGGGAGACGGGAACCCGAGAGCCACAGGCCCAGCTAAGGCCCGGAGAGGCGAGGGTGCTGGTCAGCACGGGGTGTGTCCATGGCTGTTACCACACTTTCACCTGGTCAGACTGAGGTTCACCCACGGAGGCCCCTGGCCAGGTGAGGTCTCTGCACTCAGGGTCCCAGATTTCCTAGGAGCCCTTCCAGATCTAGTGTCTGGGCCTCATCACAAGGTGGAGGCCAGCAGGAGACCAGAGGGCCCCAGTCTGACAGGTGTCCCCGGGGGCCCTGGGCCTGGCAGCCCGGCTAAGAGCCGGGCCGGCGAGGTGGAACCAGCCCTGCACTGCAGGTCTGTGGGCTCCGGGAGCCACAGGTGGGTGTGGGGGACTCTGTGTATGTGGGAGCGTGTATGGTGTGGCTGGAGGGGAGGCCACACCGAGGAGAGGTCTTCCCAGAGCAGGATGAAGGAGGAGGAGGAAGCCGCAAGGCCCAGGGGTCAGGGGAGGTGGGGACCCAGGCTTAGGCCTGAGCTGGGACAGGGCCCCAAAGGGTTGTTCTCCCTGGCTCCCTAGGGCTGCATTCCAGGGCCCAGGTACAGCTGGAAAAATGCCCACAGCTATTTCTTCAATGAATGAATGAATGAGCCAATGAAGGAAAGCGAGTTTACACCCGCGCTCTGCGCCCTTGCATGAAGAGCTGATTGTTCCAGGTAGAGAACAGACTCCCCAGGAAGATGCGTGCAAACGGAAGGTGCCCTCCTCCGACTCCCACCCCCACATCTGCTGGCCAGGCCCTCACCGCCGCGGGGAGAGCTGGGGGCTGAGGGAACCGGAGCTGACCCCCAGGGGCACTACTCCACCACCACCCCCGTTCCCGCCATCAGCTCGAGCTCCCAGGGGCAAGACCTATGGGGTCCTTCACACCACCCGCTCCAGGAGGGCCGAGCACCGCCTCTGAGGCCCGAGGTCCAGGACGACTGGGGTGGGGCCTTGGTGGCCTGTCCCCTAAACCTGTCCGAATTTTCTCTCCTTCTCCGTCTCATTCTTTCTACAAACACTAAAAACAACCAAACAGTACCTGGGAGACACACCTGGTCGCTTTGTGGGCTCAGGACGGCTGGCCACGCACGGCCTCGCAGAAACAGCCCGGGCCGTGTCCCCGCGCGCCTACCCAAAGGGGCCGGAGAGCGGACGGGGCGGGGCGGGGCTTCGCTTCCTCCCTGAGGGTAGGCTCCGCCCCCTCGGCCAGACCTTGCCCCCGCCCTCCGGCACAAAGGGGCCCGGGCCGGGGAAGGGCGGGGCTTCCCCAGAGCGTAGGCTCCGCCCCTCGACCATGACCCCCGCCCCCTGACGTCAGTTTCTCCGCTGGTTTTAATCAAGTTGAGGAGGAAAGGATGAAAAGGAGCTGAAACCGAGGGGCCTGAGGGCAGCTCCGCGAGTGGTGGGAGCGCTGAGGACGCCGCGAAGCCGGCGGGGGCTTCAAAGGGGCAACTACTCCAGGCGAAGACGGAGGCGGGAGGCCGGGGAGGAGGCGGCGGGGAGGGGAGCAGAGGCCAGGTGTGTAGAGGAGAGGAGAGGAAAGAAGAGGAGAGGAAGGGGTGGGGAGAGGAGAGGAGAGGCGAGGCGGGGTGTATAAGGAGAGGAGAGGCGGGGTGTGGGGAGAGGAGAGGCGGGGTGTGGGGAGAGGAGAGGCGGGGTGTATAAGGAGAGGAGAGGCGGGGTGTATAAGGAGAGGAGAGGCGGGGTGTATAAGGAGAGGAGAGGCGGGGTGTGGGGAGAGGAGAGGCGGGGTGTATAAGGAGAGGAGAGGCGGGGTGTATAAGGAGAGGAGAGGCGGGGTGTGGGGAGAGGAGAGGCGGGGTGTATAAGGAGAGGAGAGGCGGGGTGTATAAGGAGAGGAGAGGCGGGGTGTGGGGAGAGGAGAGGCGGGGTGTATAAGGAGAGGAGAGGCGGGGTGTATAAGGAGAGGAGAGGCGGGGTGTATAAGGAGAGGAGAGGCGGGGTGTGGGGAAAGGAGAGGCGGGGTGTGGGGAGAGGAGAGGCGGGGTGTATAAGGAGAGGAGAGGCGGGTGTGAGAGCAGAGGCGGAGTGTGAGGAGAGACAGTGGTGCGTGGGGGAGCCAGGGGAAGAGGCCTGAGAGGCTGCGCTGGGAGCGGAGGCCGCGGGAGGCCGGGCCGGGGAGAGCGGAGGGGGCGGGAAGGGAGCGGCCGCAGGACCGGCTCCGGCGCCCTCCCCGGGACGTGCCCGGCCTCCCCACGGGGCCCCGCCCGGCCGTAGCGTCTGAGGGCCGTCGCCTGCCCGGGGGCTCCGCTGCGGGACGCTCCAGACGCCTCCCGGGCACCCAGGAGCACGGAGCCTGGGCCGGGCTCTCGGCCTGGGAGGCCGCCGGAGGCGGCAGGGGTGCGCCCCGCCCGCGGACTGGAGGAGCGCGCGCCTCCGCGGTCACCGGGGATGCCTTCATGTGCACGACAGAGGCGCCGAGTCCCGGCCCGACCTTGGGGGGGCTCCTGCGGGGAGCCGGCGGCGTGGCTCTGGCCCTCCCTTGGGAAGCTTGCCGCCAGCCGGCGCCGGCCCTGCGCTCCCGAAGCCAGACGGGCCGGATCGGAGAATCTGGGGCAGGGGGCCCTTGCGGCCAGACCACCTCTGAGTCTGGGAGCCTGGCTTCCTCTGCCACTATGGGGACCCCAGGGTGGAGCCCTCGCCTTCGGGGTCCGGGGTGCGGAGGGTCCCGGACTTCACGCCCTTCCGCCTCACGCTCCCGGGTCCGAGGGGCAGGACCTGCGTGGACCTCCGCCTGCGGCAGCTCAGCCCGGCCTCCCTCCAGCCTCACACCTGGTGGACAAAGGGGGGATGGAAGGGTGGGCAGTGAGCCTCCCGGGGAGAGGCAGAACTGTGAAGATGCTCCTCAGCAGAGAGCCCTCACTGGGGACATAGGGGAGCCCCCTGGGAGGAGCACTGGCCCACCGCCCAGGGGTCTGGGACCGAGCCTCAACGGGGTGCCTGAGCCCCGCTCTGTCCCTTGTGGGCGGGTGGGGACCCTCAGGGTCCTCGGAGCCCCTCCTGGGGTTGTAGAGGGCTCGAGAAGAGGACTGGGACTCGCTGTGCTGGGACCTGGCCCGCCTCACCCTGACAACCTAGGAAGCATTGTCCTTCTCTGGGTCGTGTGTGGCCACAGGCTGCCCAGCCCGGACCTGGCAGAGGGCGACAGGCTCATCTTGGGTGACCGAGGCTCACATGGCAGGGAGTGCCTGGACCCTAGGACCTCTCAAGCCGGGACATCCCTCAGCTTCGCCTCAGACCCTTTCGGGCCTCTGCTGAGGGTCCTGCTGCTGCCCTTGACCCCCCGCAAGTCTCCCCACCCCTCAGAGCACAGGGAGCCTTCAATCCTGCCGGGTGCCTTGGCATCCTGGGCTCCTTGCCACCGGCTCCAGGTGGGATGAGCTCCTCCGGGATTTCACACGTGCCCCAGAGAGGGTCCAGTGACTCAGTGCCGGGCTGAGGGGCACACAGAATGGGACCCCAGCTCAGGCTTGGCCACCAAGGAAATAAAGAACCCTCTAGTTCCAGTCAAGGCCCAGTCCTCTGCTGGCCCACCTCACAGAGGCCCTGCATTAGCCGGGCTCCAGCTGCATGAGGCTGCGGGTGTGGGTCAGGTTCGGGGACCAGGGTGGCTGCCCAGAGCCTGTGTCATTCCAGGGGAGGAGCTCCCTCCATGCCCGTGAGCTTCCCCCACGATAAGCCCGTCACCCCGACCCATCTGGAGTCTACTCAGGCAGTCTGGGGGTGCCCGACCCTGGTTCTCTCCTGACTCAAGCCCTGGCTTGACAGGCGCCCTGCTCCAGGACCTGGCGGTCAGGCCCACTGCTATAGTGTTCGCTCAGCTGCTTGGTCTAAATAAACAGGCTTTCGGACCAGGATTAAATTAGATGCTCAGTTATTAGTTATCCTCTATCCTATGTTGTTTCCAAACACAGCATCCTCAAACACAATTCATATTACCGGCCCGCTTTGATCGAGAGGTGGAATCCCACTGGCTCTGGTCAGGCCCTCATTGGCCCCCACCCATGGTCTCTGCAGAGCTCCTGGTTGCAGCCCACCCACCCTGCTAGAGGAATCTGTGAGGCGGGAATAGAGAGCTGTCATGCCTCCTCTGGTCTGAGCCTCTGATGCTTCATGCCCATCTCTGCCCTGACGTGTTTAGAACAAAACTCAAAGTCTCAGTCCCGGATGTGATGACCAAGGTCCTCTGTGCCCACAGTGCTCCTGGTCTTGGAGTCTCTGCTCAGATTTCACGCTGGTTTCCTTGACCAGGCCGCCCAAGCGTCCCTCTCCCGTGTCAGGTGCCGTCACGGCTGTAGGAGGACGCGTTGGGAATGCCCCATGTGACTCCTGGGCCCCTTGCTGCTCCCCATCACTTCGTGTCCCTGGAGAGCCCCAGGCACTGCCCAGCGGCCACTGTGGAGGGTGCACAGGGTGCAGGTGGCCCAAGACCCTCCTTCCTCCTGACAGGGCGTGGGCCGGGGAGGATGCATGCTCTGGGGCCGGTCCTTTTGGCCCTCACTGCAGGTTGGCCTTCAGCTTGGCCGCGTTCAGGAGCAAGGCCATCAGCTCAGAGAGAACGTCCCAAGACATGTAATGCTTCTTGAGGCAGGGTCTGTTCAATGTGAACAGAAGTCCCAGAGCACCCTTGAAAGTCCCCTGCAGTTCCCGTCCGAGGTTCTGGAGGGCCCCAGCTCTGGCTTACTTTGGCCCTGGACCCAGACCGGGCTGGCTGACGCGGCCTGTGTGTGACCTTGCACAAGTTGAGGGGAGGCCCCAGGGAGGCAGGCAAGCAGGCATCTCCATCTTTCCGCTTCATACCTGAGCACAGGTCCTGGACCTGGACCTCCAGGGCCCTGAGCAGGTGGCTCGGGACTGCAGAGGTCCACCCCTGGCCTGTCCCTGGGACCAGGATCTGCTGGCTGGCTTGAGTCCGCTGCATGTGGCTTTCCTCCTGCCCGCAGGGATCTGAAGCAGGATTAGGCAGGATTACAAACTCCAGAAGCCTCCCGCAGAGACTCAGAGGCCTGCCTGCCCTGTTGGGAGTGGTCCTGCTGCACGGGGGTTGGGGAAGGCTGACGGCACTTTGGCAGAACCCCACTCCAGTGGACAGAGGGTCTCTGTCTACAGAGCTGACCTTGAGACCAGTCAGAGGTGCCCTCCACTCTCGAGGTCCCGGGCAACTGTGCGGGCAACATTGGCCCTGAGAGCTTGGGACAAGATGGTCCCCCTTTCCTCCCCTGAGCAGCCAGACCCAGTAGCCCCTGCTTCCCCCTAAGCCCACCCACTGCCCTGTGTGGCCGGTGACCTGCTCTCCCCCAGGGCCTCTGTGCCTGGCCAACTGGAGGGGGTGCAAGAGCAGTGGGCAGAGGCTTTGATGACCATGACCAAGGGGATTCTTTGTGTGTTTGCTCTGGTTTACGTGGGGGAGACCAAGCAGGAATCTGCGGCCCAGAGAGGTTAAGGTGCCAGGTCAGGTGGCACAGCCCTTCAGCAGAGCCAAGACTGGAACCAGGCATGTGAGTCCCAGTCCCCCTCACCCTCCCTCACCCCTTCTTCCCCTCAAGACCCACCTGTAACTGGCACTGGGCACACGCCCCTGGTCCTCTGCCTCGGGTGAGCGCTGAGCCCAGGAGGGCGGTGTCACACAAGCAATGCAGCGCTGCGTCATGCAGGGGGCGGAGCTCAGGGGTCTGAGACTTGGGCACCATCTCCAACTCATGTCTGCAGGCCTTAGCATCTAGAACCTTCCACCTGCCCCAAGTGCAAAGGGCTCCATAAGCAGGGGGTAGATGGGCGCTTGGAGCAGGGGCTCCCAGGCATCACCCCCAGGCTTCTTGCTGTCTGTGAGGACACTCTGGTATTGCTCATTACCGGGGGAAAAAAGAGAACTCCCCTTGTGTGTTCAAGAACACGGTTCATCCCCATAACTGTGCTCAGGGGGACCCCTCTCTCTGCTGCAGGGTGGCCGGACACTGGGCCACCCCAGACAAAGGAAATCAGTTCTGGGTTCTCCCAGCAACGAAAGTTGACCCTGCAGTCCCTGAAGTGATTTTCACAGCCAGGGGGCGCGACTGGGTTTTCCAGGTGATTAACCAGCTGTAGCCTGGCACGGAGCATGTTCCCTGCACAGAGCAGAGCTAGAGGGTTCCACAGGCCCCCTCTCGTCTGGAGGCTGGAGCCAGGCTGCCCGTTGTCCCCGAAGTGCCCCGCCTATTAATCAGGCCCGTTGAACACTCCTCCGGCCCTAGGGAGGGCCCTGCCTGGCTGGAGGGGCCAGGCCAGGAGTGAAGGACCTGGCTGGGCATTCAGAGGTGGCTGTGTGCTGGGCAGTTGGGCTGGGCGGGGAGAAGGTCTTTGGGAGGAAAGTACATGGCCCAGATGAATAGGACTCTCTCCAACTTCCCTGGGGAGTGGCCAGACCCAGGAGGACCCCTCCATCTCTCCCAGGATGAGGTCTGGGGCAGCAGCCTCCCCCACCCATGCTGCAAGCCCGCACCCCTCACCAGCACTTCGGTCCACAGTGCCCGCGGCTGGCCAGAAGCCCTTTCCATGGTGCGACAGCCTATGGAACGGAGCAAAAGACTGCCTAAGGTGGGCCAGGGTGGCTGCCCACCTGCCAACAGGGCTCCATCCCCTCTCCGAACCAGGGCCACCTGTCTCCCAGGCCAGTGGGGTACGGGGCGGGGGGCCCGAGCCAGTCCTTCCTGTAGCGCTGAGAAGAGCAGTGATGCCCTGTGCCGGGGACTCCCTCCTGTCTCCCTCCTCTCCCAGGAGCCAGGGGCTGCCTTGGGGCTCCTGGCTAGACCCCAGGTTCCAGGTATCCCCATCCCTCTGCCCAGGTGCCACAGGGACACTCTTGTGGATTCCCAGAGTCCTTGCAGAAGGCTGGCAAGCAGTACGGAGATGAGCCAGGCCCCAGGCACTTCCTGCCGGTGAGCGTGTGACCCCACCACGCCCGGTCCCGGTCCCGGAACTGCTCACTGCTCCCAGCTGCTCTCTCCCCTGGCTCCCTGCATTCAGGCCACACAGGGTCTCCTCTGTTCTGGGTGCATGACGTCCCCTCAGAGGTCTCTCCCCCGAGGCTCTGGGTGGGCCGTTAACTCCCAGGAGAGGTGGAGTTACCCGCTCAGAGCCCTGGGATCCCTGTCCTTGAGTCCCGTGGCCCCTCAGTCCTCACAGGTCTGAGGGCCCCTTCTCTGAGCTCTGTGGCCCTGGCCTCTGCCCCCAACATCTTTCTCCATCCCAGCTTCCCCTTCCCTCCTCCCCAGTCAAGGCCAAGGACAAATGTCAAAGTGTAAAATGAAAACAGATACAGAAACGTCCCTGAAAAAAACTCAAATACTTGGAAACTCAGTAACATACTTCTGAGTGACCTTGGGTCAAAGACGAAATCAAAAGAGAATTAATATTTTGAACTAAGAATGAAAACGTCAAAATTGTAGGATGCACCAAAGCAGTACTTACAGGAAAATCCATAGCGCTGGCGGCTATATCAAAAAAGAAGAAAGGTTTAAAAATCCATGACAGTTTCCACACTAAGAAACTGGAAAAAGTAGAGCAACCGAAACATAAACTAAGTAACAGAAACAAAAAGATCAATGAAGTAGAAAGCCTTTGCAACCCCATGGACTGTAGCCCGCCACGCTCCTCCATCCATGGGATTTTCCAAGCAAGAGTACTGGTGTGGGTTGCCATCGCCTTCTCCAGAGGATCTTCCTGACCCAGGGATTGAACCCAGGTCTCCCGCCTTGTAAGCGAGACGCTTTACCGTCTGAGCCACCAGGAAAGTCCTGAGATAGAAAGCAGGAGACGATAAAGATAATGAATCTGAGAGCTGGTTGTTAGAGATCAGGGGTGCTGATAAGCCTTTGCTGCCCAAAGGGCTGGTGCCAGGGGACTCTTGTGGCCTTCTTAGTTCACCCCTGGGTCACTGTCCTGCCCAGATGGCCCTGGAGCACTGGCCAGAGGCCCTGGTTCTAATCACTGTCCCCCCGGGGCCTTGGGGCTGAGGGGCATCAAGCCTGGGGTGGCAGCTTGGCTCCTATTTCCAGAACCATCCTACACTCATCCCCATCTTCTCCTGAATGGTGTTGTTTTCCCACCACGCCCTTGCCTTTTTTCAAGCATCTCCAAAGTTGTTCACTCTCAAAAATAATATATATATATATATTTACAATTCAGTAATTCCAAAACAGCATCCTCTCCGCGGAGCTTGGTGGACTCTCCCACCCATCCTATGCTCGGGCCCACACCTGGGCTGTGCCGCGAGCCCTTCCCTAAGGCCTCCGTTGCTGCAGGCAAGGACTTCCCTGGCCCACTGCTCTCCTGTGTCCGCCGAGACCTCCAGCTCACCCGGTCTCTGCAGTTAGACGCCCACAGCCAGCTCCCCCAGGAGACAGAGCCCCACCTCCACCGGGCACAGACAGTCTGACTCCCAGCTCTGCCAGCAGAGGGCACTTGAGCGCTTCCCACCTGAGGGCTTGGCAATGGGGCTGGACAGGCAGAGCAAGGGAGGCAGCTCGGGATGCCCACGGCCTGGACTCTGCAAGAGCTGGCGCCTCAGCAAGGCCCCAGGTGCCAAGGAGCCTGGCTCCTGGGTCCTCTGACCCATGGAGACAGTGCCAGCCCTCCACCCCAGGCAGCACACAGAGGAAGGAGCAGAGACTTGAGAGCGACTCAGGGCTGGGCCCATGCGGCCGGACCCCTGCCCAGTTGCCTCCCTCAGAGCCTGTTTCCTCTCCCACGGAAGCGGGGATGATAAGAAGTGCCACGTAGGGGACGCCAGCGCCCTACTGCCTCTGGACAGATGCACTGTCAAGGACCGTCTCTCGACTGCAGACAGCGCATATACACCCCTGCACAGACCTGGGGCCAGAAGTCCAAGTGGGTCTCCCTGGGTTAAATCAGGTGTGCGCAGCCTGGGCTGGTCCTGGTGGAGGCTCTGGGTCCTCTAGAGGCCACGGCCAAAGCCAGCTGTGACAGGCTCAGTCTGTCCCACGCTGCCCCCTCTGGCCTCTTGAGGACCCTCACAATTAGATTGGGTCTACCTGGATGCTCCAGGGTACTCTAGCTATCCCAAAGCAGCTGATGAACAGTGTCAATCCCAGCTTTGCCACATACCGTGACATACTGCTGGGTCCCGGGGGTTAGGTAGCAGACATGAGGGTGCGGAGAGGTCGTTCTGTACCGGACAAAATTACCTGCACCTGTTGCTCTGGACAGAGGGTCACTCGATAAAAATGGGCTCTTCCTCTGGTTTCTCTTGTCAGGAGGTGTGGCCGAGTTTCAAAGCCCTGCATGTAAAGAGTAAGCATGAAGGTGAATTGGCAGAGAAGCTAGATGGGAACAGGAGAAAAGGAAAGACGTGGGGAGACACCTTGAAGTGATGGGGGTCTCAGGGTGAGTCCCGGGGCCGTCTCTCCTCAGCCCCCACCCTCGCCTGAGCCTTCCCCATCTCGTGGGCCTCATCCGACCTGGAGCAGGTCCTCTCCTGAGCGACGCCCATGCATCCACCGGGGGAGATGGACCTCCTGTCCGGCGGCCTCTCCCTCATCATTCCCACCAGCTGCTGGAGCTCGTGTCATCTAACCCTCTTCTGGCCGGAGTCATGGAAAGTACCACTTGTGTTTGGAGCAATTTTCCAATAAGTCAAGAAGGAAAAAGTCAAAGGCTCCAACACAGATGCCTTTGAGAAGGAGAGTGGCCCCGGCCTTTCGGGATGAAAGGGAGGCTGTCGGGGGCCTCGGCTGAGAGAGATGACAGAGGGTGAGGCATGAAGCGGTGGGGCCGCACGATGCTCCCTGCAGAGTGCACTGTCTGGAAGGCACGGCCTATAGAAGGGGCCTAGAGGACGGGCGGTGCTGCCCTGGAGCAAGACCAGGAGTCAGCTGTCTGTAGGCCACTGGCCAGCAAAGGTGCCCTGCCTGTAAACCACCATGGAGACCATGCCGGCTGCCTCCATCCATGTCCAAAAGGGGACGGTCAGTGTCCTCAGTCATGTGGTGCCAGCTTCCCTCCCTCAGCACCGCTGCTGTGAGCGTGACTTGACTTTCTCTCACTTCAGCAGACCCTCCCCTCCACCAGGTTTTAAGACCGGGGGAGCATTTCTGTTCCTGTTTGAGTCCCGCGCAGTTCCAAACCCTGCTGGATGAGTCCTACAAAATGAAATCCGTTCTCAGAACTCACCTCCCTACGCTGACCGCCCCGACAGGAGGCCTCTTGGCACCCGTCCCCCATGCCGGGACTCGTCTCTCGTTTCTGGAAGGTCAGGATGTGCTCATCCCCGTGAAGTCAGCACCAAAAGGAGGCACCAGGACACAGGAAGAACAGGTGTCCGGCCTTTGCTGACTTCCTGGCCCTTCAGGGCTCAGAGCAAACCGCAGGAACAACGCCACTCAGACTGGGGTCGGTGTCCGCCCCAGTGTGGACTCAGCGGGCCGGTCTTTGAGGCTTTGCTATCATTTCAGGGGCTCACCTGAGATGGGGTGGGGAGTTGGCACTGGCTTCAGCACCTACCAGCCTCAAGAGGGGCCACTGCCGGGGCTGGGTCTGGTCTCCTGTCCACACAACAGGCCTGGCTGGTCTGCTCCTGGAAGCCAGGTGCCTTCAGGCATCTTCATCTCTTCTGGTGACCAGAGACAGTGCCCAGGCTCCTACAGCTAGGTCCAGGCTTCTGTGCCCAAAGCCTGCATGTTGACAGAAATGGGGTCCTGTCCTTCTCACGCCCGCCACCCCAGCCACCTCCCATCCCAGGGCCCAGTGGGGCTGGAGAGGCCACTGTGCCGGAGCCTGTTCGAGCTCAGTGCTGCGGTCTGGGCTTTGACGTCCACGCCCAGGGGATCTCGTCCATCCTCTAACCCCCTCTGGAGCCAGGCCAGGCAGGAGCCTGGTCAGCACTGGCTCGCCTTGCTGGGAGGGAGACACACCAGTCCAGATGCCTCCTGGGAGACCTCCTGAAGGTCGGCACCGGTCCCTGGCCCCACAGTCCCATCCCACCTCAGACCACCTAGACACAGCCCAGGCCCCACGTCATCCACCCAGACGCCACCTCTGGGCCATCCTGAGAGGACATGGGGCAGGCCCAGGCAGCTGGCTGTTATCCTCATTAAAGTTCTTTTTCAAAGGCTCCAGTGAGTGGCCTGCTAAAGATAAACTATCAGGAGAGAGGCCTTCAAAGAAAGTGCTTTAATGATGCAATTATCTTCAATCAACTCAGAACATCTTTATTACATTAGAAAAGGGCGATTTATCTCGGAATGCAGAAAGAGCTGGTCTAGCCTCAGACACAGGCCTGGCAGGAGGGCTCTGAGGGCCCCTTTCAGTCTTGCTTCTAAATTTGCATGGTGAGAAACTTCCTGAGTGAATTTCTCTAGCTTAACTGGACAAAGCATCATCCAAAACTAGTTTTCATTAAACAACTTTGCTTTTTCAAAAATTAACATTTAGTCGATTTTCTTTGCTGCTTCTGCGTTCAGGGATATTACTCTGACATGAAATCGTTACTGGCAAACCAATCTCCTGATTTATTCTAAAATGCGTGCGGGGTTTCTTCCCTTGGCGGAGAGACTGCAGAGCGGTGCCTCGTTTGCAGCACTCAAGAAGGTTTCCAAACCAAAGATCCGTTCAGTTTCGATACGTGCTAATCTCTGTCGCACCTTCGCTCCTTCTTCGAACCCGGTCCGGGATCCCTCTCCACCTGGTCGCGGCGTCTCGGAAGCAGCTCGGCGGTCCGGCCGGGGTCTGTCCGAACTGGCGTCGCAGGGCTTTTCCCAGGTCCCAGGGCCCGGGTTTCCCGAGGATTCGGCCCAGCAAGTGCGGAGCGGGAGAGGCTGACACCCAGTGACCGACCTCGGGACCGACGGCCCGAGGCCCCTTCTTGTGTCCCAGGCCCCGTGTCGTAGGCGCTTGAGACGTGGGAGCCTCGGCCTCCCCCGCGGCCCCGGGGCCTGCCCTGGGACCTTCGCCGCGCCCCGCCGGCCGCTCCCGGGGCCAAGCTGTGGGACGCCAGGGAGAGCGCCCGCCAGCTACGGGCGCCTGGAAAGCCACCCAGGCTCAGGGCGCCGTGGCCCGACTTCCAAGCGACGGAAGCAGAGTCTCCAGTCCAGGTGCAAGGTCGGCCAAAAGTGGCCCCCAGGGTTTGGAGACAGCGCCTGGACCACGGCAGGCACGAGCCGATGGCTCCGGCTCCGGGCTGTGGCGCAGCGGGACGAGCCGCCGGCGGGCGAGGACACTGCGGGAGGCGCCCGGACCGAAGCTCAACCCCGTTGCGCCCACTGCGGGCTCCTCTACGCGAGGAGGCTGGGGCCAGCGCCTCATGCTCCCCGGTGTCCCAGCCGCATCCCAGCCCGGCCACAGCGGGTTCTAGGAAACCGACGGGGTGCGCCAGGCTGGCCGGGGCTGGGACGCACAGGGCTCCCAGTCCGGGGCTCGGCCGGCGGCCCCGCCCCTCCTTGCCCGTCCCCTCCTCCCGGATCAGCGAAACCAATGGGCGTCTGAACCCACGCGGCAGCCACTGCGGCGATTGGACAGCTGGGTATGAAAGGGGCGCCGCTTTTTATAAAAAGGGCGCCGGGGGAGGGGGCGCCACCGAGTCCCCGGCAGTCTCGCTGCGTGCTACCCTCACGTTGCGCCCGCCGGGCTCCGCTAGCCCAGCGCCCGCCCGTCAGCGCATGGCCCCGGCTTTGCTCGGCATGAACCCCGCTGGGCTCAGGACGTGGGACGGGGACCGTGCGAGGTTCGGCCCGCTGCCCTTCGGCGTCGAGTCGTTGCTGGAAGCCGAGCGCTGGCTGGGCTCGGAGCCCGTGCAACCCCAGAAGGAGAGGCCGCGGGGCGCCGCGGAACCCCGGGCCTGGTTCCCGCCGGCCGCCCCCTCGACCGCCCCACGTAAGTGCCCTGTTGCGCGGTCCGGGGCTGCGAGAGGACCCCGCTTGGCCCTGGCTCGGAGGACCAGGGCGGGAAAGGCGCTGTCGTTTGTAACTTCGTAAACAGCCATCCACTAACGCGCCGGCCTGAGTGCAAAGAAAAAAACCAGCGCACGAGAGCCCGCCCAAGCCCTCCGGCGCGCGAGCCCTGACCCACCTGCCCCCTCCAAACAGGTCTACCCTGCTCTACCCGGGGGCGGGGCCCGCAACCCCAGACCCAGGGCCTCTCGTCTCGGAGTGTCTCTGGCCGTGCACCCTACAGTCCCCGCCAAGGTGGACCTCTGCTTCCCCTCCTCGCTCACCGCTCAGGTCTTGCTGCGGTTTCGTGCCCAGGTTTCTCGCTTTTCCAAGCGGGCCGAGTTCCCCTCCTCCTTGGGGAGCAGAGCCCCAGTCCACTTTGTCCCTCTCCGCGCGCCGCCCCCCTCCCCCTCCCGTGCCTTTGCTTCTATTACCCCGCAGGCTTCGGGGGTCCCGTCTCACGTGAGGCCCGCGGTCATAGAGGCAGGACTCACATCCAGAATCGGCCGTGGCGGCGATCCCGGAGTGCGTCAGAGCGCCCGCTTTGTGCTCTTTCCCCCCAGGCGTCCCCAGCCCTCCAGCCTGCGCCCTCGGGAAACAGAAGAGCAACCGCAAGCCGCGGACGCCCTTCACCGCCGCGCAGCTGCTGGCGCTGGAGCGTAGGTTCGGTCAGCAGCAGCACCTGTCCGTCGCCGAGCGCGCCGCATTCTCCAGCAGCCTGAGTCTCTCCGAGACGCAGGTCAAGATCTGGTTTCAGAACCTCCGGGCCAAGGCCAAGAGACTGCAGGAGGCCGAGCTGGAGAAGCTGAAGTTGACGGCCAGGCCGCTGCTGCCCCCGTCCTCCCCTCCCTTCCCGCTGGGCGCCCGCCTTCACGGGTCCGCCGCCGCCCCACCGCAGGTGCCCGGACTCCTCGCCGCGCCCGTGGCCGCCTACGGCCTGTATTACCTGCCCTAGAGCCGGGAGACCCTGGGGCTGCGGGTCTGCTGGGCAGGAAGGGCGGGGCGGGGCGGGGCGGGGCCGGTGGACCTCGGTCCCCGGGAAGGAGCTGGGATCCCGCTGGTTGCGCAGCGGGCGTCTGGGGTCCTCTTCTTGACTCATTTTTAAGGTTTTTGTGTTTTGTTGTTAATAGTGTTGTAACAGATGCACAGACCTATCTCTGGGTATCTTACGGATATTTGAAAGCTTTTTACAAAGTCATGTTTGTACAAATTTTCCTGAAAAGCAGTGAACATAGTTTTATCGTGTCGAAATGGACCGAAGTAGGGCTTCTCCTTGTGTACAAAACAGCCAGTAAAGCATTTTGAGGCCCCGTCTCCAGCAGCCGCGGGCCCTGGGAACCTAGTAGGTTGTTTCTGGCTTCGGCGGCCGGAAGCCGATTCCGAGCAAAGACAAGACAGAGATAGTTTGGCGCCGGGCTTGCCAAAGAGAAACTTACCTGTTGCTTTCACAAACGAACTTTCTCAGCGTCGTGGCCGCTTGGAAACGTCCACGCGTATTTTAGGGCATTTTCCCCACGCTCATTTAGTTTCTCTACTGCACCAGAGGCTAGGTGCTGTCTACGGGAACGTGTGTCATGCGCAGGGCGCCCACGCTTCGGCCGCCTGCCTCGGAGCCTCGGCATTGGCGGAGCGCGGGCCTGGCGGGGCCGCTTGGCTTCCGCGAGGACGGAGCCGGAGGGGGCCGGCGGTGGGCGGGGTCAGGCGCATCCCAGCAGGGCCGGCGAGGCCCGCGGTCAGGAACTTCCCAACCACTGCACGGCCTGGCTGGTGGCCGGAGACCTGATCCTTAGCCTCCCACTGCCTTTGGACAACGTGCTGAGTTAGTTTAGGAATCTGGAGCTCAGGCGCCAGGTGAGAAGACCAGCTGACCCTCGGAGCTGGAGAGGGGACCCGGGCTGCAGACCGCCTGGGCTGCGGGGGCCCACAGGGGAAGGAATTCCCGGCCCTTCCCCCGCTGAGGACCGCAGAGTTGGGGTCCTGCCGCCTGGAGAAGAGGAAGGAGATGGAGTTCTATTGGACAGGCAGCAGGAAGCGAGGACGGCGAGGCATTAACTTCTGCTTTTAGCTTCATTCTCCCTGGGTTTCCTGGAAAATGCAAAGTCAGGACTTGAGAGAGAAGCTAACCGAGTTCTTGAAGCACTGCTGCTGGAGATGAAGGCGTGGTGATGGGAGGAGGAGGTCAGTTGCCGCCCATCTCTCCTCTGATGTGGACGAGCGAGTCCTGAACCCGAGCTGTTTAAACTCGGAACCCAACTCCAGTCACGACTTTCAAGGGGTGGTCTGGAAATGCGGTGGAGAAGGTGGACAGGGTCCCTGCAGCAAGGGAGCTTGGCGGAGGGGCCAGGGGGCCTGAGAGCAGCCACGGAGCAGGTTCTATCCGCTCAGGCCCTCACAGAAGCGAACCTGCTGCTTTCCAAGGCTGGTCAATACTTCATCCTTTTCTCCGCACCACAGAGCACTGGGCAGCCCGGGCTTGGGGGAGCCGGCCGCATTGGTTTGCTCCGTCTCCATATCCGGTTCTTACCAAGACCCCCCTAGGGAGCCTCATCGCTCAGGTCCCCACAGAGGTGGTCGGCGTCTTTTGTCTGACTCAGGGTTTGGCACCCAGACTACCGGAGGGTGACTGAGGCTCCGTGGGGCCCAGAGCCCACCAGCTAGGTGCTCTTGCTGGGCAAGGCTGAAGCAGACTTACCAAGACTGTTCCTTGGTTCTAGAATAGGGTCCTGCCCAGGATGGGAGAGGGCAGTTCGCCCATGGACTTCTCCTTGGGCCCCTGAACGCTCTGGGCCAGGTGTCGGAGCCCAGGGGCACTGTGGCCATCTCCTCGGCCACTGTGTCTCCAAGGCCTTGAGCGACCAGGAGCCCACTGGAGCCAGCATGGGAGGATTCACTCATCATGACCCTGCCGAGCTCCGGCGCCCTGCCCCCTCACTACCTGCCGGTGCCCTGTTATCGGGTTTGCAGACAGCAGGCCTCCCGTGGGCACCCCCTGGACAGAGGGGCAGGACGGCAGTGCAGGGCAGACTGTGCCTCCGGAGGTACAGAGGCCCCTGATCCAGAGACAGAGGGTGGCAGAGTTGTGCAAAGGTGTGGACTCCGGGCGATCCTTGGACGTGCAGAGCGCGGAAGGTGGGACTGTGGAGGACCCCAGGTCGTGACTCGCTCACGAAGCCCGAGTCTCAGGCTCCCACGTCAGCGTCACCTCTGCTGCCTGGGTGGGGTCAGGCTGGGCCCCAGGGTCCCTCCTGGCACCCAGTCAGCTCCAGGGCCCCTGCTGGCCCCTGCACCAGCCTGGCCTACTCTGTGTCTGGGGGGACGCCCCGAGCCCACTCCAGGCATGGACCCCAGGTCGCAGGCACTCTGCCTGTGGACCCCTCAGAGGGTGCGGCTGGCTTAGTCTTGCTTCAGGACTTCCGGGGGAGGGACTGAACCATCTGACCGTGGATCTTGAATGATCACAGACAGCAGTTTCCAGAAGGACAGAGACCTCCTCGAGGGACTCCTCCGACACTGGGCACTTCCTGAGCTGGGCTGGGGGGCTGTGGGCTCTACTGTCCTTGCCAGAATATGCAGGCGATTTTACATTTGCTTTTGTGAACATGAAACATTTCATTACAGGAAAACACTACCGAGGTGATACTTCATCCCGATAGGCTGGAAAGCTAAAATGATCACCTTGTAAAGAATGAGGCCATTTCTGCATCACCTGAGACCACGCGCTTCTGGATGCAGCCAGCAGCGGGCAAAGGCAGGTTCTCTTCTGGCCTCCCAGCCAGCGCTGCGCACGCCCTCAGCAGTGGTTCTGAGTGACCGCACCACACGTGTGTCCCTGGCGTGACAGTGCGTAATGCTCCCCAGATGGCCCAGAGCTCTGGAGCTCTCATTTGACTTTTAAACAAGTGTTGTCTCAGTAACTAAATACACAACTTTGCTATTTCTGATATTCTGTATGTTGTGCATTTTCATCAATTAGACCGTTAGGAGAAATAACCATACAACAAATTAACCAGCGTGGCCCGTGATGATAAGATGCAGAATTTCAGAGGCAGTAAAACGTGGACAGGCAATGTCTCAGCATGTATGAAGCATGTGTTTTTAAAAAACACACCAAACAGTTGCATTATTCCTTTAAACATTCAAGGAATGATGTCACTGTTTTTCCAGGTTGACTTTGAAAATTTGTAGAATGAGGAACCGCGTACTCATGCCTACCCTCAGTGAGCCCCTGTGCCCACAGTGTGGGGTGGTGAATGCTACATCCAGAGGCCTGGGGGCAGTGCCCAGGACCTGAAGGAGGCAGGATTAATTTCCGTTAAATGGAGCTGAAATGAAACACAGCGATATACATCACTCACTCTTCTCCTGCCTTACGGGCTGGCTAGAGCCTGCAGTGTGAGTGTGGACAGAAGTTTCCAGAAGGGCATCTTTGTCTTACTCTTGCTTTTTAAAGCAAATACTTTTAACATTTCACCGTAAGCATGATGTGTGCAGGGGTTTTTCAGGTGCCCTACGTTTCCAGCTAGTTGATAGGATGTTTTAATATCAGTGAAGGTTGCACTTTGTTAAATGCTTTTTCGGCATATATTTGGGTGATCAGTTGCTTCCCCCTTGAATTTGTTAACATGGTAAATTACAGCGGAAAGTCCAGTTTCTCCCTATCATGTCCAATACTTGTTTCTATCTGACATTTCGATTGCAGCCAGCCGAGTGAATGTGAAGCCTCAGGCTTTAATCTGTGTTTACTAGTGACACCATCTTCTCATGTGCTCATTTGCCATTTATATATTTTCTTTAGAAAAACATCTGCTTAAGTCCCTTGCCTAGTTTTCAGTTGGGTTTTCTTTTGTGTTGAGTGTTTGTAAGCATTCTTTATATGCTCAGGATAGTAAATCCTCATCAGACACAGAATTTGCAAATATTTTTTTCCATTATGTGGGTTGTCTCTCCACTTTCTTGACAGTGTCCTTTGAAGTACAAAATATTTTAATTTGATTAAATCCATTGTAGCTATTTTTAATTTTGTTGCTTGCACTTAAAAAAAAATTGATTTGGCTGGGCCGGGTTTTAGTTGCAGGGTCTGTGGTTGCAGCCTGTGGGATCTCTAGTTGTGGCATGCAAGCTCTGAGCTGCAGGACCAGCCCGGGGCACCCTGTACTGGGAGCAAGGAGTCTTTACCACTGGATCGCCAGGGAAGTCCTTGCTTCTGCTTGTGATGTCATACTTAAGAATCTTTTGCCAAATCCACAATCAAGAAGATTCACTCTGGTTTTTACCTAAGTGTTTTATAGTTATATTTCTTACATTTAGACGTTTGATCCATTTTTAAATATTCTGTAAGGTAAGTATCCAACTTGATGATTTTGCATGTGGTTATCCAACTATCCCAGCACCATTTGTTGAAAAGACTGCTCTGTCCCCATTGTCTTTGATGCCCTCAACTATCGCTTGACCGTAGGTGTGTGGGTTTATTTCTGGACCTTTAGTTCTGTCCCATTGATCTGTATATTTATCCTCTGTCAGTACCAGAGTCTGCATTACTGTTGCTTTGTAGTAAGTTGTTTTGTTGGTTTTTTTTTGGTAGTAAGTTTTGAAACCTTCCTATTTTGCTCTCCTTTCAAGAACAAGAATGACCTATTCTGGGGTCCTTGCAATTCCATATGAATTGTAGAATCGGATTGTCAATTTCTACAAAGAAGTCCACTAGGTTTCTGATAGTGCCTTGAATCTATAAATTAGGGACTGTTTTAGGGAATATTGCCATTTTAATAATGTTAAGTTAATCATGCATGAGACGTTTTTCTAATTATTTAACTCTTTATCTGAACAGTGTTCTATAGCTTTCATGGTGTTTGTTCCTCAGTCACTAAGTTGTGCCCAAATCTTTGCGACCCCATGAACTTCAGCACACAGGCTTCCCTGTTGATCACCAACTCTCGGAGGTTCCTCAGACTCATGTCCACTGAGGTAGCGATGCCGTCCAACCATCTCGTCCTCCATGTTTCCTTCTCCTCTTACCCTCAATCCCTCCCAGCATCAGGGTCTTTTCCAATCAGTTGGCTCTTCGCATCAGGTGGCCAAAGTGTTGGAGTTTCAGTTTCAGTATCAGTCCTTCCAATGAATATTCAGGGTTGATTTCCTTTCGGATTGACTAGTTTGAACTCCTTGCTGTCCAAGGGACTCTCAAGAGTCTTCTCCAACACCACAATTTCAGTGTATCAATTCTTTGGCACTCAGCCTCATTTATGGTCCAACTCTCACATGCATACATGACTCCTGGAAAAACTATAGCTTTGACTATACAGATCTTTGTCAGTAAAGTGATGTCTCTGCTTTTTAATATGCTGGTTAGGTTTGTCATAGCTTTTCCTCCAAAGATAAGGCATCTTTTAATTTCACGGCTGCAGTGCCTGTCAACAGTGATTTTGGAGCCCAGGAGGATAAAATCTGTCACTGTTTCCACTGTTTCCCCTTGTATTTGCCATGAAGTGATGGGACCGGATGCCATGATCTTAGTTTTTTGAATGTTGAATTTTAAGCCAACCTTTTCACTCTCCTATTTCACCCTCATCAAGATGCTCTTTAGCTCCTCTTCACTTTCTGTCATTAGAGTGGTATCAGTTCAGTTCAGTTCAGTTCAGTTGCTCAGTCGTGTCTGACTCTTTGCGACCCCATGAATTGCAGCACGCCAGGCCTCTCTGTCCATTACCAACTCCCAGAGTTCACCCAAACTCAGGTGCATCGAGTCGGTGATGCCATCCAGCCATCTCATCCTCTGTCATCCCCTTCTCCTCCTGCCCCCAATCCCTCCCAACATCAGGGTCTTTTCCAATGAGTCAACTCTTAGCACGAGGTGGCCAAAGTATTGGAGTTTCAGCCTCAGCATCAGTCCTTCCAATGAACACCCAGGACTGGTCTCCTTTAGGATGGACTGGTTGGATCTCCTCGCAGTCCAAGGGACTTGCAAGAGTCTTCTCCAATACCACAGCTCAAAAGCATCAATTCTTCAGCACTCAGCTTTCTTCACAGTCCAACTCTCACATCCATACATGACCACAGGAAAAACCATAGCCTTGACTAGACGGACCTTTGTTGTAATATCTTTGCTTTTGAATATGCTATCTAGGTTGGTCATAACTTTCCTTCCAAGGAGTAAGCGTCTTTTAATTTCATGGCTGCAATCACCATCTGCAGTGATTTTGGAGCCCCCCAAATAAAGTCTGACACTGTTTCCACTGTTTCCCCATCTATTTCCCATGAAGTGATGGGACCGGATGCCATGATCTTCGTTTTCTGAATGTTGAGCTTTAAGCCAACTTTTTCACTCTCCTCTTTCACTTTCATCAAGAGGCTTTTGAGTTCCTCTTCACTTTCTGCCATAAGGGTGGTGTCATCTGCATATCTGAGGTTAATCACCTGGGCCTCATTATTTGTTTTTCTGGTGACTGGTTGGATTATTTCAGTGAAGACTGTGTGCCGCCCCCACCCCTGCCAGTGGTGCGCGCTGTGCTGAGGGCAACACCGCCCTGGGCCACACCCCGCTGTCAAACGCCACTAATTGCTGAAGTAGATGCTTTTCTGGAACTCTAGTTGTTGGCGATTTGATCTCTGGTTCCTCTGTCTTTTCTAAAACCAACATCTGGAAGTTCACGGTTCACGTATTGCTGAAGCCTGGCTTGGAGAATTTTGAGCATTACTTTGCTAGTGTGTGAGATGAGTGCAATTGTGCGGTAGTTTGAGCATTCTTTGGCATTGCCTTTCTTTGGGATTGGAATGAACACTGACTTTTTCCAGTCCTGTGGCCACTGCTGAGTTTTCCAAATTTGTTGGCATATTGAGTGCTGCACTTTCACAGCATTGTCTTTTAGGGTTTGAAATAGCTCAGCTGGAATTCCATCACCGCCACTAGCTTTGTTCATAGTGAGGCTTCCTAAGGTTCACTTGACCTCACACTCCAGGATGTCTGGCTCTAGGTGAGTGATCACACCATTGTAATTATCTGTGTCATAAAGATCTTTTTTGTATAGTTCTGTGTATTCTTGCCACCTTTTCTTAATATCTTCTGCTTCTGTTAGGTCCATACCATTTCTGTCCTTTATTGTGCCCATCTTTGCATGAAATGTTCCCTTGGTATCTCTAATTTTCTTGAAGAGATCTCTAGTCTTTCCCATTCTTTGTTGGGAAAACATCTACTTCGCTTTATTGACTATGCCAAAGCTTTTGACTGTGCAGATCACAACAAACTGTGGAAAATTCTTCAAGAGATGGGAATACCAGACCACCTGACCTGCCTCCTGAGAAATCTGTATGCAGGTCAAGAAGCAACAGTTAGAACCAGACATGAAACAACAGACTGGTTCCAAACTGGGAGAAGAGTACATCAAGGATGTATATTGTCACCTTGCTTATTTAACTTATATGCAGAGTACATTATGCGAAATGCCGGGCTGGATGAAGCACACGCTGGAATCAAGATCACCGGGAGAAATATCAATAACCTCAGATATGCAGATGACATCACCCTTATGGCAGAAAGCAAAGAGGAACTAAAGAATGTCTTGATGAATGTGAAAGAGTAGAGTGAAAAAGCTGGCTTAACACTCAACATTCAAAAAACGAAGATCATGGCATCTGGTCCCATCACTTCATGGCAAATAGATGGGTAAACAATGCAAACAGTGTCAGACTTTATTTTCTTGGGCTCCAAAATCACTGCAGATGGTGACTGCAGCCATGAAATTAAAAGATACTTGCTCCTTGGAAGAAAAGCTATGAAAACCTAGACAGCATGTTAAAAAGCACAGACATCACTTTGCCGACAAAGGTCCGTCTAGTCAAAGCTATGGTTTTTCCAGTCGTTACATATGGATGTGAGAGTCGGACCATAAAGAAGGCTGAACGCCGAGGAACTGATGGTTTTGAACTGTGGTGTTGGAGAAGACTTGAGTCCATTGGACTGCAAGGAGATCAAACCAGTCAATGGTAAACAAAATCAGTCCTGAATATTCATTGGAAGGACTGATGCTGAAGCTGAAACTCCAATTCTTTGGCCACCTAATGTGAAGAACTAAGTCATAGAAAAAGACCCTGATGCTAGGAAAGATAGAAGGCAGGATGAAAGGGGACAACAGAGCATGAGGTTGTCGGATTGTATCACCAACACTATGGACTTGAGTTTGAGCAAGCTCCGGGAGTTGGTGATGAACAGGGAAGTCTGGCGTGCGGCAGCCCATGGGATCGCAAAGAGTTGGACACGACTGAGCGACTGAACTGAACTGAATTGCCAGCTGATTGCTCTACTGATTTCAACAACCCCCTGGGCATAAATTCCTCTACAACTTATCCAATCCCGTTCCAGCCTGTCTGACACGATCTTTGTTTTTAAACTGGAGTATAATTGCTTTGTAATGCTGTTAGTTTCTGCTGTACAACAACAGTGGATCAGCTGTAAGTACACACATACCCTCTCCCTCTTGAGCCTCCCTACCCCAACCCCATCCCACCCCTCTCGGTCATCGCAGAGCAGACTGAGCTCTCTGTGCTATACAGCAGCTTCCCGCTAGCTTTTACACGTCACAGTGCATATAAGTCAATGCTACTTTCTCAAGTCATCTTGCCCTTTCCTTCCCCCATTCCCATAAGCCTGTTCCCTATGTCTGTGTCTATTTCAGCTCTGGAAATAGGTTCATCTGTGCCGTTTTTCTGGATTCCATATATATGCATTAATATGTGACATCTGACACAAACTTTTCTGCGTTGCTGTTTCATGTTCCCACCCCATGAGGGCTCCCCTGGCTTTCTTATTCCCTGGTTCCCTCCTGTGAACCAGCCTCCAGCTTAGCCTTATCTTGACTTTCCTCCTGAGTGTCCACCACTGCCTCATGAAACTTGAGAACTTGGGCTTGAACTTCTCCACAGTCTGTTGCAAACAGAGTCAGTCCTCTGGGAAGAGATTAGGAGCAATCTGTTGCACTAACTTGCTCACTCCCCACAGTCCGAGCTGTGACTCTGGAGCCGGCGGGGAGGACAACGGCAGATGTTTCCGTGACACCCCTGCTCCAGGAGCTTGGTGGCGGGGCGCCGGCCTGGGGTCCTCTCCGCCATCTCTCCTGGCGAGAACCACTGCCCCACAGCTGAGGAAGTGATCAGCGGCCCAGCACCCTCAGTGGTGCCAAGGTGGAGCGTGCCCGCCAAGAGGGGGCTGGGCAGGAGGGTGCCCTGCACTCAGGCGGCCTCACCCCCACTTAGGCAGGCACTGGGCCTGCTCCTCGGGGAAGGAGCCGGGGGAGGAAGCCTTGAGTCCTCAGCTGCAGCCCCTGGAGCAGGGTCTCTGCAGTGGACGTGTGTTTTGTCTTTAAACATTAAGAACTCACGGATGTAAGTGTATTTGATGTGTTTCTTCCGGTTGTAGTTCTTGTTCTCAGTCCACACCAGCTGTCTTGCCCTCGACCAGCAGCACGTTTCTGGGGTGCCTCCTGAGCCCAAGTTTGGTATTCCTCAATAGCTTCCTTGATCTCAAAAGACTAATCTGGGCTTTCAATAAATTGTAGGTTTAGTAAATATGGTATATACATTATAGCTTACAACAATACTTCTAATTCAAATTCAGGACTATGGGTTTTTAACTTCAATGCTTCTAAATCTACTTTTTCTCAAGCCAAAAAATTTCAGTTCTTGAAACTACTCAGGTCATTTGGTAATTGGGACATTTGAGTTGTTCTCAGTAGTTATTAAAAATTTCACTGAATAAACTGCCTTTTGTGTAAATCTTTTGAAGTACTGCAATGTGGGTTCAGAATGTAGTCCTAAAAGTGGGGTTGCTAGGTCAAGATATGTGCAGAAGTGACTTTGTTAGGTATTGGTAAATTCCCCTTCCTAGGGGTTTGCAGCATGCAGCACCCCCACTGACCACATGTGAGATGCCTGTGCCCCCACTTCACACATAAAAGGGTGTGCCATCTAACCTTTGGGTTTTGTCAACTGGATGCAGAAGAATGGGTCTCTGTGTATTTTTATTTCTATTTCTCTTTCTATGGGTGAAATGAGGGGTCAGTTTCTATCCCTCAGATGTTCTGCTTTGGCTAGGGTTGTGTAAAGGCAACACAGAAAGGGCATGGGTGGAAAAGAGAATTGGGGTGAAAATTCATAACTAATAATTTTTAACAATCTATTTTTCTAATAATTTATTTTAAAGTGGCCCTAGATCATAGATCTGCAGTCATATGGCAGAAACAAATATTCATTTTTTCAGCTAGAACCTAGACATGTCAGAGAAACTCCAGTGGTCAATTCCAAGCAATACAAACTCACAGCCAAAAGTCATAAAATTCACCAGGAAACAAGGCAGCATGAGTGAGGCAACAGAAAAAAGGATAGAGGGATCAGACCCACAGACTTCTGATATTGGTGTTATCAGTCAGAGAGTGTACAGTAAGTTTAATTTGTTAAAAAAGAATGAGTTGAAGATAAGATTAACAAAAGCTATAAAAGTCCAGCAAATCAGAAAAACAACATAGGACTTAAAAGAACTGAAAATCATAACTGTGGAAATTAAACCCTGTGAATGAGTTCAACAGCACATCTGACACAGCTGATAAGATGATTAGTGAACTGAAAAATGGGTCTTGAGCAATCACCCAGAATGCAGCAGAGACAAATGAGGGACAGGAAGCAGGGAAGGGCTGCGGAGGGCAGAGGGAGGGCATCTGACTGCTTCTGTGATTTTAGAAGGAGCAGGAACCGAGAATGGGGTAGAGGTGCCATCTGAAGCGAGAAAAGCCCAGGTTCAGAACACCCCCCGTGGGGCAGGCAGGGTGACGAGCAACTTCACTGGAAGCACTGGTGGAAACAGCACGGAGGAGACGAGGAACCTTCGGGCTGACAATCGAAGCACAGCCAGGGCAGCAGGGCTCTGCGTGGGGCTCAGAGGGGCCAGAGATCAGTGCCCGTTGACCTGGCCAGACCCCAGACCCGAGCGCCCAGAGGGCCCCTCAGGGGGACGGGCCCCGGAGGACAGCCAGCCGGTGGGTCCCCACTCCCAAGCCCAGTGTGGCGGGCCGGGCCGAGCCGCCCTCCTGGCCACGCCACTCTGGCTCCGCAGGCCTCGCAGCCCCGCCCGAGGCGGAGTCTCCCCCGAGCGCAGACACCAGGGCCGTGGGCATCTCCCCAAAACTAGGAAGAGCCCCCATGGACCTGTCACCCCGTCGCCCCCTCTGAGAAGTGGCCACCGGAGGACGAAATCCTGTCACCCAGCACAGAAAGATGACCATTTACTCAATGTAAATGAAGGCCCTTTACTCCACGCGTCTCAAACTATTTACAGCACTCAAGGAAAACCGTTTACCCCACGTGTCTCCAAAGGGCGTTGTGCGGGGTGGCGGCTGCTCTCCGCACCCCGGTCACCCACAAGGGGTCCCTTCCCAGAACCCGCGCATCCCCCACGGCCTCGGTCAGCTGGCTATTCACGGCCCGGGAGGAGCAGGGCCGCGCGGGCCGGGCTCCACCATCACGGGCGCTTGCTTCTCTTCTTGGTGCTTTTAAATCCTCGAGAGGCACCCTGCCCGAAACAGATGGTCGACGGTATCCTGAAACGGAAAAACGTCCGCACGAGACCGCTGCGGTTTTGCCCACAGACGGCTCAATGCAGCGGCAGTCTCCTGGGGCCTGACTTGCGCTCTGATGCTCCCTCCTCCCCAGCAGACCGCAGGACGGCCATGGGCTCTTCAGGTGGGCGCTTCCTGCGTCCAGCGAGGCCACCGCGGCTGCGCTCCGCCCCCTGTCCCCGCCCCCCGTGGGGCCTGAGCCTGCCGCCCTGCTCTCCCACTGGCCCGGCTCACTGTCAGGCCAGAGTGACCACACCCGCGAGCAGGCCGCAGAGGGCCTCCAGGTCCTCCCTCAGACGGGGTGGGCTTGTTGGTCGTTTTTTCCATTTCTCCAACACTGACCCCCAAATTAGACTTGAAATCAAATTAATCCAACAAAAACACCATTAGCACTAGAAAGACAGGCGGTAGTTGTAACCTGGGCAGTTGCATCCTGCGTCTTTCCATCCCCGCCTAGGGGGCGGTCAGGGGAGGCTGTGCTCTCAGGGCTCCAGGTCACCCGAGGGCAGCGGGGGGGGGGGGGTCAGGCTTTTCATCTCCCCCTGAAGCCAACTCTCCAACCCAGTACGGCTTCTCTCAGTGGGGACGCTAAGCATCAAACCCAGAATTCTCCAGAAGCACAAGTTCAGAACCTGGTTCAGAAAGGGGCCAGGTACTGACCTGTGGCTGTAGACCCGCCTCTCTCTTGGAGGTTCTGGGTGGGCCTCTGCCTGTTCAGAGCAGACTTCCATGGCGTCTCCTTCAGAGGGTGCCCGGTCCTCCCCCATGGCTTCTGTCGACACCTGCGAGGCTGGGCTGGGGAAGACAGAGGCTGAGCGCTCTCCCGGGGTCAGCTCCTGCAGCCCCACCTTCCCCCAGGAGTGAACTTGCAAAGCTGTTTTGTCTGTTTATGGCTGTTTTGTCAGAGTAATTCCAGGCTACTAGAATTCCAGGACAAAGACAGGCGACTGTTCATATGACACACACCACCTTTTATGAATTCAGGTGTGACAGTCACACTTCGTCTTTTAAGCTACTACCTTCATGGTGTCATGTGGTCAATGGCTATCAATGGTACTAAGTGTCTTTCCACAACAATTAAGTGAGAAATTCACTAAAGCCAGTCATACAATACTGAGCTTCTCCTCCTTAACACCACTGTCTCAATCCAGCACTGCATGATTTTTTCTCCTTAAAACGATTCCTTGGAAAGGAAGGAGTTATGTTATACTCAAAGTCTTAGAAAAATCTCCCATATTGAAGTGGGTTCTCCTGATTATTCTACTTTGAACAACAAAGTTCTATCTAGGGACAACAATTTAGTCTAAAATGATTTCAATCAATGCAATCTTTGGATGGTTACAAAGCTTCCCCTGAGAAAATAAGTTAATGAAAAGGCATAGAAAACACGAACTTTAGGGCAGTTCCCAGGGGCACTTCCCACAGCGCATGCTGAACAATATTATACAGCTCTGTCGTCAAGCTTGTAAATGGATGGCACAAATGAAAAGCCAATGGGCTCCATGTGCGGGAAATGGCTCATGGCCTAGGACAAATCCCCCAAGGCCCATGTGAGGATGGAGGAGAGGTGATGGGGGGGAGGGGGCAAAGGCGAAGCGTGAGCTCAGAGGGATACCCAGCAGACCCCATGATGGCACCACGGTCACCGCCTACACAGACCCAGGAAAGCAGCTTCCCCCTTCTTGTCCTCCTTACAGACAGAGTGGCCACGTACAAACCACCTCCACCTGCTCAACCCCTCTCGGTTAGTAACTCCTGACTCACAGGGTTAACCCACAACTAAATGTGACGTTAGGTGACAGGGGTGCTGCACGAGGGCGCCCACACCCTCTGAGTCCACACACTCTCAGGCCTGCTGGGCTCAGAAGGCGGCTTCCTCGAGCACCCACGTACCATCTGCCCTTCCTCGGTTTATCAAAGCGGAAATCTGCAGGGTAGAGGTGATGAGTTACCAGGTGCTCCTTCCGGTCTCTGCTGGTCCTGAACTTCTCCGCGCAGCCCTCCACCAGGCACTGGTACTACAGCAGAAAGAGTGTCACCGCCCTGAGCCCGGGACCACTGCCTCGCCCAGTCTGGACCCCAGGCTCCAGCACCATGAGGCACACGGCTCGGGGACAAGCCCTGTGATGACTGCCCTTGGCCTCAGTGGGCGAGCATCCCTCACCATGTCCTGCCGTTCGGCCAGGATCTGGAACAGCGAGTCGTGCCACTCCTGGATGTGGGTGTCCAGCAGGTGACTGGAGGGGAAGGCCCGCTTGCAGGAGGAGCAGACGTTTCCGTGCAGAGTGTGGTAGTGATGCTCATAGTCCTCCAGAGTATCAAATGCCTGGCAGCAGCCGGCCACCTGACAGGTGAACTCAGGCACCCTGGCAGAAAAATGCCTGGTGGGGATGCAATTCCTCTGAGGGCAGGACGTCAAGCTCCCTGTCACCACTCCCCTCAAGTGGCTTCGGATAGAGCTGATAAAGCTTCGGATTTTCTCTTGCAATCCCAAGCCCTGCCTTCATTACAAATACATCTTCACGGACAAGCAAGCTGGTGGAGAGGCCAGCCATGCTGGCTTCGTCGGTGGTCCAGGGCAGACACCAGGGTGGGGCGAGCAGAGGGAGGGGTGAGGAGAGGGCAAGAAGGGCCCTGAGCTGGACCACAGCGCTCACCTGGGCCTCTCCGGCTCCGCAGCCACCTGCGTAATCACATCCTGGAGGTAAAGGTGCCTCTGCACGTCTCCGTCCTGCAGAAGACAGCTCTGCGTGCTCACACCCCGGCCCGCCCGGGCCCCTGCCCACACGGGCCCTGCCCCCGCCCCTAGGCCCGGGCCCCTCCCCGCCGGGTCCCTGCCCCGCCCCTAGGCCCGGGCCCCTCCCCGCCGGGTCCCGGCCCCGCCCCTAGGACCCGGGCCCCGCCCCGAGCCTTGGCCCCGCCCACCTGGGATCCGCTCCGCCCCCACCCGCAACTGCCTTCTCTTTCCTCTGCTCACGCACCTCGAAGAACTCGTGTTCCCGCGGGAAGCGCACCTGGCGCGCCGCGAAGCGGAAGGGCGCGTTCCCGGCCAGGGAGTCGCGCTGCACGGGCAGCGGCGCGGCCGCCCCAGGGGCCCCCGCCAGGCGGGCGTGCAGCGCGGGCGGCAACTGCATCGCCCTGCGCGCCGGCGGCGGCGGGGCCTGCCGGCCACCGTCCGCGAGCCGGCCGGGGCGGGGCCGGACGTGACGTCATGCGGTACTTCCGCCGCCGCCGCGGGCTTGGCGGGCTCGGGTTCGGGCTCTGGCGCGTTCCGGTTCGGGCTCCGGCGCGCGGCCGTGGTGAGTCGGCCTCGGGGCGGCTCTCCCGCGGGTGGCTCGGGTCCGTTTCCCGGCCCCGAGCACCGCAGGCTCCTTCCGGCCCTCGTCTCCGTCGCGCTTGCTCCCCGCCTCGCCTCCCGCCTGAAGTGCTGCCGCGGCCTCCGCGCCGACCTTGGCTGCAGAACGGAGCCCGAGTGGTCTCCGGGGGAGGTTCACGGTTCGCTGTGGCGCTTTGCTGCGCAGAGCCCCCGGCGCCCGGCAGCTCAGTCTCTGTCACGGGGGTCTGTGGGTCCGCTGGCGGCGGCCAGCAGGGAGAAGCTCTCGGGAGCGTCAGCAAGATGAGCTAGATGCTCCTCAGAGCTGTGTTGAGCGGGGCGCTGCCGCGCTCTGGAGGGGGGTTCGGTTGGTGTTTGGCCCCCCGGCCTCTTGCCCAGGGAGTATCAGGAGCACCCTTCCAGCGAGGCCACAGCCGAAGTCCTCTCAGGGCGGTGCTGCCCGCCGGGGAGAGCCGCAGAGCTCGCGGGAACTGTTCCCAAACCCAGGCTCCTGGGAGTGTCAGTACTTGTGATGTGTTTCTCCCACAGATGTGAGGTTTCACGAAGGTAGTTTTACATAAATGTTTGCTTACGTGAGTTTTTTTCACAACAGCCCTGTCCACCCGTTTGTGTCTCTTCCGGTGGCAAATGCAGTGTCCTTGCCATCTACGTGTCCAGAGTGGTCCTCAGGCCTGCTGTTATGGGACACCCCCAGTCCTTGGGGATCTCGTAGAATGTGGGTAAAAACCCTTGGAATTGAAGAGGCCCCGTGAGAGCTCTGTGCTCTTTTCTGGTTTGCTTGTCGTTTCCAGTGCCTCCTTACTGCTCTCTGTGACTGGTTACAAGGTAACCATGGTTTAGGGTGCTGGCTCTGGTACATGGCCAGTTTTCCATTTCTCAGGTAACAGCCGTTTCCAGGAACTGGCCAGAGAAGGAAATGGCAGCCCACTCCAGTGCTCTTGCCAGGGACGGGGGAGCCTGGTGGGCTGCCGTCTCTGGGGTCGCATGGAGTCAGACACGACTGAAGCGACTTAGCAGCAGCAGCAGCAGCAGTGTTCATTTCTGCTCTTTTGATAGCCACAGTGCCGACTCTTAGGAGCCATATTATATCTCCACGACAGCTTTGTGAGTAGGATCTGGTACTCACCCCCTTTCAGAAGAAGCTTAGAGAGGACTAGCTTTTCGTCCAGGGTCCTACAGCCTGGAAGCCCCAAGTCACGGTTCAGCCTCAGCCCCTGCCCCGCCATGCCTCAGGCCCTTGACCGTGGTCCTGTGAGCACCTCCTGATGTGAAGAGTACATGTGCTGGTTACTTGCGTGCCAGCTCACCCTTGCTGCTGGCTTTCTTGTCTGGAGATACTCTGCCTCTGGCCAGTGTTGGATGTCTCTGTCTGATGACTGATGTTCGTGTGCTGGGAGCTTGTTTTCCGTCACCTGGGGGTAGATTCTCTCTCTGTGTGGTTACAAATCAACACTCATACTGTGGGCATGTGCTGAGGCTCCCCCAGCTGAGGCTTCACTCACAGCTTGACTTTACTGGACCTGTTGCCACAGTGGTTCTAATCTTCTTAGGATCACGGAGCCTTTGAGGATCTGTTGAAAGACCTTCTCATAAAAATCAGAAATGATCTTGCCTGTAATTTCCAAGGGTCTCCTGTGGTTCATGATCCCAAATTATGAATCCTGCATAGGTTGTTCAAACGTTTATGTGAAGCACGTAAAGCCTGCTCGTGTTTGTTTTTTGAATCTAGTTGTCCGTCGTTCTCTTAGTGTTAATAATAATGACTAACTGGACCGATCATCGGTGAGAGAACAAAAGTCCCCATGCAGACCACCATTGTCTGCTTGGCGGGATCTCATTTACAGTTTTGACCTGGAAGGTTATATATCCAGTGAGGAGACGTTCGGACATCTGGTTGACAGGGCAGGTGGAACTGAAGGGGAAACCCATCCAGCTACATTGCATGGTGGATGTGAACACCTGGCCTGGGCGAACAGAGGCAGCATCTTGGTTACCAGAGCGGCAGCTGGGGCCTCGCAGCGGGAGCCAGGACGGGAAGTGGCTTAGGCCTGTGCAGAGCTCCCTGTGTGATCAGGACCCCTGAAGGGCAGGGGCCGCTGTGTCTGCGCAGCTGGGGCTAGAAAGTGCTGGCTGCCAGCTGAGGGAGCAGCTCCGCGCTGGCCCAGGGCCGTGTGAGGCTGGAGTCACCCAGAGGAAGGAGGCCCAGGCCTTTAGGCCGCATCCACTCTCTGTGCGTGTGCCAGCCCCCAGCGGGGGAGCAGCCTGGACACTGGCCGCAGTCGCCGAAGCTCTGAGTCAGGGCTCCGATTCCCCAGAGCTGCCCACTGAGACAGCTCGCACCAGCAGGGGGATGGAAGGGCCTCCCCAGGAAGGGGCCCCACAGGCTGGTCAGTGCAGGCTATAGTGGGGTCTGCCCGGGGAAGCTGTGGGCCCACCAGGCTAGCTCATATGAGTTTGGTTTTTCAAAACCTGACATTTTTGACAATTTTGACAAATTTGATTGCTTTAAACTTTTTTTACTTATAGGGATTTGTCTTTATAAATGGCTTGTTTTTTATCCTTAGGGGAGCACATTGTGATGTCTCAGAGCCAAAATCATGAGTGAATTTCGGATTCACCACGATGTCAATGAGCTGCTCAGTCTACTGCGGGTGCATGGAGGAGATGGTGCCGAGGTCTACATCGACTTGCTGCAGAAGAACAGGACCCCGTATGTCACAACCACGGTGTCTGCACACAGCGCCAAGGTGAGTGTCGCGCCAGGGCTGTGCTGGGCGAGGTGGTCCCGACCCCCAGGCTGTGTGGGCTGAGGTGGTCCCGCCCCCCAGGGCTGGGCTGAGTGAGGTGGTCCCGCCCCCCAGGGCTGGGCTGAATGAGGTGGTCCTGCCCCCCAGGGCTGTGTGGGCTGAGGCGAGCTGGGAGAGGTGGTCCCGAACCCCTGTGCTGGGCTGGGTGAGGTGGTCCCGTGCCCCAGGGCTGTGTGGGCTGAGGTGGTCCCGCCCCCCAGGGCTGGGCTGGGTGAGGTGGTCCCATGCCCCAGGGCTGTGTGGGCTGAGGTGGTCCCGCCCTCAGGGCTGGGCTGGGTGAGGTGGTTCCGTCCCCCAGGGCTGTGTGGGCTGAGGTGGTTCCGTCCCCCAGGGCTGCGTGGACTGAGGTGGTCCCCCCCCCCCCCCAGGGCTGTGTGGGCTGAGGTGGTCCTGTGCCCCAGGGCTGTGTGGGTGAGGTGGTCCCGTGCCCCAGGGCTGTGTGGGCCGAGGTGGTCCCGTGCCCCAGGGCTGTGTGGGTGAGGTGGTCCCGCCCCCAGGGCTGTGTGGGGCACAGATTCACCCTCCTCACTGGATGGCCACTGTGGTGCCCGTCTGATGTCAGATGCGCTCTGTGGACCGCGCTTCTGCCCAGCTCTGCCCGGTGGCTCCTCACGGCCCCTCTGCCCGCCAGGTGCACTGACAGTGAGTGAAGGCTTGCAGCGCACCGAGCTGCAGCCTGGCCTCCGTCTGGAGGCCCAGATGGTCCTGGTTTCTGTTCACGTCATGGCACAGATTCTCTTCTGGATGGAAAAGCAAGCTCCCAGCTTTAGCCACAGTGAAATCATTTTAAAGTGGATTTTTAAAAATTCAAATACCGTGCAATTTAAAATCATAGGTTTTCTGTAAAAGACAATTTTGAAGTCTATCTTAAAAACACTATGGGAACTTTCCTGGTGGTCCAGTGGCTAAGACTCTGTACTCCCAGTGCAAGGAGTTCAATCCCCGGTCAGGGAACTAGGTCCCACATGCCACAACTAAAGACTCTGCCTGCCTCAGCTGAGACTGAGCAGCCAAGTAAGTAAATATGAACATTTAAAACAAAACATCGTGAGAGTTCATTTATTTTGACAGCCTAATGACGGTACAAGGATAACTCAGAAAACTTACTGAGTAGAATAGAGTTTGAAAACACACAGTGACATCTCCTATAAAGGGGGGCATATTGGTCGGTGAGAACACGTAACTCCTGAACCTGTGTATAGTGATGAATTCCAGAGGGAATAAAGTTAAATGTAAAGAATAGATGCGTAATCTACTAACAAAAACATGTGGCTGTCAGTTGCTTAGGAAAGTTAAAGTGAGGGAACCACAGAGGAGATGATAGCAAGTCTGACAGATTGTTTTAGTTTTATTTCAGAGACGGGCAACTGTTTCATCTCCGGATTTTGGGGGGAGGTTAGTTATTGCACAGCCTTGTAAAGCTCCTGGTTCTGGTCTCTAAATCACTCTGAATATGCTTTTGAGGTTAAAATAGCAGAATTTTCTCGTACTCCTGAGGACTTTCTGAAGAAATACGATGAACTGAAATCTAAGAACACGAGGAACCTGGACCCCCTGGTGTACCTGCTGTCGAAGCTCACGGAGGACAGGGAGGTGTGTGTGGGGCTTGGGGCCGGGCGGGCGGAGCCTGGGGGCCGGGTGGGCAGGGACCTGCCTTGCCCGTGTTCTCTCCTGTTCCCCTGGTGGTGGCCCCTTGTTGACCCTCAGCCTCAGGCCCGTGGCACTGAGATAACTCACGTGCACCCGAGAGGAAGTGGGTCCTGATGGTGATAAGCACAGGGAATGTTTCCAGTGACCTCTGGGGCTGAGGGGCTGTGTCGTCCGTGTTTAGTCTGTTTTCCTGTCTTAAATTGAGCGTGTGTTACTTGTGACACTGAGACATGCACGTGAAGAGTGTGAGCTGTGGCCCCAGGGTGTGCGGGGCTGGTCAGTGCTTCTTCTCGAGTCATGAGGCCCAGGGTCTGTTCGGGGGCACCTGGTGGCCCCACACTGGGACCCTTGAAGGGATGTGGTCTCGCACAGCAAGGGAGGCCGGCCACCTGCAGAGGACAGGCTGAGCCATGGGAAATGGGTGTGGGGTCCTGTCCGGTGACCTGGGGACGTGGCAGCTCGTGGCGTGCAGCCTGAGGAGACCCGGCTGCAGCTGGAGGACCCGCAGGCCGAGCTGTGGGAGGGCGGCGGGGTGGCCGTGCCCTGCGAGGGCGGCCATGTGTGGCCAGCGTGACGCTGGGGCCCCGTGTTTTCAGACCCTGCAGTACCTGCAGCAGAACGCCAAGGAGAGAGCAGAGCTCGCGGCCAGCGCTGCGGCCGGCAGCACCGCCGGCTTCGGCGCCCCTGCCACAGCCTCCAAGATCTCCATGCAGGAGCTGGAGGAGCTGAGGAAGCAGCTGGGGAGCGTGGCCACGGGCCCCACGTGGCAGCAGGTGAGCAGGTGGCCACGGTGTAGGCCTGTGGAGACTTGCCTGGGGGCACTGGCTCTGGGATGGGGTCCTGGGCCCCGGGCAAGAGGTTCTGGTCCGCCCTGGGGGTGGGGGGCGCCTGCTGCCCGCTGTGCTGTGGGCTCGACCAGCATGGACCCGGCTCTGTCTCCCTCGGGGACATGGGCAGCTGGTTTGAGGTGATGCTCTATCTCCCTTTCTTACTGGTCCTCTGACTGTCTCTGGCCCTGGTCGGCTCTCCGGGTGTCTCCCCCCATCTTGTTTCTGGGCCTTCGAGCCCTTCAGAACCACACCCTGAGGTCTGAGCCGCAGGCCTGTGCGGGTTGGGCACGTTCTGTGTCCAGCACCTTGTGGCTCCTCACAGCCCTGCCCCCCTCAGTACCCTTCGCCCCAGTGCTTCTGGAAGCGGGGCGCCCTCGGGGACCACTGCTCCCTGCCTGTGCCAGCGGGGCCGTGTCTCCCTGCTTCAGCCCAGGGGGCTCAGGTGCGAACACCCCTTCTCTGGCCAAGCTCTCACTGGGCACTTTGCGCAGCTGGCAGCTCGGGTCCACACCGAGGACCAGGGGAAGCTATGAGGGTGCGCTGAGGGGTCCAGGGACCTGTGTGCTGGAGGGGCTCCTGCTTTACCTCGGGGCCTGCTACCTTGGCCCCGGCCCCCTCACCGTGATGGGCTTTGACATGTGTTTCGCTTCCACATGTGTTTGTTTTCACACGTGCTTAGGGATGTGTCTTTTCATACAGTACGTGTGTTAATTTTATGTGTTTGTATTAAAGGTGTGTGTTTTCTTTCTGTCTTTAAAAACCTCCCCACCAGTCTCTGGAACTCACGAGAAAGATGCTTCGAGACAAGCAGAACAAAAAAAACTCAGGACAGCGCCTCCCAGTCTTCCCAGCGTGGGTGTACGAGAGGCCCACGCTGCTCGGGGACTTCCTGACTGGCTCGGGCACGAGCACAGATGCAGCTGTGCCCATCGGTAGGTGACGCACAGCTTCGGACAGTGGGGCCTCATTGGGACAGGGAAGCTGATCTCCTCGGAGGTGATGGGTGGATGGCGTCATACCGCCCCCAGGCCCTCTGCTGCCCTCGGCCATGTGGCAACACGCGGTACCCCCTGGCCTCCACATCCTGCCCTCCACTGGTGGGTAGTGATGTGCCAGTGTCTGGGCTGGCTTGTGCCCAGCTCTCAGGAGCGTGTGTGTCTTGGGGCTTGGGCAGACTTGGGGGCGGCGGGATCACCAGGGTCCTCCTCCTCGACAGTGAGTCACGTCCCTGCAGGTTCTGCCATTGGGGCGATGGCCTTGGCCACAAGCACCATGGGGCATTGGGGCGTGTAGGTGTCTGTGCCCCTCCCCCACGTCTCATGACCCCCTGGGGGCAGAGAGCTGAGTCTTGCCCTCCTGCTCACAGTGTACAGGGGAGACGGGGGCGGGAGGCATGGCCGTGTTCACAGGCGCTAGAGGAGCCTGCCCTGCAGCGGTCTCGTGTGGCGGGACTCATGGAGCCTGGTCCCCAGGGCCACATCCAAGGGCAAGAAGCGGGGTGGGGGGCTCTGATGCTGCAGCCTGGGGCCCTGCCTCCTGGGGCAGCTGGTTGGGGTGTCTGCACGTTCAACACGATCCAAAGAGGTTTCATAGGAAAACCCCTGAGAGAACCTGTTCCCCAAGGTCGTGTACTCTGTGAGTGTTGATTTGCACGTTTGGATCAGTTAGAAGACTGATCAGTTCCAAGACCGCGTGAGGCGCTGCTTGGAACCTTCTGGGGAGGCTTTGCTGGGTTGAGGTGGGGGTGCGGCTTTGCAAAGCAGAGGCGGCCGGGCGCTGGTTCTTAGGGTGGGCGGGCTCACAGGGTTTGATGTGGCAGGTTTTCTTTGTAGCGGGATTGCTGTGCTGCCTGCTGGGAGGGGTGAGCTGTGCCTGAGGGTGGCTCCTGAGGCCACCTTGTGTGATGCTGTTTCAGGGAGGACTTGGCCAGGACAGGTGGCCTGCCCATTTCCCTCCAGCAGCCACCCTGCATGGGCTCTGCTGGCGAGATCGGCGTCTGTCCCACGAGCCCTGTGTCACCTTCCTGGCCTCCGTTACGCCCTGGCCTGGCACCGCAGGCCCCAGTGCCATCCGTGCCAAGATGCCTGTGAGCATCACAGTCATCCTTGGTCCTCCCTGCTGTCCCCCTGATGAAGCCTCTCCTGGGGGGCCCTGCCTCCTCGCGTGGCGTGCAGCAGCCCTGCTGGGCGTCCCCCGCCAGCTGCGTGGTGCCCCCCCCAGTCACATTGACACCCCAGTCCCTTCCTACAGCAGAGGCATGCCCCCCGCCTATGGCTAGGCTGTCCCTCCTCACGCCAGCCTCCAGCTCCCTCTGCTTGTCTGGGCCATCCCGCCCATGGCTGGACGGCGTAGACTCGTGTCTTCACAATTCCTGGCCTGTTCCCAAGGCCGTGGGCACAGGCGCCTTGTCGCTTCTAACTGTGTGTGTGGTTCCTGCTGGGTCCCCGAGCCTTGGGCTCATGTCCTGCAGACACAGGCAGTTTCCTGGCGTCTGAGCAGCACGTGGCTCTGTCCCTCACCCCTCCCCGGCCCCCACCCCTGCCTTGGGGCCTCAGCCAGAGCTCCAGGCTCTCAAGTTTCCCCTTTCTGGGGGACCCCGTCTGTGAGGAGGGATCTGCTGTGCCCCGTGTGGCCCAGCGTGCTTTCTGATGTCCCTCTCCTGATTTCCGCATCCATGACGGGCTCCAGCTTCCCTGGTGTCTCCTCCTGGCCACGTGGTGACCGTGGCGCCCATCTTTGTCCCTCCCATGGCACAGCCTGGTCCCGGCCTTCTGAGCGACCCAGCCTCACCAGGTTGTGAGTGTTGTGAGCACAAGACGTGTCAGAAGCACTTTGTCACTTTGAAGATGAAGCGATTGTGTGTGGAGGGTTTTACTTGCTTTAAGGCTCTGATCGTCAGGTTGACTCGTCATGTGGTCCCTCGCTGTTGGGTGGTCAGCGCCTCTGCTGGTGGTGGTTTTGGACTCTCAGCCTTTGGTTCCCTGACGGGATCGGTTAACCCAGGCGGCCACCTTGGTTTTCACGTTCACAGCACTGGAGGAAGTTACATAGAGGGAGGTGGGTGGGGAGAGAGGCCAGTGGAGCGGGGCTCTGGAGGCGAGGCCTGCTGGTGTCTGCACCCACAGGTACGCTGCCCCTGGCCTCCCAGGAGGCGGCCATAGTGGAGGACCTGCTGTACGTGCTGGTGGGTGTGGACGGCAGGTACATCACGGCCCAGCCCCTCACGGGGAGGCAGAGCCGAACCTTCCTCGTGGACCCCAACCTGGACCTGTCTATCCGAGAGCTGGTGAGCAGGATCCTGCCTGTGGCCGCCAGCTACTCCACCGTGACCAGGTAGGCACCCGGCTTGCCGCAGTGACTGGAGAGCGCATGAGGAGCCCTGCTGCGGAGAGGCCGGCCTCCCTGTGGGGCCGGCAGACCCAAAGGAGCGCGGGAGGTGGCGCCCACAGGCCCTCGGACCATCCCTCCTGAGACGCTGCTCACGCTCAGGGCCACCTTCTCTCAGGTTCATCGAGGAGAAATCCTCCTTCGAGTACGGGCAGGTGAATCATGCCTTGGCCGCCGCCATGAGAACCCTGCTGAAGGAGTACCTGATCCTGGTCACACAGCTGGAGCAGCTGCAGCGGCAGGGCCTGCTGTCTCTGCAGAAGCTCTGGTTCTACATCCAGCCAGCCATGCGCACCGTGGACATCCTGGCCTCCCTAGGTGTGAGGGCCTGGTGGGAGGGACTCCCTGGGTCAAGGTGCTTGTCTTCCGGTCTTTTCAAGCGGTCGGAGGTCGTGTAGCTTTGTGTTTTATGAATTTGCGAGAGGAAAGCTCTGGGAGTTTCTAGAAACCCCAGCTTCATAGTTTGAATTTCTCCCAGAAAGAGGACCGGTCCCCTGAGAAGGTGGGAGATGAGCTGAGGGCTCTCGCCCAGTGTGGCCAGGGGCCCTCTCGGCACTGAGCGCCGCCCTTTCCCCGGTAGCCACCTCGGTGGATAAAGGCGAGTGTGTGGGGGGAGCGACCCTGAGCCTCCTGCACGACCGGAGCTTCAGCTACACGGGCGACAGCCAGGCACAGGAGCTGTGTCTGTACCTCACCACGGCCGCCAGCGTGCCCTACTTTGAGATCCTGGAGAAGTGGATCTACAGGGGCATCATCGACGACCCGTACAGGTGGGCGGGGGGCTGTGGGAGGGGGTAGCGGCCCTGCGGACCCCCACCCTCTGCACGCCCGGGGACGCACGCCCTGCCTTGCAGCGAGTTCATGGTGGAGGAGCACGAGCTGCGCAAGGAGAAGATCCAGGAGGACTACAACGACAAGTACTGGGAGCAGCGCTACACCGTGGTGCAGCGGCACATCCCGTCCTTCCTGCAGAAGATGGCGGGCAAGGTGCTGAGCACGGGTGAGCACCGGGCCCCGCAGCGCCCCAGGCGCCTGCGTCCACACGGCAGCCGGTGCCCCCCGCTGCGGACCCCGGGCGCCTGGGTTTCCACACAGCAGCCGGTGCCCCCTGCTGCGGACCCCGGGCGCCTGGGTTTCCACACAGCAGCCGGTGCCCAGCGCCCCCATGGACACCAGCTAGGGGACCCCCCCATGAGCTCGGCTCTGACACTTAAGCACCGGGCCAGTGTGGCCCCCAAGGATCAGGGCTCCCTCGAGGCCTGCCCCAGCAGACCCCCGTCATGAGCATCGGGTCCCCAGGCCACCGCACGTCTTTTTAGTGTGGCCACCAGTTGGGGTCCCGGGCTCCTCCCCAGGTTTGATATTTGTTATGCCAGCCCCTAGACTTGGGTAAACTTTATTTAGCAGATACACTGGTCTGCTATAAAGAATGTTGTAACGGATACGGACAAACAGCCTGATGAGGAGGTCTGCAGGGCAGGTCTGGAGGGTCCCAAACTCGGGAGTCTCTGTCCCCGAGGAGCTGGGGGCCAGCGTGCCCCTCCCTCCTGGCAGGTGGACAACATGCTCACCAGCCCAGAAGCTCCCCAAGCCCGTCCCGTAGGGGGATCACGTAGGTTCCAGGACAGGGCACGACCGGTCCTCTCGTGGGCCGTTGGTCCCTAACTTGACCTCCAGCCCCTCCCCTCCCCAGGTATCGGGGGATGGGCCGAGGGTCTCACTGTCCTGCCGTGTGGTTGGTCCCTCTGGCCGCCGGCCTGCCTCCTGAAGGTCTACAGGGATGGCCAGGAGTCCCCTCGTGGGCGTGAACTCAGGTGGGGTGAGGGGGTTCTAGGTGCTCAGTGGTGAACCAGGAGCAAGACCAGAGCACGTGTCATCTTTCTCCCAGCATCACAGGCCAGCAGAGGAAAAGCAGGAAAGGGCACAGGCCCTGTTGGGCCGGCGGTGTTTTTAGGCATCACCTTGTGGGTCAGGAACCTGGTATAGAGACACGTGTGTTACCTAGAGACAGGCTCCAGCCAGGGCCCTGACGTTGGTTCTGAGAGCTGGGCTGGGGGCAGGGCTGGGAAGTGGTGGAGGGTCTGGCTCTCTGAGGTGATTCTTGTGGCCTCGATGAGGAAAGTCCGGGGTAAGGACGCGCAGGAAGTCGCAGCGCTCAGTGGGTGGCGGCTGTACCGTGCTCCTCTGCTCTGGGTGTGGCGGGCGGTGGTTTCTGGGACTGTTCTCTCCCAGTTGGTTCTGCTCCCAACCTCTGGCCAGCGCTGGGGCGGCGGCCTCTCGGGTTCAGGCCTGCAGTTTGTCACTTGTGCAGCAAAAGTTCGATGTGCTTTTCTCTCTCCCTTTCCAGGAAAATACCTGAATGTGGTCAGAGAATGTGGTCATGACGTCACTTGTCCGGCGGCCAAAGAGGTCATCTACACGCTGAAGGAGCGGGCGTACGTGGAGCAAATCGAGAAGGCCTTTGGCTATGCCAGCAAGGTGCTGCTGGGCTTCCTCATGGAGGAGAAGGAGCTCATAGCTCACCTGAGGTGCGTGGCTTCCTCCTGGCGAGAAGGGGCTCGCGGCCCATCTGAGGTGCGTGGCTTCCTCCTGGGTAGAAGGGGCTCATGGCCCACCTGAGGTGCACGAACTCGGCGGCTCCCTGCCCTCCAGAGGCCCATCTGCAGCCCCCTCTGTGCCGTTCTGGCGGCATCTCCTGCACAGCCTGGCGTAGTAGGCCTACGCCCCCAATTCCTTTGAGCTCATTTTGAGCTGACCTCTGACGCCCGTGTAAGTGTGTTGCTCGGTGGGGGCACTCATGGGCTCTACGGTCGCATGTCCTCCCTGCCCCACCCAGTGCCTTGTGATCTGGCACCCACCATGGGGAGCACGAGGCAAGCCTGGGCTCTCCCCTGCCCGCAGGTCCATCAAGCGCTACTTCCTCATGGACCAGGGTGACTTCTTCGTGCACTTCATGGACCTCACAGAGGAAGAGCTGAAGAAGCCAGTGGACGACATCACGCCCACCCGCCTGGAGGCGCTGTTGGAGCTGGCCCTGCGCATGAGCACCGCCAACACCGACCCCTTCAAAGATGACCTTAAGGTGGGCCTTGGTGAGCACTGCTCCCCGCGGGGGCGCTCCCAGGAGCGCCCGGGCCCTGTCAGGGACACGTCTCGGGCTGTGGGTGCCCAGCCTCTCTGTGGGTCTCTGCGGTGTCTGCATCCGCGCTGGGCAGGGACACTGGCCTTCGTCTTCTGTAGTGTCTGGCCTCATGCATGGAGCTAGATGGGTGCTTGTTTCCATTTTCTGGAAGTTTCAGGAGGGCTGATTCTAATTCTTCCTGGAAGCTTCTTGTGTTGTGCAGGTTGAGTCGTTCTTCCGTCTGCTCCGCCGTTACAGGTCTGTTCCGATTTTCTGTTTCTTCTTGAGTCTGTTTTGGTGCTTTGTGTGTACCTAGGAATTTGTGTAGGAATTAGTTCTCATAATCCTGTTTATTTTTGTAAAATTGACAATGTCCCCACTTTCATTTCTCTTTGTAATAATGTGTGTCTTGTTTTTTTAGTTGAATATAGCTAAAAACTTGTCAGTTTCGCTAATCTTTCAGAGAGCTAACTTGGTTTCCTCTCTTTTCTCCATTGTGTTTTATTTATCCTGCTCTAATCTCTCTTATCTTTCTCTTTCTGCTGATTCTGGGTTTAGTCTGTTATTATTTAGTTTCTTGAGTTGTAGAGTGAGGCTGTTGACTTGAGGCTCTTCTTTTAACACAGGCGTTTGTGGCTCTGGATTTCCCGCAGCTCTGCTTTGCTGTGTTGGCTGTAGTGTCTCCATTTCCATTCGTCTGATGGTGTTTTCAGATTTCTCTTGTGATTTCTTCCTTGACCCATTTGTTTTTAGGATCGTGTTTCATTTTCTCTGCTCGTGCTGTCTGGTTTTATCATGTTGATTTCTGATGTCACCCTGCTGTCGTCTGAGGGCGTGCTGGGATTCCTGTTTTGTCAGCCTCATTGAGTCTTCGTGGCTTCCCCTGTGGTCTGTCCTGGGGCATGTTCTGGGCGCATTTAGTGTCTGGCCATGCCCTGCGGGGTCAGTCAGCCCACTGCGCTCACATCCGTCCCTGGCCTGCCTGGGCGTTTGCATTGTGGACAGCAGGGTGTCAGGTCTCCCTCAGGCCTTCAGCTCACACTCCATATCTTTTGGGGTCTCTTGTGAGGTAGATAAAAGATCCTGGAGTCAGATTCTTGCGTCAGAGCGCACAGCCAGTGCCCAGCTAGACCAGCATCACTGGCGC